>NW_027270953.1:1330000-1870000 GCF_040938485.1 Diadema antillarum
ACATTTAGACAATCATGATTACAAATACGCAAACCTTTAAGATAGACTGCAGTATAATGTGACGTCAATTGTAATAAGTAATGACACTATGGCATAGTGGACGACACTCCATAAAGAAGATAAAGAAGACCATATTACATAAATGTATTATTCTGTATTTTTCTTGCCAGTATTCCTCATTTTGTTTTTCTGAATCCAATTCACAGGAATCGGATTGTGAGTTTGACTCTAAAATGACGTACGACGAAAGTTCTGATTGCCCGAACGGTGCTACAGGTCTCAAACTCTGCGAGCCGGGCCAGAAGAAAATCAGACCATGTATCAGTGCCGATGACGACACGACAAATATGTGAGAAAACCCTAACTACCACTTGACTCTGGCCCAGTCCAATCCCCAATATTCGCATAACCAGGTATTTGCCGGGGCAGAGCCTATGCACTTTCCTGGCTGGAACTTTCTCAGGCTGAAGTACAGGATAACAAAAGAAGAACAACAAAAAGGAAACCCCACCATCAGAATAAGACCCTATACTTTTTAAATTAGATTCTTAGATTTAATCGCCTTCACATATTCACTGATACAGTAATGGAAATGTGGCCATGGTATCCAATGTCATGTATTATGCTTAGAAGTTGAAATTATCCGGCATTAATTGTTCAGTAATATGATTTTCATGAGTGGTTGCGAGTTGTTATTGTTTCTTTTATTTATTCTTCTGTGTTTTTGTTAAGATCTGAGACAAAGTGAAAAGAAATCTTGATGTGGCGTTAGGAAAGTTTCCAATTTTTTGTTAGAAATATCATTGATCAAATCCCCAACTGTAAACAGTCTTTATATCAAGACTCAAGACACATTTTGTCCTCTAATTGTGCGTTATCGTCAAACATGCCAAAAGCTTTTGCTGCGCAGAAGATTATACCATGCATAGGGTGTGTTTTTTGTGTGTGTGTGTGGAAAAACATGTACTTTTATTTTTTCTCACCTGTAGATGTGAAGCTTGTCTTCCTAAATTCTTCCAAGCGAATTTCAGTCGGTGCACAAATTGCCACAAGTGCTCGGGTTGTGGAACGAATGAACGAGTCAAGACTCATTGCACCAATACGTCAGACACAGTTTGTATTAGCATCACCACCGAACCAACGACGACTTCAAAAGGATCAACCACAAAACTCTATGCGGGATCAACGACTGAACTCTATGGGGGATCAACCACAGAACTCTATGCTGGATCAACCACAGAACTCTATGCGGGATCAACCACAGAACTCTATGCTGGATCAACCACAGAACTCTATGAGGGATCAACTACTGCAGCTGAGTTAAAAGTGATTACCGAAAAGACTAGACAGAAATGTGTTCCTGACCAAGGTATTGTGTTTATTGGAGGGAAAATGTATACTAAGTCAATGACCATTGATGAATACCAGGAATAAATGTTTTATCTATCATAGACCTAATACAAGGCTCGACATTTTTAGCAGTGGCCCGGCGGCCTAGGGCCATGAGAAATAGATGTCGGAACACAACTGTTTATAAGAAATTATACATTTTGGTGGCCGCCAACAATTTACAAGTGTATATATATTGTTTTCCTATGTTTTCCTCCTCTGAGAAAGTATATACCATATACGACTATTATTTTACGCAAGAAACTGCGAGGGATGCATAGTCACTGTCTTGACATTGTAAGCACAAGTTTAATAGACGAAAGCTGAACACACCACATAATCTTAAGTGTTCGAAGAAATACAAATGCTGTGTATAATAAAATAAGATGCTACTACTGCAATTAATTTAGATAAGAAAGTGGAAAAAATGAAAAGATAGAATTGAGAGTTTTCAAAGATTTATTGCCCGACAAAAGCCAAATACTGCACCAAACTTTGGAGTCGAGTGGTTATTCATGACATTTTGTAGGATTGCAGAAATATATACCGTGTAATCTTTAGTGACTTTGCGAATCAAGAATTTGAGGAAAAGATGCTGAACGTGAAGAAAGCATTGTTTCAAATAGTATGTTAAGTTTAAGCCAGGCCCTACCAACATCGTTACTGTGAAATCACTGTTACACTGACTCGAATGGACCTGCGTGATTCAGACTGTTCCAAGTGTACAAGAATACATGGTTTCCAGGTTAGACAAACAACGACAAACCTCTAGTCTTAACACACGCTTTCCAATCACTCAATTCAGCTACAACTACAACCAATCTATACTCTATAAGCATTAATGGCTATATGGTGAATGCTTTTATGACTTTACGTAATTATTGATACCCAAACTCTTTTGACATGGACAGGCTCGTCGCTCGATCGTCTGCACGTGACACTGATAGCAGTGATCTGTGTTCTTATCCTCATGATCCCGATGGCACTGGTGGTGGTGTATTTTCTCTGGAAATCAGAAGTTGGCAGCCGGTTATGTCATGTGATACAGAGGAACAATGAAGTAAGAAATTAACGAAAGTTAATTAATTACAAGTCTATATCAATTTTATTTATCAATCTCCCTTACGCAAGAAGGTTCATGCACTCTACTTACTACTCTGCAGTTTTTCGAGTGTCAGTGTGTTTTGCTATAAAGCAGAAATTCGTATGTGTGGTCGCAAGCACTTCATTATGAATATATTACAACCGATATGACGTGAAATACTTCGCAACACGTACTGCGAAAAATATATATATATTATAATTTGTATTTGTTTGATTGTTTGTTTGTTTGTTTGTTTGTTATTTCTCTCTCTCTCTCTCTCTCTCTCTCTCTTTTATTTGTCTAGCGTATCCCCGGAAGATGAAGTCTCCAAAAAAATGCTTTGAATTCAGCGGCGATACGCCGCCTCACATTTTTTTTTTTATTCATGTTCCATAATCCACATTTCATATTTAGGTTTTATATTCCGTTTGATTTCGAAGTAAAAATACGTTTAACACAACAGTCAACTTTGAACATAATTCCACAAATGTATAAGGACATGTGATATAATGATGTGTAAATATGAGGAACCTACTAAAAAGCAATGCTTGTAGGATGTAGGTTCCAAAGGAACAATATAAGCGTTTAGTACAACATGCTAAATACGAAAGATGACGAAACACATGCGAAATTCAGTATGTCGAGATTATAATAAAATCTACGGAATGTACAAAATAGTTTATAATGTTCAAGACAAGGATTCAATGCTACATAAAATTGCAATATTGGTCAAACAAATGTAGTCAAATGTAGTCACCCGAGCGAGGTATCATTGCGAATAAGGACAGATATATCAAATGATCACGGTAAGTAACTAAACTTAGGATTTAAAAAAAAAAGGCTTTTAGATTTTGCTTAAAGGAACTTAGAGAACTTGATTGCAGCCGAACAGAATCTAACTCATTCCAGAAAGAAGGGCCGGTAGAAGTAATTGTCTTAAGGGCTAAAACTGTACGAACGGGGGGAAAGTGATATGATCCACTGTGTCTTGTAGGATAATTATAGATTTCACTGTATTTAACAAACATTGAGGAAAATAAACTAAGTAGATCGCCAATGCTCAACTTATACATCAAAATGCCAACGTGATACAAACACAAATCAGAAACTTTTAGTAATTTGCTGGAAACAAACAATTCATTTGTTTGTCAAACAAACAATTCATTTCTTGTCGACATAATAATAACGGTCCCATTTCTTAACGGATATAGCTCAATGTGTCATTGACTGGGTTTTAAATGTTGTGTAGTGGTGTAAGGTGGATGAGAAAATCATTGATACACGTAATGTAGGTTGCACACATTGATGTTAAAAGTGTTAAAAGGTCAACATGAATGGATGAAAGTTTGAAATGCAACAACTTTGTTATGGATGGAGAGGATTTATTCATATTTTTAGTTGAATGTTTTGAACATTTCAAGGAGTTATTAAAGCTCGCTATAATTCAATTCAATTCAATTCAAAGTTTATTTCATTTTTCGACAAAACATATAAGTTACACTTCTTTTGACAACAGAGAATAAGGTAAACAGAACATTATGTATCAAAAAGAATATAAAACAATTGAGGAGGACCACATAGTAATTATACATTGTAGTAAAAAAAAAAACAGAAGTGATCGAAATATAGTACATGTATAACTTTGCTTAAAGTGCGAAAAATGGAGAGACCCACTAAAAAGACAGAGCTTGTAGAATGTGGGCCCCTCTGGAATAATAACATCAATGGAAAAATTAATTAAAGCATTATAAATACTATAGGAGAGGGAAAAAAAAGAGGAAGAAGTCTGGAAGCCCACTGAGAACTAGAATCACAGATAAATACACTTACTATTACAGACGTGAACAACATAGGACAAGACTAGACAACAAAACAACTGCTGGAGAAAAGGCTGTACGGGACAAAACGGGATGGACAAGACTAACAGACGCGAAAAAACATGAAACAAGACTAGACAGCAAAACAACTACTGAAGAAAAGGCTGTACGGGACAAAACGGAATGGAAACGATGAACAAATAGAAGACAAAATAGCAAACGAAAATGCACAACAGAGACAGCGATCTTCGACAGAAGCGTATCAAGGGAAACAGAAAATGGTTGTGGAGGGGAAAAAGTGATTGTAGCGTCTGAAAGGAGAAAAGCAAGGAAATGAAGGGACGTGAGAACAGGAATAAGACAGACATTCATGTCTCTTTTGGCGAAAGCGTAGATGGCAGCAGACATCCAAAAGATTAGAATTTATTCTTCAAAGAGGAAAAAGTAAGTCTGTATGTGAGAAAGAAGGCCAAATGGCTAGTTGAGTCCTGGAAAGTCATACGACTGCAATAGAAAGGACTTCAGTCTCCTCTTGAAAGAATGTATGGATGGGGCGTTTTTTATATCATGATTCAGAGAATTCCAATAATTTGGGCCGATATGAATAAGTGTATTTTTAGCAAGAATCGTGCGTAAGAGGGGTAAGTGAAATTCATTGGAACGCCTAGTGGGATATTCATGAAATGATTGGTTTTTTAGGAACATGGAATTAAAAATAGACGGAAGCAAATTGTTACAATACTTATACATAAATTGGCCTAAGTTATACAAAAATAAATCTTTAATTTTTAAGAGCTTATTGGAGGTAAACAACGTATTTGTATGAAAACGTACAGGGGAATGGCAAATAATGCGGAGGGCTTTCTTTTGCAAGAGGGACACTCTTTCAAGTAAATTCTGATGCGTTTTGCCCCATACTAAAACTCCATAATTCAAATGAGGCAATATTAACGACGAATATAACATAAGTAATGTTTTTTGAGGAATATGAAATTTCAATCTATTAATAACACCTGTATTACGCGATATTATATTACAAATATTATCAACATGTGATTTCCAGGAAAGTGGTTAATGGTTACTCATTGAGCATTCTGGTTGTATTAAATTTGTTGCTATCTCAAAGTATAAACGAAAGAGTAATCCGTAGGAACCTTCACGTCTTTCTACTGTTTACTTCTGTATTGATATCTT
The DNA here is from genome assembly GCF_040938485.1 of Diadema antillarum. Taxonomy (NCBI): domain Eukaryota; kingdom Metazoa; phylum Echinodermata; class Echinoidea; order Diadematoida; family Diadematidae; genus Diadema; species Diadema antillarum. The sequence goes on from NW_027270953.1 coordinate 1,335,485, forward strand.
CATTAGCGAACCTCTCAGGCTTCACCCAATGGCGACGGCGGGGACGGTGACGGTGATGCTGATGCTGAGAATCAACAACCGGTAAGTGGGTCTGCAGACCACGCACTGCAAGGCAAGTGGGAATAGGGCGGGGGGAGGGGGGGGGGGAGTGGTCGACGAGTGGAATACAGTAGGAAATGCATTTGGGATGGAACTGTTTTCAAATTTTGCATCATGTATTTGATTTTCTATCAATTTTGGGGAAGAATGGGGAAGAATTTACTGCATTGTTGACTGCAAAGGATTTTATTCGAATTTTGCATTCTTTGCATGGCTATCTTCAAATTTTGCATAGTTGTTGGTGAACGATGGGTAACAGAAAAGCATTGATAGGTAATTGCCCTAACTGATTCACCTTTTGGCAGGGTAAGATATCAACCTCGTTGAATGAATTTTTGTAATGCAATAACGTCAATAAGTCTTGAATGAGTTTCATTCAAATGTGGTATGTAGATTAGATGACTGGCTGGTTATTCTAGCTTTATAAAGTTTGTCGCCATTTCCGAGTATCTACCAATAGAGACCTCTGTACATGTCATTTCACTCTTAACTTTGTCATGATATTCATCGGCAGGACCCCGGGAACGCCGGGGCTTCCTCTAGTGGCGGTGGTAGTGACAAACGTAGAAACACTACTTCTGAAGTCCAGGCAGATGAGATAGAACTGACTTCACGACCGAGTACTAGTATGCCTACTCCAGAGGAAATGGAACACTTGATAGCAATTAATGGGGAACCAGCAGCGGATAAGGCCGTGCTTGAACCTCAGCCGGATGAGGCCATGCTTGAACCTCAGCCGGATGCAGACTGTGAAACTAAGTTCTAGATTGTGAAAGGGAGCAAAACAGGTTTTATATATTTTCGCATTCTCAATTTGGATTTAGGGAAAACATAGCACTACAGATGCATCATTGAGTTTATAGAAAAAGTGGCACATGCTATCGACAAATATTCTCATCTGACAGGTTTGTTTCTGGACTTCTCCAAGTCCTTCGACACCATTAATCATGATATTTTACTCTATAAATAACATCATTACGGAGTGCGTGGGAAGGCTTTGGAGTGGTTCAGGAGCTACCTCATGAACAGGAAGCAATCTTACTCACAAATGCTAAATATCAAATGTGGGGTTCCACAGGGAAGTTTATTAGATCCGCTCTTGTTTATTGTCAATAGAAATTATTTTTGTAGATCATCAGGTGTTCTTTCTTTTATTCCCTTTGCAAACGACTCAAATTTATTTCGTTCGCACAACAATCCCGTTACCATGTATAATAAACTCTGAATTGGAAAATGTCACCCAATGGATAAAAGCAAATAAATTATCTTTCAATTAAAAAGAAAATAGTGTGCTTTTAAGCAACTCTATAGAGGCAGCTGCTTATTGTTTTTAATCGTACTCCACTGGAAAATGTTTTATCATGTTAAATTTCTTGGAAAAATTGTCGATGATAAGCTTTCATGGAAATTTCATATTGATAGTATACTAATGCAAAACTATTTCACAAAAGATTGATGTAATTAAGAAGCTTAAATTTTGTCTTCCTTTATCGTTCCTTCTTACATTGTATTCATCCCTAGTATTGTTTGATCTAAATCATGGTATTCTTGCGTGGGGAAATACATAATTACCAAACACTCTTAGATAAATTACCTTTATTACAAAAGAAGTCACTCCGTATCATGTATCATACTGCATTTTTTGTCCCATAATGACCCTGGGGTTTTTTTAAAACAAAATATTGAAAATTTAAGATTTGTATGTGTTTAATTTAGGACAATTTATGTATAATTATAATAAAAATACTCTTCCAAATATATTTGAAAAAAAATGTTTCGAAGAAATCAATCCATTCACAATTATCCAACATGGCGATCGAACGACTTCCATTTGCCATTTTTGAAAACTTTGCTGACTCAGAACACCTTCATTTACGATGGGCCAAAGCATTGGGACTCACTTCATAATAACATCATAAAAGTTAAAACTTTTTGTCTTTTAAGAATAAATCAAAAATTACTTTATTGAAATCTTATAATATACAACCGAATTAGGTTCGTTTCATCATCTCAATCAAGTCACCATTTCTTTAAACATCAAACAATTACATATAAATCATCTTTTTAATTTTATTAGAGAAAAATAATCTCTCAAACACAAGTCCTCCTCAGATGTTCTTATTATTGTGTCGTATATACCATTATGTCTATTCTCTCCTTTTACGTCCGATCTTCTGCATTCTTACCGGTATAATTTATGTAGATACACAATCTTTGCAATATATTCAATCCAGATTGCATTTACACTATGCATAATCTCATTTTCACTTCACAGAAAAAAAAGTGGTATTAAACTTCCTGACCCCCTTCCCTATAGATCCGCCACTTTAACAATCTCTTGCAGTTATCATGGTTATTTGTTGTAGGCTGAAATAGAAAGAGGTGAGTGTGACTGTGGTGGGAATATGGCGATGTTTGTATTCAAACTTGTCTTTCACTTCGTGTGCCGTGGTGTTATTCGATTTCGTTTATGTACATGATAAGCTCATGAGTATTTTATTTTTCTGATGATGTATTCCGACCTAAATGGTCATGAACTTCACTTTCCAAAGGTATGAGAGTCTTAAAGTTGAATGTAAAGGAGGTGAAAGGGTATAGGTAGCCTAATTATGGTCGGATAATTATATTTTGGACGTAATAACTATATGTAGATGCACCAGTGTTATACTAACAATTTCTTGCAACTATTTGTTTAAGGCTGAAACGGAAAGAGATTGTTTTGATTGTGGAGGGAATATGGCGCTGTTTGTATCAATATTCAAACACGTCTTTTATGTAAATGATAAACTTCGGTATTTTGTCTTTTAGATACAAGGTATTCCAAACTAGAACTTCAGTTGCATTGGTGTTAGGGTCTTAAAGTTGAACGCACGCCCAGGCGGTAGAAGGGGAGTGGCAGCCTAAATGATCAGATATTATGATGTATATGCAGCTGTGTGTATGAACGATCTCTTCCAATTATTTTTGTAGGGTGAGGTATGTTTTGTATTCACTAAAGTCTTTCATTTCGTTTGATGTCATGTGTATTGTCATTGTAATGTAATTTCTTATATAGATTATGTAAATAACAATCTATATATGTATGTCTTTCTGACAAAGGTATTCCAAACCAAAGTTAATGACTTCACTTGAAGAGGTATAAGGGACTAAAAGTTGAACTTTATGGCGGTGACAGTTGAAAGGTGTCTCAAATAGTCAGATATATCATTTTGAGTGTGGAAGCAGCTTTGTGTGTGAACGATTTCTTGCAATTATCTGTTGTAAGACTGAGATAGAGACCAATGATTTTCATTTCATTCATTCATTTATTTTTCATTTCCAACAAAAACATATAAATGTATTACAGACATTGAATACAAGTACATAAATTTCATTATGCATACAAAATAAAGGATAAGTTTACAGAAAAATTGTAAGTATACGAAAATTTTGACTGTGGTAATCTAGGAATTGTGGCGATGTTTGCATTCAAACATGTCTTTCATGTGTTTTGCTTTCATATTATTCGATTTCTTATGTGTAAATAATAAACTGTACAGACTAGTACTTTGTCTTTCTGACATAGATATAATTCAAACCTAAAGAACTTCACTTGCAGAGGAATATAAGGATTTTAAAATAATGCAGATACAGCTTTGCGTATAAACGATCTCTTGCAATTATTTGTTGTAGGCTGAGGTGGACGTAGATAATTTCGATTGCGAAGAGGTTATGGCGATGTTTGTATTCGAACATGTCTTTCATGTAGTTTGATGTCGTGTTATCAATTTCTTATATGCATATGTAATGAGATAAAGGCCTAGATATTTTGTCTTTCTGATAAATGGTATTCCAACTCAAACGCTGATGAACTTCACTTACTGAGGTATGAGAATAAGGCTTAACTCTCAATTTAGTTCTCTTGACTCTACTGTAGATTTCTGGAACCTGGAGAAAGACGACAGAATTTGCGAATTGTGACACTTCATCTCCATAATCAAAATGAGGTAACACATTACAGTTGTACCTTGCTTTCTATTCAGGCATGTTTACAACTTGTCTAAGTCGATCTAAAGAGCTAATCTGTTTACTTGATTATCATAGTATTTTGGATGTGAGCATTCGAATACCTTCTGTCGTCAGCAGTGACTTCAGGATATTTAAAGCTTTTCACCTTGAATTGAATATAATATTTATTTATTTGATTTTGACAATATAATGCAGCTGCATTTTTAAGAGCTTATTTGTACCGTATAGCATGCAATGATAGGTCATAATCTATTTTTAATAATTTTCTAGTTTTGTTTTTAATCCTCCACGCCTCTAAGTTGAAATTAATGTGATGGTCCGAACCAGTCATTAATAGAGAGAGCAGATGTAACTCGACCGATTTCTGCTGGCAAACAATGGACGACATTGAGTATAGTCGATGAATTTTTGGCCCTATAGTGAAAAGAACAATGGAGTGATAAAATTGATATTGAGCACTTGCTCTTCTTTTTGTTTGTCGCAATAGTTTTTGCAACTTTCAATTTACTTGGCACTACCTCTTCAGCTAAAGATATATAGATCATACCACCTGAAAGGCTCGATTTTTTTTCACAAAGTGAGTATGTTATTACTGAAATTCTATACAATTCCTTATAGGGGTGTTTCATAAAGCTTTTCTTAAAGTTACGAACAACTTAAGAACCACTGGTGATCAGTTCTTGTGCTGAATTATTGAAATGCTGATTAGTATAGCACATCAGAACTGATCACCAGTTGTTCTTAAGTTGTTTGTAAATTTAAGAACAGATTTATGAAACCTTTCCAGATCAGATGTTATTGCGATGTTTAACTTAATATGTTTCAAAATATTATTTATTGAAATATAGCAAGAAAATTGATTTGTCCATCAGAACTGTTCACAGTGTGAGATACATTTTGTATATGACGATAGTTTATTATATTTTAATCGTATCTAGACTTACTTCATTGGCGAAGAAATTACTCCATTTGTTTGTTATCACCTATGGGCTTCATGTGGAATACTAGTACATTTTTATGAGATTGTCAATTTCTAATAAAAATGTAAGTGTTATTGTCAGGATTCACTATTTTATGTTATCGTTTAATTCAATCTATTTCTCATAACCAGACATAAGTATACCGACATTATCTGTGTAGAGCCTACAATACAACATTTTAGCATTTTGAAATATCGAATATTTTATCCCTCACTCTCTCTCTCTCTATCTATCTATCTGTGTGTATATATATATATATATATATATATATATATATATGCACATATTGAGTGTAAGGTGTGTCATCATCTTTTTACTCGAATATTGCATGCCGTCTGTGTAAGCGTCTGCATAACGATGTAGGCAGGTACACCCAGTGACGTTACTTTATACAGCGCTTTTGATTGCCAAGGGTTTCGGCCTGCTTGACTAATCATCAGCTGCTGTTTGTGTTTGACAACAAGCGAACATAAATGGGAATCAGAACGTAAACCAATGATGCATCACAAATAATTTGAATGTAAATAAATGTATGAATGTATCGTTATATGTATATATATATATATATATGGAAATCCATGAAATAATGTAAACATATTTACTCTCTAAAAAAATCGAGTGAAAATATTCACTCTTAAAGGAGTGAATACAAAAAAGAGTGAATTTAGAGTGAAATTGGAGTGAATATTGAGTGAAAATGTTCATTTTCCGTTCATTTTCACTCATTTTGGAGTGACCTCAGGGATCACTCGAAAATTTTGGAGTGATCCTTGAGGTCACTACAAAACGAGTGAAAATTAACATTTTCACTCAAAATTCACACTAAATTCACTCTAAATTCACTCTTTTTTGTATTCACTCCTTTAAGAGTAAATATTTCCACTCGATTTTCTTTAGAGAGTACAGTAATGTAAGAGTGCGGGGAATGACCAGTGTAGTTATCTGTGCGTGGTTTTGTGGGTGTTTCTCCTGATGCAGCTGTTGATTGTGTGAAACCATCCAGTCAATATACATTTTAAGAAAATCAAATGTATGTACACGTAGAGCATCTGATAATTGATTTATATGATGCAGGTAATGAAAAACAGTTATTATTGTAGAGATTAGTTATTTCAAAGTGCAGATGAAATACATACTGAAATGAGATATCGATGTTATACGGCGTAGACACTATATCCATTAAGCCGTGTGTACCATGAAAATGTGACAAAAACAACAATACATACAAATACTCACAGTTAGTCATGCAATGCAAACTAAAATTCACACATTAGCACCACCCACTCACACAAAAAACAGCCACAGCACGAAGAAAGGAAGGTAAGGCGTCATACATCATGAACTATTTTCTAACAGAGTGTTTCAAAATAGTTTGCGAGCACGTGTCTGCCTCTAGTTGGTCAACAATCAAATCCGGGCTGGGGGGCCATTTAGTTCAATTTTGACTGTGCGTGCTAAAGAAAAGAATGTTATATGCTTATAGAGACTTTAGATATTGCGTCTGAACTATAGAAACAGAGTAGCGGCCTAAAACATGTAGGAAAGCAAAAGTATTATAGTCTGACTATAAGTATAATTGTAAAATGTGCAAAAATTAAGCTGAAGGGAAGAATAAAGGATGATTCTGATCACAAGCATTAAGAAGCACAATTAGGTAGATATGATCTGTTGCTTTCTACCCTCCAAGACAAACTAATGCCACGGTCACGATTGACAATCGTGTTGATCGTAGAAAATAAGTTTTGAACAGTCCAAAAGTTTTCTCCTGTCAACGCAAGTGCCGCGATTGACCTCCAGATCTGATCAGATCACCACGATTCCTCCATGATGAAGACCATGATTTCAGTTTTGGCGCCAATCGTGATAGAAGGAACGTAGCATGTATACCGGTACGTCACACAAGTTTTCAGCTCATTCTATTACGAGAGTACAGATGTACATTATAGGGCTTACCTAAGGGGAATATACGCGTACGTAATATCAGAAGCCGGTATATCACGTATATTCATACACATTCTTATGCGAGCCTTCATCAAGCTCATTCTACGAATACTGGTTTCAGAGGAATCGGTAAGTCCGTTGTCTGTCAAAATCATACTAATTGTCCTCATTCTAAAAGTTGTTCCAGACCGAGCACAGGATATATGCGATGTTTTTATGTATATAATCAAAACCTGTTCTGTTTACGCCTAATACATTTCTATGGATGAATTCGACTTCAGATCACTGTAACTTATCATGGTGGCCATAACTGGGGTGCTTCCAAAGAAGAACAAAGAACTTTCAATGGGTAACGCAATGAGCTAGGTGCGTCGCTATGTCGGTGCATAAAGTATCTTTTTGTTAGGCATACTTGACACCCCTATATTACCATTAAAAACATTACCCAAACCAAATTGGTCTATAGGTGAAGGCCAGTTATTCCATACCTTGTGTTGACGATTTCTGCTTCGTGAAATCACTGCATTACACGTCGACTGATATGACCTTCGCAGTATTTGCCTTTGTCTAGACTTACTAATCATTATTGTTAAAAGTTAAAAGCCTATGCTATGTCATAGACGACAAAAAAAAAACTTTCTTACAACAAAACATTACCAAGCATAATCATGGCAAGAGCTTTACTAGATCGAGCATACAATAATTAGGCGCTGCTATAATAGTATTGTGATATCAACCTGTTCTGTAACTTTAAGCTGACAAAGTGAGGGCCAATTTCGTACCTTGTTGACAATTCTGGATTTGTCAAATCACTGCATTGCACTGCGCCTGGTGTAAGAGGTGAACTTTGTAGTATCTGTCCTCTGTCAACTGATTATTATAGTAAAGCTGCACACGCTCATAGACCACAAACTCTTTCTTAGAACAACATTCTGCTAACTGTAATCATTTCAAAAGTAGTTCTAGAAAGAGAACATATTACTGCGCTGCTATTTTCCAATCACAGCCTGTTCTTTGTAACTATAGATAGATAGATAGATAGATAGATAGATAGATAGAAAGATAGATATATAGATATGAAGAGAGAGAGAAAGAGAGAGAGAGAGAGAGAGAAATAAGGAAGCTATCCCAATTCAAATTTGGCGCTATACCTTCATATATAACGAAGTGAAAGTCAATTCCGTACCTCGTTGACAATTTCAACGTTGTAAAATCACTGTTCTGCACAGCGCCTGATGTAGGAAGTATATCATTGTCTTTGTCTATATAACTGATTATTAAAGTAAAGTTTCACATAGATGGCAAAATCTTTCTTGAAACAAATTTTGCTATCTGGAGGCCTGATCATTTCAAAAGTTGTTCTAGAACTAGTACATATTTTATGGGCTTCTATAGATAATATGTTCTATGTAAGCTTACAAAGTGAATACCAATTTTGTGACTTATTGACAATAATTTTCAACTTCATGAAATCGTTACATCCCACAACGCCATATGTAAGTAACGACCTCTGTAATATTTGCCTTTGTCAACGGATTATTGAAAAACAGTTTCACACGCTCTTATAGACGACAAAGGCTTTCTTACGAAAATAGTGTCAGTGCCATAGATGTGCTATGTTATGTAGTTTATAAGTATGTTCGTATTCTAAAATCGTAGTAAGTATACTCTCTAAAAAAATCGAGTGAAAATATTCACTTTTAAAGGAGTGAATACAAAAAAGAGTGAATTAGGAGTGAAATTGGAGTGAATTTTGAGTGAAAATGTTCATTTTCACTCGTTTTGGAGTAACCTCAAGGATCACTCCAAAATCTTCGAGTGATCCTTGAGGTCACTCCTAAATGAGTGAAAATTCACTCTAATTTCACTCCAAATTCACTCTTTTTTGTATTCACTCCTTAAAGAGTGAATATTTTCACTCGATTTTTTTTTTAGAGAGTAGTGTTAATAGTATCAGCGTTATATGTCAATGAGTAAATTCACAATAGTAATTAGAAGAATCTAATAATATTATGAATATATTTTATTGGTATAACAAATTGGTGTTGTCGTTGTTTTGTTCCACAGTTTTACGTCTTGCAAGCTTGGGTTTTTAGTGGAACACTGTTTTCCATCGTCATGACTATTTACTTTTTTTGTGTGTCCATGACTAAGTTCATTGTTTCTTTTTATGACAGCATTCGTGCACATACTTTGTGGTGTATCTGAAAAACAACCTGCCCTTATCAAAAAGTACGAATGGAAGACAAATCGACAACTTGTACCGCTTTGAATCGTGTTCTCTTTTTCTTTTTTGATGATGGAAATAAATAAACTATTGAATTGAATATAATACTTCTACTCAATATCCTTGTATCGAATGATGCGCTAGAAAGAGCACATTATTATGGGCTGCTATAAAATCATGTATACCTCTTCAGTGTAAGCTAACACAGAGAATAACAATTCTGTAGTTTGTACGTTGGTTCTCCTTAACATTGATGTTTAGGGACTTCGTTGATTCTGTCTGTTGATATGTATCGATTTGACAACAATAAGAATGGCAGATGGTTTAATTCCCAGATCATCTAACACCAATCTACACGGCTAAACCCATTTTGTACTATAACTTTGGTCTAAATACCGTTTGGTCCAGTAATCTCTATTGTCCATTTTGGCTAGTTGTAATTTAGTTTTATGACAAAATTTTCTAATCGCAATCTCGTCTTTGGATTTTTCCCCTGATTCCGTCTAATACCATAATTATGGTCTATGTACTGCTTTCAAGTCACAGAGCAGACATACAATGATCGAAATGCACACGTTGATTTCATTGCTAGCTAACAGACAGCTGCGTGTAGTGTATGCTATCGTAGGGTATTGTATATTGATTTTGGAAAACCAAATAACCATGAACGTATAAATATCGATCATAACCAATCACATTCAAAAGCCTTAGGACGCCCCACTCCTACAAACAAGTCTTCAGCGACGCCCCCGATATCAGATACCATACATCCTGTGACACTCACCAGCGTAGCCAGATTTCTATGGTATATTATGGGAGGGGGACCATTGAACGTATAAACAAAACCAACAATTAATGTTGCATTTAAGTAACAGGTGTATAAATGAGTATGATGACGCTCATGACATCAATGTAATGACAACGTTCATGCTAATCGATGTAGTCAAATCGACATAATCATCAGTTATCTTGCAAGGTACGTGCGCGAGCAAGCGTATTGAGCGAAGGTACCAGAATACCAAAGTGTTCTGATTTATAAACCCTATGCACTAAGGGTAAAGCTCTATTTTGCATTGCACTGTTGTCATTTTACTGATAGCATGAATACTTGAATTTACTGGAAAGCGTATTTTGTGCAATGCACCATTGTTTCAGAATCATTTCCTATTTCGGCATATTTTTCTTTTCGCGCGCTGATGTGAAACACGTTTCAATCACAATAACTATTACGGTTGTACCATGATTTTCTCCACGAATGATTATTTTCAGTCTCTGATACGACAATTTCATCTGCTAAACCAGGCAACACTGGGCTTGGACGTAAACGGAACACGACAAACAAGTTAATTAGACCAAATGAACGTTAGACAGAGTGTGCTTTAGACTAAAATAATGGTCAGATCATTTGTGCATTAGACTATATTAAGTGCCATTAGACCAGCTGGTCAGTAGATATTGATGAGTAGCCAAACTATAGTCATTTGCCGAACTGGGGGTTAGACTAAGTAAGAAAAATTACCTATATGGGTATTAGCCAAATTGGGTGGAACCCAGGTGACGAAATGGAAACCAGACAGAATGAATAGACGAATGGGGAATATAGACGAATGGATTATTAGAGAAACAACGTTGGTGATTAGACAGTCTGGTAGATACACGTGGTGATGTAGCAATTGGATATTAGACGTTGGCTAGCCTAACTTGTAACATGCATTATTTGTGTCTTTCGACTTTGTACATTATTGAATAGCTTTAAATTTTTGGATAATCTGTGTGTTGCATACAACTTCATATTATTCGAATTGACATTGGAGCATAACATATACATTGACTAATGCCGGATATTGATTTCCTTTTAACAACTGGCAAAACTTCAGTTTGTTAATCGAATATATACATATATATATATATATATATATATATATACATATACATATATTCTCCAAGGTACCCACAGGGAGAAAAGATGGCAGCATTGAAAAATTATACTGTTTATATTCTACTGACAACTGCACTCATCTGGAACTATAGAGCCATGCCCTCGAATGCGGTAAGAGCACTATACACACATCAAAATAATTGATAAGTGTAATAGATTGATATTATACTGCTAGCTAAACTGCGTCTCTAAGGAGATAATCGAGACCATAGCTTCCCCCTGTCTCTCTCTCTCTCTCTCTCTCTCTCTCTCTCTCTCTCTATATATATATATATATATATATATATATATACATATATATATATATACACATACATATATATATATATATATATAGAGAGAGAGAGAGAGAGATTATATTCTATTGATATATGTATATATGTATATATATATATATATATATATATATATAATATTCGTGTATGAGTTATTGGTCCCCTTTGTTAAGTCGGCATTTATGCAGCTATAGGTGAAAGGACAAATCTTCCAACGAAGAGGAGATAAAACACTTGTCTAGATTAAATTGATTTATTTGCTTTTCTCGACAAGTTCACCACAATGATTAGTCTACACATGTAAACAAAGATGGACCGCAATGTTAGATGACTCATTAGGATATTCTTACATTTTTGTGCGAGGGTTTCCCATTCTGTTTTTGTGAATCCATGTCACAGGACTCGGAATGTGAGTTTGACTCTCAAATGACGTACGACGAGAGTTCTGATTGCCAGAACGGTGCTACAGGTCTCAAACTCTGCGAGCCGGGCCATAAGAAAATCAAACGATGTATCAGTGCCGATGAAGACACGACAAATATGTGAGAAAACCTTAACTACCACTTGACTCTACAATATGCCCAGTCCAACATTCGCATAAGTAAGCGGGTACTTGCCGGGTCAGAGCCTGGGCACTTTCCTAGACTTTCTTAGGCTGTCGCACATAATAACCAAATAAGAACAACAAAAAGGAAACCCCACAATCAGAATAAGGCCTCATTTACTTTTTAAACTAATTAGATTCCAACATTAAATTGCGTTCTTGTGTTCACTGATACAGTAATGGAACAGTGGTCATGGTATCCAATATAAATATTTGGGAGTTAAAATTATATATCTGCACTGTTCATTAACATTACTTTCATACGTGGTTGCGGGTTGTTATTGTTTTTGTTTATTCTTCTGTGTTTCTGTTAAGATCTGAAACAAAGTGAAAAGAAATCTTGATGTGACATTAGGATATAGTTTCCAAACTTTTATTATGAATATTGATTGAATCCACAACCATTGCCAACTGTAGCAGTGTTTATATCAAGATCAAGACACTTTTTTTTTCATGTAACTGCATGTACGTTATTGTCAAGCATATCAAAAGCTTTTGCAGCGCAGATTATATATATTACGCATATGTTTTTATGAATTGTTACGTTAATGAAATTCTTCCCTTTGTTTTCAGTGTGGAAGGAAAAACCTGTCAGCCATTCCATGTAACTAGACACCAGGACCTTAAAATTTCAAGTTCAAGCAACTAAGAAAGAGTACATGTATTCATATTTGGATAGGTATGTTCAAAGGGTGTAAATCTAACTTTTCTTGGCTTTTCACTTTCTAACAGCCGGGTTACACCTCTCAGAACAAAAATCACATTTACTACAAAAATGATGTCTCTTTGGTGCTTTTTTTATTTTACTATTTAAAGCATGTTCTGTTATCTATATTCATATTTCTTTACATAAGGTCTTATTTTATACCCATTTTACCATATCAAGTTGCTTTTTTCATTCATATGTAATGAGCTTGACAATATTTTCGATTGCAACATCCTCGAAATGTCTCACGCGAGTCACAAAAATATGTCTATATTCTAGATTTCTTAAAAAGTAAATAGACTGTATGAATTGTAGCTGATAAATAATGAGGATCTTAGAGTCCTCAATCATACCAGAAAATAATGTTTCCATTTGTAAACCCCTTCATTGTGAAAAACATCAGAACAATTGTGTCACACGAGTCACGCAAGGATTTCTTCGGATTGTCACGCGAGTCACAGTTTACAAGTTTGAAAAAACTAAAGACCAGAATGATTGAGATTTTTTGAAATAAATTCTGTCGTGAAACTAAATCAGGTAAAATATTTAATTTTCCCAATAAAGGTAAATGTTTTATGTTAATTGGTAAATAAGAAGTGTTATAATAAGTAATGTATAGCTAACTGGATTGTCAACTTCCGTTTGGTTGGTCAATAGAAAAAATGGTAGGAGGTGGGCCGCCTCGTCAACAAGAAAGTGTAATGCATCAGGAACTTTTCATGAAATTTACAATTACTTGTACTGTATGTCAGCTCCACTTCTGTGAAGTTCTTGGAACATTGCTTCATAAAGTGGTAGCCATCAGCAAGTCACATTGTATGAAGATGACAAGAAAATGGCTTCAAATTTTCCCTCAGATTTTACTGTCCTCCAAATAATCTTCGCTGAGAATCATTCATGCTCCAGCAAAGATCAAGTCCAATACGCCATTTGGAATCACTTGCAAGTAGCTCGCTATACATCAATAATGTGGTCCAGGAGAAAATTATCACATGTCATCATCAATGATTAGTCGTACTTAACCCATGACAAAACATTATTATGTTGTACACTGTAGTTTTTGTGGATGAGCTTCTGTCAATGGTCAGCAGTGAAGTGAAATGTTCAAAATATGGTTAGATGGCCCTGTAAGCCAATTCAAAATAGATTTGTTATCAGTGCCATTACCTGTGCTGATGGAGAAACACAACATTGACCTACAATGTAGTGTGGAACCTCAGCACTACAAGTCATGGGAAAGATCCAGTTGACACAGACATTGCAGCAAGCCTTAAGCGGCAGAGCTTCAGTTATGTGTAAAATCAAAACTTGTGCTCTGGCTCCATTGCTGAGGAATTTTGTCCTGCTGTATTTTTTGACTGTTCCTACAACTTTTATCACAAACAAAGGGAAGTTGAAGATTGTTCTGAGGGTTTATATACCTGCCTGTCATCTATGGAGTTTAGCTGCACCACATAACTGAATCATCACTTCAATATATCACCTTCAAAGAGTGAATATCTTGTCGCACAAAAAAAAAAATCACTTCTCAGAGAAGCAGTGATGATCTATCCAACAATAATGGTGGAAATGAGGATACCATTGGGCCTTCAAGTGCAGGCCCAAAAGTCAATTGGCTGATGGAAGAATTGCCTTCAGAAGAAAGCATCCCCGCAGCATCTATGGCACAAGCCTCCAAAGTGGTCAGAAGTGACATTTACCTTAAGTCACCTAGAGAAAGGGAAATATATTCCACTGGCTGGATAAAAGATCCGTGGCAGCCTGAATTAGATATCTAATGCAACAGGGGCGGATGTAGCTTTTTATAAAGGGGGGAGGGAGGGTGTGGGAGGGGGTGTCCCCCCTCGCACAGTAGGGAGAATTTTTGAAAATCTGTGTGTGAAAATGGCGTTTTCTTGCATTTAAAACACCACTATTTTTGGTATAGAGGTCATTGCCAAATTAAAAAATTACAAGTTTAAAAAAAAAAGATAAGATTTTTTTTTAAATGGTCCCAGGATTTTTTTTTTTTGGGGGGGGGGGGGGGGTTGCAACCCCCCCCCCAGATCCGCTTCTGTGCAAAGTATAGCAGCAATATCTTGTCAACAATAGGAGACTTCAAAGTTAAAGTTCATGAATGAAGAGATTGAATCTTAAAGAAAATAAAACGGCCCCAACAAACTAGGCATGAAAACTGTCTCCACGAAGCAGAGACAAACTTTCTCAAACTACAGAAAAGACACTTTGGCAAAGAAAATTGAATTATCTAGTATATATCATATCATGTAGTTTACTTTAAAAATAAGCAAAACATGGTGATCATTCTTCACATCAGACTCAGTAATGGTAGATAAGAAAGAAAGAGAGTATCAGTATGTGTGAGCATTATCTATTATAAGAAGAAGTGAGGATTCTTTGTGCATCAAAGTAACTTTAAAGTTTCGAGAAGAGATTAAATGGATTCACATAAATCCGTCAGCAAATATGCAAGTTAACATTGATAAAGTTTGAATTAGATTCATTTTGAAAAAAAAAGACTAGTTGGTACAATTATAGTAAATAAGAAAGATAAGGAAAATTCACTGAAAGAGAATTTCCCAGAACTCTTGATTTGACGAGGGGAAAAAAAGAGGTTCAAGTGAATTTTTGCTGCATGTTTATGTATCAAATGTGCTATGAGCACCCATGATCCCAATAGAGATAGGAGTTAGATGATTTCTTTGTTTTAAAGATATATGTGATAAAACTAACCATAATTAACGTGTTAGGATAAATATTTGACTACTTTAACTCAATAAAATAATTATAGTAGGCTCTACTTTTGATCCTGAATAACACTTGTCACGCGAGTCACGCTCATGTGTCACGCAAGTCACATTTTAATGTCAACTGAGTTGAGATGAAAAGTCAAAGGATGATGAAATTTTGACTTCTTATTGTCTAATGTCTCAAAATTGAATCCAGAAAACTTTGTGTACATAGGACAAATACTTTCTTACGAAAATCCAGTGAAGTACAATAATGTCAGAAATCTTCAATAGTGTCGCGTCACGCGAGTCACAACAAAAAAAGTGAAGTATCTCTAACTAGAATGACTTCACATCAAACATTTCTGTGAACAAATGTGAAGGGCCGATACCTTGATTGAAATTTGTAAAAGAAACAGGTCTGCAAGATAAATCTTTTAAAGTACTCAACCATAACAACTTAAAATCTTGTGTAAATGTCACGCGAGTCACAATAGAATGGCTGCTGTACTTTTATATTTGTTTTTCTCAACTGTAGATGTGACCCTTGTGAGAACAAATACTTCCAAGTGAAGTTCAATCGGTGCACAGATTGCCACAAGTGCTCGGAATGTGGAAAGAATGAAAAAGTCGATAATCTGTGCACCACAAAGTCAGACACAAAATGTAAACCCATCGGAAAAACAACTTTGACGGATTCACAAGGATCAACCACTAAAACACCCTCAAGAGTGTTAGTGTCCACCCGGGACAGCCAAACAGACGAAAGTACCGTTGTCATGACAACTTGCGAGGACTGTAAGACAACACAGAGCAATGACAAGACCATGAAGACGGCAATTGCAACTGAGTCGGAAGCGATTACGCCAACCGAAATCAAAGGGTCTGGAAATCGTGCTCCTGAAAACGGTACAATTCGTTTACTCGGTTACACTAGATTTGGGTGATGGGAAGGGAAAGGGCACTACGGAGGAATGGCATATTGATGAAGACCAGTTTTATACAACGGTCGACATTTTTAGTAATAGAAATAGATGTCGAGACACCATAATTATTGTTTAAGAAAAGACATTGTCTTTGGTGGCCACCAAAATGTTGAAAGTGGGTGGGCTCCCTACATTGCTTTTATTTGTTTTCCTGGTCTTGAAAGAGGGAACTATATCGCCAAGTGCATGATGACCGCGTGCATTTCAGCTAGATGTTTCCAGATCGCCGCGAGTCCTCACAGACAAACGGACGGCCAAATTCAGCCAAACTATTTTTCCCTCAACTAAATTTCACGGCATATGAAGTTGAAGTAAATATGGATATACCCATGATGCTTAAGTTTAAAGGGATGGTACAGTATTGGTGGAGATGAGAATTGGGCTTTTAACTTTTTGCGAGATACCAAGAAAACACTTATGATATAGTACAGAGCATACCATTTTAAGAGGAATTCAAAGTCTATTTGATGAAAATCGGGTTTGGAATGACTGAAACATCCAAAAACAAAGTAAAACAAAGCGATCGTAATAAAGTGTGGGTCCCACACTTTATTGGAATTGCTCTTTTTTGGATATCTCAACCATTTCAAAACCAATTTTCATCAAATAAGTGTTGAATTTCTCATAGAATTACATGCTCTTTCATATTTCATAAGAGGTTTCTCATTATCTCACCAAAAAATGTTAGAAACCTGAAATTAGGTCTCAACCAAAACTATATGATCCCTTTAATGCACGCAGGGAGTCCGAGAGTGTAATTAATTCACGATTGACTAAGATTAAGCGACAAGGGAATTTTTGTATGTTTGTTTCTTTTTTTCTTTTTTTTTTACCCTCACATATAGACAGATTTCAAATATATACATAAAGCGGAAGAGGATGCGGTAAAATATATAGGTTTCCATATAGGTCAATTTTATATTTTTGTCATTCCAATTCATAAATGTGCATTCAAATTCACGCATCGCACGCAAGCGAAGATATTCGGGCATTCAAATTTAGAATCCGAGCGATCAATCTCATTTATGGGATTTCCATTTCGTTTCCTTCAAATCAAATTCACGCATGTGCGTTCCATTTCCAAATGTGGCATGTGCACTACACACACGTCATTTCCTGCTCGTGCATTCAATTTCACGCGGTAGTCCCAATGAGCTTGTTTGGGGCGTTCTTTTTCATTTTCAAATGACCAGTTTCCTTCTTCATGCAGTCATAAAACGAAGGAAATAGAATATTTTTTTTTCTTTAAGAATGGGGTAATTGGGTGATTATGGGGCAAACAGTATCAGTATATTTTGCGATAGTTTCTTATAAAACAAGCAAAGAGGTTTATACGCAATAAATGAAATATAATATGTTCAGTGTTGTTGTATTATTCTGTTGTATTCATGGTTTATAATTTCAAGACATTTTGAATTATAAGGCCCATTCAGCAGTGTATCCAAACAACACAACGACAATTTAAACATACTCCTTGGCGACACTGCATGCACTAAAATGGACAACGCCCCAACACTAACCACATAATGCATCAATTTAAAGACAAACTGAAACAAAAATCCAGACCTCACATAGTCCCGCAAATGTAAACCAATAAGATATCACAAAACAACAAGCAAGACGTGTGCTCATGTTATCAGTTTCAATAAAGTAGAAATCGCTTTTCTCAAAGATGTCAGTCAACCTCTCTTTAGTTTATGATCGTTTGTATACTTGAGTATAGTGCTTGATGTGCCTGTATATACGGCTGCCATTTCAACATCGTGATGTTCAATTTTAGAATGACATGGTTGGCCTATAGGGCAAAATAAATTATCATCATGAAGCCCAATCTATTCAAAGGTGGTGGAAAAGACACGCAAGCGTGGCCCCAAGCTAAATGAATGCAAAAACTGTTTTGAATTGAATGCACTTATTTGGAACAAGTTATGGTTGCCTTCTCATAATAACCGACAATATTTCTTGCTGCCAAGCGCCTGCTTGAAATGAACTTGAAAACTCATTGCTCAGTCAGTCAGTGAAATACATGCTCCTATCTTAGATTTGAATGACTAAATCAACATCAATATTGATTGCTCCGATATTGAATTTGAATGGTCTGATTTTGAATGTGATTGCTGATTCAGTGCTGAGAGCGTGGAATGCGTGAAATTGAATGCTCGAAATAGGAACTTGAATGGCAAAATTATGAAATTGACCAGGAAAACCTTACTTTATCCAAAAAAAACAAACAAACAAACAAACAAACCTTTGCCGTGCATGTAAACTAGTACACGGCACTGCAGCTTATCTAACTCTAGTGGGAATATGCATCTGCTCCACTGGCTTACAGTCTATACCTTCCAATTTATTGTTTGTTTGGGTTTTTTTTCACATTGACAGGTTTGTCGCAAGGTAATAAGAAAACGATAATCATTGTAGTGATCTGTGTCATCGTAATCCCGGGACTGGTCGTGCTGGTGGTATTATGTCTTCTACGGAAGGTCAACTGCCCACTGCGGAACAATAACGTAAGAATTCGAAGAAAATACTTTTACGTATTATAGTTTTTCCCGTACAATTTCATCAGATTTGCATTCGATTTAACAGGTGCTATCATTCAAATTCGAGCGAATTTAAACGATCTTCGAAATCAACATTCAAAAGTGTTATCTAGCTCATTAAATTTGATTTCATCAGCAATCTTTTTCCTGATTTTCTTACATGCACGTGTAAAAAGCGGGTTCAAATTAAAATTGGGCGAGAAATGCATTAAAATTCGTATCAGCACTGCCGTGAGGAACATTAAGAAATTCAAACAGCAAACATTTACAGCATATGGGCAGTGTTTTTCGTTACTGCATATTATGTTCTTCGTTGCATTTCGTCTGTTTGAACAATGTAAACTTAATGCACTTTGAAATAGGACCTTTGACTTATCCTGAACTTCATCGTTCTTCGACAAACGGTCGTCTGAAATAACTTTCATACACATATATAAATGCATACATATTATAATAATATCCACTAATATTCGACTTTGGCGGCTATATTTAGTGTGAAAGTTTTCATAAATATGATCTGATGAAATTGGGTGGAAAAACCTATATCAATATGAAAGTATTCGATCTATCTTATCAATTGTTCACTCTCCACATTATGTCACTTCATACAGTTTGTCGCGCGTCTACACCTGCAGTGGTCAGGTAACTACCAAAGTGAAAAAAAATCCCAACTTCTTGATTATCATGATCATACACTCGATTACGATCTGATACAAACCACTTGACCGAGCATATTACGAACAACCTATTTCATTATTTTGCGTAGTTGTACCATGGGATAATTTAAAGTGGAAATTCAAAGAAAATTACATCTTGGCGAAAATTATATGCTGTGTTTATGCTAGAATCTTGGAAAGGACAAAATGTGAGATTTTGCGCATTCCACAACGGGGAATGCAACAAGAGCAAAGAGAAAATTCTTGCGATGTCTGCGGTAATGAAAGTACGGGTACATCGAATGCATTTGTGAAAATTTGGCAACGCTTTTATTGACATTGCTTTTTCGAATGAACAGCAAACTACCCGGCGCTGCAGTGCTGAATGCATAACTCAAACACTGTAACAAGTAAGGCCACGTGAATGCTGACAATGACTTTGGCCAATAAAGTGTTCGGGGCGGGCAAGTGTATAAGAGACATGAAATTTTATTTTTTATTTGATAGATTTTCATTACTGTTGATGTTTTTAAAGCAGCTCTCAAATGACACGGAAAAGTGTTTGATTCACTTTGCAGTGGTATGGCATTTATCCCGGCTAAACATCAATACAACTCTCACCTATGGAAAACAGTTACACCTCTGAATCTGTGCATTGTCTATGGACATACTAGTAGTCTGCCTTTGCTTGGTGAGTCTATTCTGTGACGTTATACAATCGGGCCTGTTCGGTGAGTTCGGTAGGTTTTCAAAATAGACAGGAGAATGGTATTCTTCTTGTTTCATGTTGCACAAATCTTTTCCGTGAGGTCGGGGATTGTAATAACCGGGGCTGGCTTAAAGGGGAAGGCTAGTAACTAATCAGTGGGAATCAGTGCGAATGCTGGGGGATGATTGTTCCAATCCTTATGGATTCATTCAAGAGTACATTATATATCTAATGTTGTGTGAAAATTATTTGCTTCAGAATGGTTTAGGGTTAGGGTTAGGGTTAGGGTTAGGGTTAGGGTTAGGGTTAGGGTTAGGGTTAGGGTTAGGGTTAGGGTTAGGGTTAGGGGTTAGGGTTAGGGTTAGGGTTAGGGTTAGGGTTAGTGTGAAATTTGAGGAAAATGGACAGTCGATTCAAAAGTTATGCTTTTTAAAATTTTGGTGCCGTTATCGCTGAATGAAAAGATTACTTTAGTTCATGACATCATTATTGGCAATAATTAAACAAAAGGACAACAATATACAGAAAATGTAAAGAGAATTCAACGAAATGTTATTTTCCTAAAAAGTACATATTCCATCGACTTGTTAGTGGCATTTGTTTAGGGTAATATTATTTCCCCTGCTTCCTGACGGACGGGTGTCATGTGCACTTTTATAATGATGCTAGAAAAGTGAGAAAAACACCCATTTTTACTGGATTTCTTTAAATTTTACATCGTGGTGTACGATGGGTAGGGAATAGTCATCGAAACTCACATCTGACTGAGGCGGAGTAAAAGTCAACCCAAATGGATGCCAGTTTGTAATGCAATAACGTCAAAGATGGATAAATTTCGTTCATAAAATGGTAAAGAGATGAATGGTTGGGCACTTCAAGGAGTTGGGCATTATAACTCGCTATTGTATAATTCCTTGAGCATTCGAACCTCATGATGTTCATTACTGTCTCTAAGTAAATTATTATACCGAAAGAGTAATCCATAGAACCCTTCATGTCATTTCGCTTTTTACACTTTGTCACATTTATTAACAGAACCAAGGTGGGGTCAACCAGGCTTCCTCCAGCAGCGCTGGTAGTAACAACAGCGTGCACAGTAACAGGTCACAGCAACCGGCAAATGGGCCTGCAGACCAGGCAAGTGGAAGTGGTCGACGGGAGGCGACAGTAAAAAAAAAAAAAATCATTTGTAATAAAATCATCTTCAAATTTTACATTATTTACCTGATATTTTGTAAATTTCACAGAGTAGTGTGTCACGGGGAGGAAGAGGCATTTTGACTGAATTTTTGCATGTTTTATAGGATTTTCTTCAAATTTTGCACAGTGGGGAGCAATGGGCATTAAGAAAGGCCTGGACAGGTAATTGCCGTCATTGATCCATCTGTTGGCATGGTAAGAGATCAACCTGAGTGAATGAATATTTATGATGCAATCAGTCAATGAGTTTTGTTCAAAATTTGTATATAGATGATTGGGTGGTTATTCTAGCTTTATGATAAAGTTTCCGAGTATCTATCCAGAAAGAGACCTCTGTACATGTCATGTCACCCTTTACTTTGTCATGATATTCATCGGCAGGACCCTGAGAACGCCCGGGCTTCCTTTAGTGGCGGTGTCAATGACAGACGTAGGGACCCTACTTCTGCAGTTCAGGCAGATGAGATAGAACTGACTTCACGGCCGAGTACTAGTAGGCCTACTCCAGAGGAAATGGAACACTTGATGGCAATTAATGAGGAACCAGCAGCGGATGAGGCCATGCTTGAACCTCAGCCGGATGAGGCCATGCTTGAACCTCAGCCGGATGCAGAATGTGAAACTAAGTTCTAGACTGTGAAACGGAGCATAACAGGGGCCCGTTTTATCAAAAGATAAAATCAATTTTAAATTTCCTTACCATACAGGCTGCCATAGACTTACAGTTGAGATTAACTACATAATCAATTTTAACTCTTCATAAAACATGGCCCAGGTTTTATATATTTTCGCATTTTCGAATTAGGGAAAACATAGCACTACACATACCGATAAGGCGCATGCTATCGACGAATCTTCTCATCTGATAGGCTTGATTCTGGACTTCTCTAAGTCCTTCGACAGCACTAATCATGATATTTTACTTAATAAATTACATCATTATGGAGTGCGTGGGAAGGCCTTGGAGTGGTTCAGGAGCTACCTCATGAACAGGAAGCAATATCTCTTCAAATGGTTGTAACTCACAAATGCTAAATATGAAATGTGGGGTGCCACAGGGAAGTTTATTAGGTCCGCTGTTGTTTGTTATCTATATGAATGATTTTTTTTTAGATCATCAGATGTTCTTTCTTTTATTCCCTTTGCGGATGACTCAAATTATATTTTTCGTACAATAATCCTCTTACCATAGACATACAATCAACTCTGAATTATAGAAAATGTCGCGCAATGGACGAAAGCAAATAAATAATCTCTCAATCATAAAAAAACACACACACAAAACAAAATATTTGCTTTTTAGCAACTCTACAGAGGCAGCTACCTGGGGCCCGTTTCACAAAATCAGTGACAACTGCCACATTTCTATGACAAATTTGCTCTCAGCCAATCAGATGCAAGGATTTCAGTAGCTTGTCGCATCTATGACAACTTGTCACTGATGACAAGTTTTATGAAACGGGCCCCTGTTTATATTGTTTTTTTGATGGTACTCCACTGGAAAATGTTTCCTATGTTAAATTCTTGGAATGATATTGATAGTATATGCGAAAGCTATTTCATGAAACATTGGTATAATTAACAAGCTTAATTTTTTCCTTACTGTATCGTCCCTGCTTGCATTATATTCATCTCTAATGCCTTATTTAATATGTGATATTCCTCAGGGGCGGATCCAGGAATTCTGTAAAGGGGGGGGGGGGGGGGCGCAACTAATATGTCTAGTGCCACTTCCGGGTTTCATCTCATTTTTTCTTTTTATTTCTTTTGTTTTTAACGATAAATAAAGGGGTGCGTGCGCCTCTTGCGCCCCCTCTGGATCCGCCACTGTTCTTGCTTGGGGAAATTCATATCAAACGCTCTTAGATGAATTACTTCTATTAAAAAAGAAGTCACTCCGCATCGTAATCATACTGCCTTTTTGTTTCATACTTACCCGTTATTTTTTGATCACAAAAAATTGAAAATTAAAGATTTGTATTTGTTTAATTTAGGGCAATTTATGTATAATTATCATATGAATAATCTTCCAAATATATTTGAAACAATGTTTCAAAGGAATAAATCAATTCACAATTACGCAACAAGGCGATTGAATGAATTCCATTTGCCGTTTTGGAGAACTTTGCTGGCTCCGAACACCCTCACTTACGATGGGCCATAAGTATTGGAACTCACTTCATAATAATGAAATGATAGTTAAAACTTTGAGTTCTATAAAGGAAAATTGAAATTATTTTCATCAAGATCTTATGACATACAATCGAATTAGGTTCGTTTCATCATCTCAATCAAGTCATTGTTTCTTTAAACATTAAACAATTACATGTAAATCTGTTTTTTATTAGAGAAAAATAAGTTGCCAAACACGGTTCCTCCTCAGATGTTCCTGTTTTTGTTTTTTGTTTTGTTTTTTGTTTTTGTTTGTTCATTTCCATCTGAAAAGATGGCTGGATAGCCCATATTCAGCTACGTTAAGCTGGTCTTCGATGGGGTCCAGTTGGATGTGAGGTGGAATCACTTCACCGGGTTAAACACCCTGCTCTTTGCGATGAATGAATGAAGCGGGATCTTTTACTCTCTCATACACGGGACCTCCTATCCGAGGGACAGAGTATTTTGCCTCTTGCTAGAGGGGACGGTATGCTTACACACAACATTGCTCAGTCCAGACTCGGGTTCGAACCCGGGCCGCGTGATCGTGAGGCAGACGCGCTGCCGACTGAGCCAACTCAGTACCGGTACAACTATGTACCGGGGCAACTATATGTACCGTATATACCAATGTGTCTTTTCTCTCCTTTTATGTCCACTCTTCTGCATTCTTACCGGTATGTAGACACACAATTCTTAACAATATATTCAATTCAGGTTGCAATTATGCACTATGTATCTATGCACATCTCACTTTCACTTAACAGAAAAAGGTGGGTTAAACTCCCTAACCCTCCCCCCTTCCTTAAGGTGCGATCACACATCGCCGGTTTAAATGGCGGTTCATGGCGGTTCTCTAACCGCCGTGAACCATGTCCTAATGATGGCGGAAAGCACTTAAACGCGATGTGACTACGTTCTCAACACGTTTTGAACACGTAGCAAACACGGATTGACGCGGTAGGAACACGGGTCTCCCCGGAAGGTGGAGGAGTCCATACCAAGCCCGTGTAGTTGGATGCAATCAGAGCCCTTTCACTTGTCCTCAATGGCTTTCAACAAACAGCGTTTTGCTTTGTTAGATAAACACAATTTTAAAGAAATTATGAAACGTCGTAGCCCCCTGTGTTTTACAGATTGATATAAGTGATGCAAGAAGCAATTATCTTCAAGTTTCAACGTGCTTTTTCTCTCTTTTAATTTTTAAAATATCTGTATTAACTGTCATTAAAAGACATACATATCAAAGTAGAATCCAACAAAGTTTCCAAAGATTCCTCTTCATTTGCAGGTTTATTTATCGAGTGATGTACAAGTACTGGTCTTGCTTGTTTCGACATCTTTCTTTTTCTTTATTAAGTTTTCACATAATTATTTCGCGTATTGAATTTAAGATCTTGTTGCTTGTTTATCCATGTTTTCACAAAATTGCTCCTTCTTACCTTTCAGAGCTCCTTGTGAAATATGAGCCTATGAGAGTTCCTAAATCGTAAGGGGAATCTGTATGTGATACCCTCGATCCATTACAACAAACTACTATGACAAACGTAGTTTATGCCGCCCCGGACTGTGGAATAGCACCCCAAGTGATAAAACATGCAAGTTCCATCAATAAGTCCAGAATGTTTTTAAAAACTTATATGTTAAAATAGTAACATAGTGATTGTAGATGATGATTAATGCAGAATGTTGCTGTTTCTGAAATTACCTTTTCCTGTTTATCTTTTTGTTCACCCTCTTAATCGCATAGAGACCGTGCCAAAGGTATTATGTGCTTTATAAGAACGGCAATGATGATAATATAATAATAATATCTTTAACAATAGTCAATAAAAAGACATATGTACAGTATACATTATCAAAGAAGCATATATAGTATGTGTGCATAGTTTCCTCTTTACTTACAGGTTCACGTAACACAATAATGGTTATTTTTTTTCAAGTTTCAACATTGCTTTTCCCTCTACTCTCTTAAGTTTCAACATAATATTATCTGTATCAACATAACATATTTACATAAGTCTTTTGTGTATAACTGTAAGCTGTTAAGCTTTAATAAATATTATGAACTTACCTTTTAATGTGAATGATGGTTTTAATGTAAATGAGGTAATTCAACATGCCTAACAACTTTTTGAACATTAAACTTTATTTCTTACTGTATAGGTGTTAAAGAAGTAAGGAAACTATAGCATTCAATATATATATTTACCCGATCTTGGATTATGGGTTCATCTTTGCTTTTTTTTTCCTCCATTTTTTATTGCTCCGCCACGAAGTGTCGCCGGAGCCATTATTCTCTTTTAAGTTCATTGTTTCTTTTCGCTTGAAAATTATGGCGGTGTTAACACGGCATTATCACGGATCTTGCGGTGCAAACACGGAGGATGCCGTTCTTTACACGGTGAACGGCGATGTGAACACGGTCCATTTCAAACCGCCAAGACCGCCACGAAAAATTAAACATGTTTAATTTTTCTGGCGGTTCCCCGCGGTTCCCCGCGGTTCTCGGGATTCATGGCGGATGAGTGACGGATGACCGCGGTTTGTGTACGGTGTAAACACGGTCTTTGGCGGAGCACGGCGATTTGCTGAACCGCCATGAACCGCCATCTAAACCGGCGATGTGTGATTGCACCTTTAGATCCGCCACTTTAACAATGTCTTGCAGTTATTTGTTGTAGGCTGAAATAGAAAGAGGTGACAAGTTTCACTGTGGAGGGAATATGGCGATGCTTGTATATTCAAACCTGTCGTTCATGTAGTGTGCTGTTGTGTTTTCTATTTCTTTTATGTACATGATAAGATTATCGATATTAATTCTTTCGGATGTTGTATTCCGGCCTAAATGGTAATGCACTTTACTTGCCAGAGGCATGAGAGTCTTAAAGTTGAACTTAAAGGAGGTGAAAGGAAGAGATACCCTAAATTGTCAGGTATTTATATTTCACACGCAGATGCACGCAATTTCTTGCAACTATTAGTTAAAGGGGATGGCTAGTAACTGATCAGTGGGAATCAGTGGGAATGCTGGAGGATGATTGTTCCAATCCTTGTGGGATTCATTTAAGAGTACATTATATATCTATTGTTGTGTGAAAATTATTTGCTTCAGAATGGTCTCATATTCAAATAACGTGCAGTTTAATGTTTCCAGGTTAGTGTGCCTGGTCAGTGACGGGGCATTAATCTGCACATAACTTGAATATGAGACCGTTCTGACGCAAATAATTTTCACACAACAGTAGATATATGCCACAAGGATTGGAACAATCATCCCTCGGCATTCCCACTGATTCCCACTGATCGGTTACTAGCCATCCCCTTTGAAGACTGAAATGGAAAGAGATAATTGTAGAGCCCACCCGAGGTGTGGGGAGACTAAGGGATCGCCTGCGGCGTCTGTCCGTCCGTCGTCCGTCCGTCCGTCCGTCCGTCCGTCGTCTGTCCGTAACGCTACAAAAACTTGAATAACTCTCTACTGAGGATTTCAATTTCAATCAAACTTGGAGGGAAGAGTGGTAATACAAAGTTACACATTTTACCAAACATGAAGGGCACCTCAAGGTCAAAGGTCACAGGCAGAGGTCAATGAACTTTAGGGCCCAATGTTAAGTTTTTAGGGCGCGTTTCGTTTATGGCTCTCAACTTTTGATGTATCTGTCTGTTTGTTGCCAAACTTAGATGGTAAATGTCCCTTGGGAAGTTGAAGGTTACCACAAGGTCAAAAGTCACAGACAGGGGTCAACGAACTTTTAGGACCGAATGTTAAGTTTTTATGGTGCGTTTTGATTATGGCTCATAACTTTTGATCCCTTTGTCTGTTTTTGACCAAACTTGGATGGTAGATGTCCCTTGGGGAGGTGAAGGTCATCACAAGGTCAAAGGTTACATGCAGGGGTCAACAAACTTTTAGGGCCCAATGTTAAGTTTTTATATCGCGTTTTGATTATGGCTCATAACTTTTGATCCCTTTGTCCGTTTGTGACCAAACTTAGATGGCAGATGTCCCTTGGAAAGGTGAAGGTCATCACAAGGTCAAAGGTCACAGACAGGGGTCAACAAACTTTAAGGGCCCAATGTTAAGTTTTTATGGCGCGTTTTGATTATGGCTCATAACTTTTGATCCCTTTGTCTGTTTGTGACCAAACTTGGATGGTAGATGTCCCTTGGGGAGGTGAAGGTCATCACAAGGTCAAAGGTCACAGAAAGGGGTCAACAAATTTTTAGGGCCCTTTAAGTTTTCATGGCGCGTTTCGATTATGGCTCAGAAGTTTTGATCGCTTTGTCCGTTTGTGACCAAACTTGGATGGTAAATGTCCCTTGGGGAGTTGAAGGTCACCACAAGGTCAAAGGTCATAGGTGGGTCAATGAACTTCTGGGAGTTAGAAAAATATTAATTTCTTGTACGCGAATGGGGGAGACACAATTTGGCACTTGCCTTGTTTTGATTGAGGGAATAATATTTATGGCGCTGTTTGTATTCAAACACGTCTTTTATGTAAATGATAAACTATAGGTATTTTTGTCTTTTAGATATAAGGTATCCCAAACTAGAACTTCACTTGCATTGGTATGAGGGTCTCAAAGTTGAACGCAAAGGCGGCGGAAGGGTAGAGGCAGCCTAAATGATCAGATATCATGATGTATATGCAGCTGTGTGTGTAAACGATCTCTTCCAATTATTTTTGTAGGCTGAGGTATAGACGCAGATAATTTTGATTGCGGAGGGATTATGCCGATGTTTTGTATCCAATAAGTTCTTTAATATAGTCATGATAGTTTCATGTCATCAGTAGTGTTATGTAATTTCTTAAAGATTAATAATATGTATAAATAACAATATATATATATATATATATATATATGTGTGTGTGTGTGTGTGTTTGTGTGTGTGTGTGTCTTTCTGATAATGGTATTCCAAACCGAAGTTAATGAACTTCACTTGAAGAGGTATGAGGGTCTAAAGTTGAACTTTATGGCGGTGACAGTTTAAAGGCGTCTCAATAGTCAGATATATCATTGTGAGTGTGGGAGCAGCTTTGTGTGTGA
The DNA here is from genome assembly GCF_040938485.1 of Diadema antillarum. Taxonomy (NCBI): domain Eukaryota; kingdom Metazoa; phylum Echinodermata; class Echinoidea; order Diadematoida; family Diadematidae; genus Diadema; species Diadema antillarum. The sequence continues at coordinate 1,364,290 of NW_027270953.1, forward strand.
GCGATTTCTTGCAATTATCTGTTGTTAGACTGATATGGAGACGAATGATTTTGACTGTGGTATACGAATATTCTGATTTTATTTCTGAATTTCTTTTTCATACATAGATGAAGTACAAAGTCAATTGAACAAACAGATTGAGCACAGTATAAATTAAATCTGACAATTAAAGCAAATAAATGATTGATTCAAATATTCAACTTTCCCCTGATACAATTCAAAATGAAAATAAACTATTTTGTGCAAACATTTATGCAAACATAAGTTACAGAATATCTCTTGCTCGAAGACAAATGAGGCAATTCATGATGTACAGAAATTCAGGAGGCCATCGTCATATTAAAGCAAGCGGTTGACGAGGACAATGGCCTCAGAAATGATTGTCTAAACAATACAACATTGTAAGAATACAACATAATAAGATGGCGATGTTTGTTTTCAAACATGTCATTCAAATGTTTTGCTGTCGTGTTATTTGATTTCTCATGAATAAATGATAAACTGTAGACGTAGGTACTTTTTTGTGATATATAGTATTCCATTCTAATGAGCTTTACTTGCAGACGTATTTAGGAATCTTGTTTTAAAGATTCAGATACAGCTTGCATATAAACGATCTCTTGCAATCATTTGTTATAGACTGAGGAAGACATAGATAACTTTGATTGCGAAGAGATTATGGCGATATGTGTATTTCAACATGTCTTTCATGTAGTTTGATGTAATTTTATTCATTTCTTATACGCATATGTAATGAGATGTAGGCCTAGATATATTGTCTTTCTGATAAATGGTATTCCAACTCAAACGCTGATGAACTTCACTTACTGAGATATGAGAATAAGGCCTAACTCTCATTTTATTTCTCCTGACTTTGCTTATATATATATATATATATATATATATATATATATATATATATATATTTAACCAGTCATCTATAGAAAGTACAGATGTAACTGAACCGATTTCGGGCAAGCAATGGACTAGACTGACTAGTCAAGTAATTGCGGGTGAACAACTCTTTTCAGCCCTATAACTGAAAAGAACAATAGAGTGATGAAATTAATATTGTGCACTTGCTCTTCTTTTTGTTCATCGCTATAATTTTTGCAACTTTCAATTCATTTGGCACCACCTCTTCAGCTAAAGATTTATAGATCATATGAAGTGAAGTAAGGCTCGATTTTTAACAAAATGACTCTTTCATTACGGAAATTCATACAATTCGTTGGGGTGTTTCATAGAGCTTTTCTCAAAGTTATGAACAACTTAAGAACGACTGGTGATCATTTCTTGTGCTGAATCAATGAAATTCTGATGAGTAAAGCACATCAAAACTGATCATTGATCGTTCTTAATTCGTTTGTAACTTTAAGAACAGCTTTGTGAAACACCCCCAGATCAAATGTTTTTGCGATGTTTAATTTCATGGTTCAAAACATTATTAATCAAAATATAGCAAGAAAATTGATTTGTCTACCAGAACTATTCATAGTGTGAGAAATACGACGACAGTTTATTATTTTAATTACATCTAAACTTGCTTCATTGGCAAATCATTTACTCCACTTGTTATCACCTTTCCGCTTCATGTGGAATACTCTTTTCAATTTCCAATAAACATTTAGTGTTCATGATTCATTATGTTTTCGTTTAATCCAATCTATTTCTAATAACTATGCAGACATAGGTATACTGACATTATCTTTTCAAAGCCTAAAATACAACATTTTACCATTTCGAAATATCGAACATTTAATCCCTCTCCCACTCTCTCTATCTGTACACACACACACACACACACACACACACACACATATATATATATATATATATATATATACATATATATATATATTTATATATATATGTACATATATATACATGTATGTACACATATATGCACATATTGACTGTAAGGTGTTTCATTATCTTTTTAATTGAGTGTTGCATGTCGTCTATATAAGCGTCTATATAACGATGTGTGGTTTGGTTTGGTTTGGTTTATTTCTTCATTTTCTTTCTTCAAATACAAGAACAAATGAAAACAAAGTGAGACAGAGTATGTCAAAAAATAATCATAAATTGGAATCAGAGCGTAAACCAATTATATTTTACAAATAATTTGAATGTAAATAGATATATTAATGCATCGTCATATATATATATATATATATATATATATATATATATATATATGCCTATATACAAATATGGAAATCCGTGAAATAATGTAGACCCATTTACAGTGATGTAAGAATGCGAGGAATGGCCAGTGTAGTCCTGTGCGTGTCTTTGTTTGTGGGTGTTTCTCCTCCTATGGCTATTGACAGGAGCGTGTGACACCATCTAGGCAATATACATTTTAAGAAATCATTACACTTAGAATTCTGATAATTGATCTATATGATGCACGTAATGAAACAAACTTATTATTGTAGAGATCATCCATTTCGAAGTGGAAAGAGGAAGTACGTACTGAAAGTAAGGTATCATGCATGTTACGGCACAGACACTATATCCATTAAGCCGTGTGTACCAGGAAAATGTGACGAAAACAACAATACACACAAACACACACAGTTGGTCATGCACCTACAAACTGAAATTCAATTCAATTCAATTCAATTCAATTCAAAGATTTTATTTTCACTTCTTTCAACAGAATGTACAAAAAGTATAAATTCAACATGCGTTTGAATGAATGATACATAGATAGCAAAGAATAATGTAATTTATTACAAAATGAGGCATTTTTTCATACAAAAGTATTTATACATTCTAAGGAAAAAAAAAGTGGAGGTACCCACTCAAAAGACTGGACAATGTGGGCTCCTCACATGAGAAAAAAAATAGGTGAAAACTTAACTACAAGTGTGCGGGATGAAAAAAGAAGTGGAAGAGGGGAAAGGGAGGAAACAGAAATAGAAGTAAAGAGACGAGGCAACTTCAAATAAAAGCCTAGATCAATCGATACATTCAAGATCAAGCCAACAGAGACTATTGGCCATATTAGAAGTGTAGATCATTGAAAGCGACGAGAAAGTGACATATACAATAACACATAGACACCTGTCTGCCGGTCACACGACAAACAAACAATCACATCACGAAGAAAGGAAGGAAAGGCTCCATTTCAAATGGAAAATTTTCTGACAGAGTGTTTCAAAATAGCTTGCGCACTCGTGTCTGCCTCTAGTTGATCAACAATCAAATCCGGGCTGGGGGCCATGTAGTTCAATATTATGACTGTGTGTTCTATAGAAAAGAATGTAAAATGGGGATTGCTTATAGAGACTTAAAGAAATTGCGACTGAAATATAGAAATAGAATAGCGGCCTAAAACATGTAGGAAAAGCAGAATGTATATAGTCTGACTTTTGTATAATTGTAAAATGTGCAAAAATTAAGTTGAAGGGAAGTATAAAGGATGATTTTGATTACAAGGATTAAGAAGCACGATTAAATAGATATGATCTGTTGCTTTTTTACTATCCAAGACGAACTGATGCCACGTTCACAATTGATACTCGTGTTGATCGTAGAAAAAGTTTGAACAGTCCAAAAGTTTTCTATGCTATCAACGCAATTGCCGCGGCTGACCTCAAGATCTGATCAGAACACCACGATTCATCCATGATGAAGATCATGATTTCAGTTTTGGCGCCAATCGTGATAGGAGAAACGTAGCATTATATACGTCGCACGATTTTTCAGCTCATGCTATTATGGGAGTACAGGTGTATAGGGCTTACTAAAGGAAAATACGCGCGCGTAATCAGGAGCCGGTATGTCACGTATATTTGTATTATATTCACATTCTCAAGCGAGCCTTCATCAAGCTCATTCTACGTATACTGGTTTCAGAGGAATCGGTAAGTCCGTTGTCTGTCAAATTTCTACTAACTGTCCTCATTCTAGAAGTTATTCAAGACCGAGCACAGGATATATGCGATGTTTTTACGTGTATAATCACAACCTGTTCTGTTTACGCCTAACACATAACTGTATATAGATGAATCCGACTTCAGAGCACTGTAACTTATCACGGCGGCCATAACTGGGGGCTTCCAAAGAAGAACAAAAGCACTTTCAATGGGTTACGCAATGAGCCAGATGCTTTGCTATGTCAGTGCATGAAGTATCTTTTTGTTAGGCATACTTGACACCCCTATATATTACCATTAAAAACATTACCCAAACCAAATTGGTCTATAGGTGAAGGCCATTTATTCCATACCTTGTGTTGACGATTTCTGCTTCGTGAAATCACTGCATTACACGTCGACTGATATGACCTTTGCAGTATTTGCCTTTGTCTAGACTTACTAATTATCATTGTTAAAAGTTAAAAGCCTATGCTGTGTCATAGACGACAAAAACTTTCTTACAACAAAACATTACCAAGTATAATCATGGCAAGAGCTTTACTAGATCGAGCACACAATAATTAGGCGCAGCTATAATAATATTGTGATATCAACCTGTTCTGTAACTTTTAAGCTGACAAAGTGAGGGCCAATTTCGTACCTTGTTGACAATTCTGGATTTGTCAAATCACTGCATTGCAATGCGCCTGGTGTAAGAAGTGAACTTTGTAGTATTTGTCCTTTGTCAACTGATTATTACAGTAAAGCTGCACACGCTCATAGACCACAAACTCTTTCTTAGAACAACATTCTGCTAACTGTAATCATTTCAAAAGTAGTTCTAGAAAGAGTACATATTAATGCGCTGCTATTTTCTAATCACAACCTGTTCTTAGTAACTAACGAAGTGAAGTCAATTCCGTACCTCGTTGACAATTTCAACTTTGTGAAATCACTGTACTGCACGGCGCCTGATGTGAAAAGTATATAATTGTTTTTGTCTATATAACTGATTATTCAAGTAAATTTTCACACGCTGTCATTTAGGCAAACGACAAAATCTTTCTTGGAACAAATTTTGCTAACTGGAAACCTGATCATTGCAAAAGTTGTTCTGGAACTAGTACATATTTTATGGGCTTCTATTTCATAATTATAAACTGTTCTGTGTAAGCTTACGAAGTGAATATCAATTTTGTGACTTAATGACAATAATTTTCAACTTCATTGAATCTTTGCATCCCACAGCGCCTTTAAAGTAACGACCTCTGTAATATTTGCAATGCCTTTGTCAACGGATTATTGAAGTAAAGTTTCACACGCTTTTATACACGACAAAGGCTTTCTTACGAACATAGTGTCTGTGCCATAATGTGCTATGTTATACAGTTTTAGTATAAGTATGTTCATATTCTAAAATCGTAGTAAGTAGTGTTTATAGTATCAGCATTATATGCCAATGAGTGAATTTACAATAGTATAGAGAAGAATGTAATAAAGATTATGAATATATCTTATTGGTATAACAAATTGGTGCTGTCGTTGTTTTGTTCCACTGTTCCACGTCTTGCAAGCATGGCTTTTTAGTGGATTACTGTTTTCCATCGTTATGATTATTTACTATTTTTGTTTCCACGACTAAGTGCATTGTTTCTTTTTATGACAGCATTCGTACATATACATTGTATTGTATCTGAAAAAAAACTTTCCTTATCATAAAGTACGAATGAAAGACAAATCGACAATTTGTACCGCTTTGAATCGTGTTCTCTTTTTCTTTTTTGATGATGGAAATAAATAAACTATTGAATTGAATTGAATTGAATTTAATTTAATTTAATATTGTACTTCTACTCACTATCCTCGTATCGAATGTTGCACTGGAAAGAGCACATTATTATGCGCTGCTATATAATATACATGTTCAGTGTAAGCTAACACAGAGAAAAACAATTCTGTATAGTTTGTACGTTGGTTCTCCTTAACATTGACGATAAGGGACTTCGTTGATTCTGTCTGTTGATATGTATTGATTTGATAACAATAAGATAGTGATTTATTGTCACTCAGTCTAGAATGGCAGGTGGTTTAATTCCCAGATCATCTAACACCAATCTACACGGCTAAACCTATTTTGTACTATAACTTTGGTCTAAATACCGTTTGGTCCAGTAATCTCTATTGTCCATTTTGGCTAGTTGTAATTTAGTTTTATGACAAAATTGTCTAATAGCAATCTTTGGATTTTTCCCCTGATTCCGTCTAATACCATAATTATGGTCTATGTACTGCTTTCAAGTCACAGAGCAGACATACAATGATCGAAATGCACACGTTGATGTCATTGCTAGCTAACAGACAGCTGCGTGTAGTGTATGCTATCGTAGGGTATTGCATATTGATTTTGGAAAACCAAATAACCATGAACGTATAAATATCGATCACAACCAATCACATTCAAAAGCCCTAGGACGCCCCTCTCCTACGAACAAGTCTTCAGCGACGCCCCCGATATCAGATACCATACCTCCTGTGACACTCACCAGCGTAGCCAGATTTCTATGGTATATTATGGGAGGGGGACCATTGAACGTATAAACAAAACCAACAATTAATGTTGCATTTAAGTAACAGGTGTATAAATGAGTATGATGACGCTCATGACACCAATGTAATGACAACGTTCATGCTAATCGATGTAGTCAAATCGACATAATCATCAGTTATCTTGCAAGGTACGTGCGCGAGCAAGCGTATTGAGCGAAGGTACCAGAATACCAAAGTGTTCTGATTTATAAACCCTATGCACTAAGGGTAAAGCTCTATTTTGCATTGCACTGTTGTCATTTTACTGATAGCATGAATACTTGAATTTACTGGAAAGCGTATTTTGTGCAATGCACCATTGTTTCAGAATCATTTCCTATTTCGGCATATTTTTCTTTTCGCGCGCTGATGTGAAACACGTTTCAATCACAATAACTATTACGGTTGTACCATGATTTTCTCCACGAATGATTATTTTCAGTCTCTGATACGACAATTTCATCTGCTAAACCAGGCAACACTGGGCTTGGACGTAAACGGAACACGACAAACAAGTTAATTAGACCAAATGAACGTTAGACAGAGTGTGCTTTAGACTAAAATAATGGTCAGATCATTTGTGCATTAGACTATATTAAGTGCCATTAGACCAGCTGGTCAGTAGACATATTGATGAGTAGCCAAACTATAGTCATTTGCCGAACTGGGGGTTAGACTAAGTAAGAAAAATTACCTATATGGGTATTAGCCAAATTGGGTGGAACCCAGGTGACGAAATGGAAACCAGACAGAATGAATAGACGAATGGGGAATATAAACGAATGGATTGTTAGAGAAACAACGTTGGTGATTAGACAGTCTGGTAGATACACGTGGTGATGTAGCAATTGGATATTAGACGTTGGCTAGCCTAACTTGTAACATGCATTATTTGTGTCTTTGGACTTTGTACATTATTGAATAGCTTTAAATTTTTGGATAATCTGTGTGTTGCATACAACTTCATATTATTCGAATTGACATTGGAGCATAACATATACATTGACTAATGCCGGATATTGATTTCCTTTTAACAACTGGCAAAACTTCAGTTTGTGGTTTGGAAGAGTATTGTGGACATATGGTAATTGTAGGTTTGTAAAAGGGATAAAATTGGGAAACTTCTTTCAGTCATCAAACATATTATGTTACAAATAATATTGTCATTATCTTGTCCCTGTTTCTTGTCTTTTGATCATTATTTTTAATCGAATATATACATATATATATATATATATATATATACATATACATATATTCTCAAAGGTACCCACAGGGAGAAAAGATGGCAGCATTGAAAAATTATACTGTTTATATTCTACTGACAACTGCACTCATCTGGAACTATAGAGCCATGCCCTCGAATGCGGTAAGAGCACTATACACACATCAAAATAATTGATAAGTGTAATAGATTGATATTATACTGCTAGCTAAACTGCGTCTCTAAGGAGATAATCGAGACCATAGCTTCCCCCTGTCTCTCTCTCTCTCTCTCTCTCTCTCTCTCTCTCTCTATATATATATATATATATATATATATATATATATATATATATATATATATATATATATATACACATACATATATATATATAGAGAGAGAGAGAGAGATTATATTCTATTGATATATGTATATATGTATATATATATATATATATATATATATATATATATATATATATATAATATTCGTGTATGAGTTATTGGTCCCCTTTGTTAAGTCGGCATTTATGCAGCTATAGGTGAAAGGACAAATCTTCCAACGAAGAGGAGATAAAACACTTGTCTAGATTAAATTGATTTATTTGCTTTTCTCGACAAGTTCACCACAATGATTAGTCTACACATGTAAACAAAGATGGACCGCAATGTTAGATGACTCATTAGGATATTCTTACATTTTTGTGCGAGGGTTTCCCATTCTGTTTTTGTGAATCCATGTCACAGGACTCGGAATGTGAGTTTGACTCTCAAATGACGTACGACGAGAGTTCTGATTGCCAGAACGGTGCTACAGGTCTCAAACTCTGCAAGCCGGGCCATAAGAAAATCAAACGATGTATCAGTGCCGATGAAGACACGACAAATATGTGAGAAAACCTTAACTACCACTTGACTCTACAATATGCCCAGTCCAACATTCGCATAAGTAAGCGGGTACTTGCCGGGTCAGAGCCTGGGCACTTTCCTAGACTTTCTTAGGCTGTCGCACATAATAACCAAATAAGAACAACAAAAAGGAAACCCCACAATCAGAATAAGGCCTCATTTACTTTTTAAACTAATTAGATTCCAACATTAAATTGCGTTCTTGTGTTCACTGATACAGTAATGGAACAGTGGTCATGGTATCCAATATAAATATTTGGGAGTTAAAATTATATATCTGCACTGTTCATTAACATTACTTTCATACGTGGTTGCGGGTTGTTATTGTTTTTGTTTATTCTTCTGTGTTTCTGTTAAGATCTGAAACAAAGTGAAAAGAAATCTTGATGTGACATTAGGATATAGTTTCCAAACTTTTATTATGAATATTGATTGAATCCACAACCATTGCCAACTGTAGCAGTGTTTATATCAAGATCAAGACACTTTTTTTTCATGTAACTGCATGTACGTTATTGTCAAGCATATCAAAAGCTTTTGCAGCGCAGATTATATATATATATATATATATATATATATATATATATATATATATATATAATACGCATATGTTTTTATGAATTGTTACGTTAATGAAATTCTTCCCTTTGTTTTCAGTGTGGAAGGAAAAACCTGTCAGCCATTCCATGTAACTAGACACCAGGACCTTAAAATTTCAAGTTCAAGCAACTAAGAAAGAGTACATGTATTCATATTTGGATAGGTATATGTTCAAAGGGTGTAAATCTAACTTTTCTTGGCTTTTCACTTTCTAACAGCCGGGTTACACCTCTCAGAACAAAAATCACATTTACTACAAAAATGATGTCTCTTTGGTGCTTTTTTTTATTTCACTATTTAAAGCATGTTCTGTTATCTATATTCATATTTCTTTACATAAGGTCTTATTTTATACCCATTTTACCATATCAAGTTGCTTTTTTCATTTATATGTAATGAGCTTGACAATATTTTCGATTGCAACACCCTCGAAATGTCTCACGCGAGTCACAAAAATATGTCTATATTCTAGATTTCTTAAAAAGTAGTAGACTGTATGAATTGTAGCTGATAAATAATGAGGATCTTAGAGTCCTCAATCATACCAGAAAATAATGTTTCCATTTATAAACCCCTTCATTGTGAAAAACATCAGAACAATTGTGTCACACGAGTCACGCAAGGATTTCTCAGGATTGTCACGCTAGTCACAGTTTACAAGTTTGAAAAAACTAAAGACCAGAATGATTGAGATTTTTTGAAATAAATTCTGTCTTGAAACTAAATCAGGTAAAATATTTAATTTTCCCAATAAAGGTAAATGTTTTATATTAATTGGTAAATAAGAAGTGTTATAATAAGTAATGTATAGCTAACTGGATTGTCAACTTCCGTTAGGTTGGTCAATAGAAAAAATGGTAGGAGGTGGGTGGCCGCCTCGTCAACAAGAAAGTGTAATGCATCAGGAACTTTTCATGAAATTTACAATTACTTGTACTGTATGTCAGCTCCACTTCTGTGAAGTTCTTGGAACATTGCTTCATAAAGTGGTAGCCATCAGCAAGTCACATTGTATGAAGATGACAAGAAAATGGCTTCAAATTTTCCCTCAGATTTTACTGTCCTCCAAATAATCTTCGCTGAGAATCATTCATGCTCCAGCAAAGATTAAGTCCAACACGCCATTTGGAATTAGGTGCAAGTAGCTCGCTATACATCAATAATGTGGCCCAGGAGAAAATTATCACATGTCATCATCAATGATGAATCGTACTTAACCCATGACAAAACAGTATTATGTTGTACACTGTAGTTTTTGTGGATGAGCTTCTGTCAATGGTCAGCAGTGAAGTGAATTGTTCAAAATATGGTTAGATGGCCCTGTAAGCCAATTCAAAATAGATTTGTTATCAGTGCCATTACCTGTGCTGATGGAGAAACACAACATTGACCTACAATGTAGTGTGGAACCTCAGCACTATACAAGTCATGGGAAAGATCCAGTTGACACACACATTGCAGCAAGCCTTAAGCGGCAGAGCTTCAGTTATGTGTAAAATCAAAACTTGTGCTCTGTCTCCATTGCTGAGGAATTTTGTCTTGCTGTATTTTTTGACTGTTCCTACAACTTTTGTCACAAACAAAGGGAAGTTGAAGATTGTTCTGAGGGTTTATATACCTGCCTGTCATCTATGGAGTTTAGCTGCACCACATAACTGAATCATCACTTCAATATATCACCTTCAAAGAGTGAATATCTTGTCGCACAAAAAAAAAATCACTTCTCAGAGAAGCAGTGATGATCTATCCAACAATAATGGTGGAAATGAGGATACCATTGGGCCTTCAAGTGCAGGCCCAAAAGTGAATTGGCTGATGGAAGAATTGCCTTCAGAAGAAAGCATCCCCGCAGCATCTATGGCACAAGCCTCCAAAGTGGTCAGAAGTGACATTTACCTTAAGTCACCTAGAGAAAGGGAAATATATTCCACTGGCTGGATAAAAGATCCGTGGCAGCCTGAATTAGATATCTAATGCAACAGGGGCGGATGTAGCTTTTTATAAAGGGGGGAGGGAGGGTGTGGGAGGGGGTGTCCCCCCTCGCACAGTAGGGAGAATTTTTGAAAATCTGTGTGTGAAAATGGCGTTTTCTTGCATTTAAAACACCACTATTTTTGGTATAGAGGTCATTGCCAAATTAAAAATTACAAGTTTTAAAAAAAAGATAAGATTTTTAAAAAAATGGTCCCAGGATTTTTTTTTTTTTTTTGGGGGGGGGGGGTTGCAACCCCCCCCCCCCCTCTAGATCCGCTTCTGTGCAAAGTATAGCAGCAATATCTTGTCAACAATAGGAGACTTCAAAGTTAAAGTTCATGAATGAAGAGATTGAATCTTAAAGAAAATAAAACGGCCCCAACAAACTAGGCATGAAAACTGTCTCCACGAAGCAGAGACAAACTTTCTCAAACTACAGAAAAGACACTTTGGCAAAGAAAATTGAATAATCTAGTATATATCATATCATGTAGTTTACTTTAAAAATAAGCAAAACATGGTGATCATTCTTCACATCAGACTCAGTAATGGTAGATAAGAAAGAAAGAGAGTATCAGTATGTGTGAACATTATCTATTATAAGAAGAAGTGAGGATTCTTTGTGCATCAAAGTAACTTTAAAGTTTCGAGAAGAGCTTAAATGGATTCACATAAATCCGTCAGCAAATATGCAAGTTAACATTGATAAAGTTTGAATTAGATTCATTTTGAAAAAAAAAAGACTAGTTGGTACAATTATAGTAAATAAGAAAGATAAGGAAAATTCACTGAAAGAGAATTTCCCAGAACTCTTGATTTGACGAGGGGAAAAAAAGAGGTTCAAGTGAATTTTTGCTGCATGTTTATGTATCAAATGTGCTATGAGCACCCATGATCCCAATAGAGATAGGAGTTAGATGATTTCTTTGTTTTAAAGATATATGTGATAAAACTAACCATAATTAACGTGTTAGGGTAAATATTTGACTCATTTAACTCAATAAAATAATTATAGTAGGCTTTACTTTTGATCCTGAATAACACTTGTCACGCGAGTCACGCTCATGTGTCACGCAAGTCACATTTTAATGTCAACTGAGTTGAGATGAAAAGTCAAAGGATGATGAAATTTTGACTTCTTATTGTCTAATGTCTCAAAATTGAATCCAGAAAACTTTGTGTACATAGGACAAATACTTTCTTACGAAAATCCAGTGAAGTACAATAATGTCAGAAATCTTCAATAGTGTCGCGTCACGCGAGTCACAACAAAAAAAGTGAAGTATCTCTAACTAGAATGACTTCACATCAAACATTTCTGTGAACAAATGTGAAGGACCGATACCTTGATTGAAATTTGTAAAAGAAACAGGTCTGCAAGATAAATCTTTTAAAGTACTCAACCATAACAACTTAAAATCTTGTGTAAATGTCACGCGAGTCACAATAGAATGGCTGCTGTACTTTTATATTTGTTTTTCTCAACAATACTGTAGATGTGACCCTTGTGAGAACAAATACTTCCAAGTGAAGTTCAATCGGTGCACAGATTGCCACAAGTGCTCGGAATGTGGAAAGAATGAAAGAGTCGATATTCTGTGCACCACGAGGTCAGACACAAAATGTATACACATCGGAACAAAAACTTTGACGGATTCACAAGGATCAACCACTAAAACACCCTCAAGAGTGTCAGTGTCCACCCGGGACAGACAAACAGACGAAAGTAGCGTTGTCATGACAACATGCGAGAACTGTACGACAACACAGAGCAGTGACAAGACGACACAGAGCAGTGACAAGACGGCAATTGAAACTGAGTTAGAAACGATCACGCCAACCGAAATCGAAGGGTCTGGAAATCGTGCTCCTGAAAACGGTATATTGCGTTTACTCGGTTCAGGGAGGTGGTTCCATCTCCCTGCTCGGTTACACTAGATTTCGGTGATGGGAATGGAAAGGGCACTACGGAGGAACGGCCATTAATGAAGACCTGTTATATACAACGGTCGACATTTTTAGTAATAAAAATAGATGTCGAGACACCATAATTATTGTTATAAGAAAAGACATTGTGTTTGGTGGCCACCAAAATGTTGAAAGTGGGTGGGATCCCTATGTTGCTTTTATGTGTTTTCCTGGTCTTGAAAAGAGGAAATTCTATCGCCAAGTGCTTGATGACCGCGTGCATTTCAGCTAGATGTTTTCAGATCGCCGCGAGTCCTCACGGACAAACGGACGGCCAAATTCAGCCAAACTATTTTTCCCTCACCTAAATTTCACAGCATATGAAGTTGAAGTGTATAGTGATATATCCATGATGCACTCAGGGAGTCCCAGAGTGTAATTAATGCACGATTGACTAAGATTAAAGGACAAGTCCACCTTCATATGCATAAGGATTGAGAGAATGCAGCAATATTAGGAGAACACATCAGTGAAAGTTTGAGGAAAATTGGACAATCCGTTCAAAAGTTACAAATATTTTAAGTATCTACGCCGTCACTGCTGGAAGAGAAGACTACTACAGTGTATGATGTCACATGCGTACAACTATATAAGGAAAATGAAAAGAGAATTTCACAAAACTTTACTTTTTAAATGAAGTGCACATTTCTTCGACTTGGTACTGACTTATGTTAAGGGTAATATTATTCCCCCTGCCTTCTGAAAGAGAGAAGTCGAGTGTTCTTTTGTTATTGGAGAAAAATGGAAATATGTTGAATTTTCTTTATTCTTTTTTTATATCGCGTTACTCATGTGACATCACAAGCTACAGTAGTCTTTTCATCCAGCCGTGACTGAGCAGAAACTTCAAAAATTCATAACTTTTTAACGGATTGTAAGATTTTGCTCAAACTCTCACTGATGTGTTCTACTAATATTGCTGCATTCACTCAACCCACATGTCTATGAAGGTGAACTTGTCCTTTAAGCGACAAGGGAATTTTTGCTTGTTTGTTTGTTTTTTTCTTTTTTTTACCCTCACATCTAGACAGATTCAAATATATACATAAAGCGGAAGAGAGTGCCGTAAAATGTTTAGGTTTCCATATAGGTCAATTTTTTTTTTACTTTTATCATTCCAATTCATAAATGTGCATTCAAATTCACGCATTGCACGCAGGCGAAGATATTCGGGCATTCAAATTTAGAATCCGAGCAATCAATCTCATTTATGGGAGCTCCATTTCGTTTCCTTCAAATCAAATTCACGCATGTCCGTTCCATTTCCAAATGTAATGGCATGGGTACTGCACACACGTCATTTCCTACTCGTGCATTCAATTTCACGCGGTTCCCAATGAGCTTGTTTGGGGCGTTCTTTTTCATTTTCAAATGACCAGTTTCCTTCTTCATGCAGTCATAAAACGAAGGAAATAGAATATTTTTTTTCTTTAAGAATGGGGTAATTGGGTGATTATGGGGCAAACAGTTGAGGCGAAAGTTTCTTATAAAACAAGCAAAGAGGTTTATACGCAACCCAGGCTTATATGCATTTTTCATGTTCAGTGCTGTTGTATTATTCTGTTGTATTCGTGGTTTATCATTTCAAGACATTTTGAATTATAAGGCCCATTCAGCAGTGCATCCAAACAACACAATGACAATTTAAACATACTACTTGGTGACACTGCATGCACTAAAAAAGGACAATGCCCCAACACTAACCACATAATGCATCAATTTAAAGACAAACTGAAACAAAAATCCAGATCTCACATAGTCCCGCAAATGTAAACCAATAAGATATCACAAAACAACAAGCAAGACGTGTGCTTATGTTATCAGTTTCAATGAAGTGGAAATCGCTTTTCTCAAAGATGCCAGTCAACCTCTCTTTAGTTTATGATCGTTTGTATATACTTGAGTATAGCGCTTGATGTGGCTGTATATACGACTGCCATTTTAACATCGTGATGTTCAATTTTAGAATGACATGGTTGGCGTATAGGGCAAAATAAATTATCATCATGAAGACCAATCTATTCAAAGGTGGTGGAAAAGACACGCAAGCGTGGCCCCAAGCTGAATGAATGCAAAAACTATTTTAAATTGAATGCACTTATTTGGAACATGCATGGTTGCCTTCTCATAATAACCGACAATATTTCTTGCTGCCAAGCGCCTGCTTGAAATGAACTTGAAAACTCATTGCTCAGTCAGTCAGTGAAATACATGCTCCTATCTTAGATTTGAATGACTAAATCAACATCAATATTGATTGCTCCGATATTGAATTTGAATGGTCTGATTTTGAATGTGATTGCTGATTCAGTGCTGAGAGCGTGGAATGCGTGAAATTGAATGCTCGAAATAGGAACTTGAATGGCAAAATTATGAAATTGACCAGGAAAACCTTACTTTATCAACAAAAAAAAAACAAACAAACAAACCTTTGCCGTGCATGTAAACTAGTACACGGCACTGCAGCTTATCTAACTCTAGTGGGAATATGCATCTGCTCCACTGGCTTACAGTCTATACCTTCCATTTTATTGTTTGTTTGGGGTTTTTTTCACATTGACAGGTTTGTCGCAAGGTAATAAGAAAACGATAATCATTGTAGTAATCTGTGTCATCGTAGTGATCTGTGTCATCGTAATCCCGGGACTGGTCGTGGTCGTGCTGGTGGTATTATGTCTTCTACGGAAGGTCAACTGCCCACTGCGGAACAATAACGTAAGAATTCGAAGAAAAATATTTTACGTAATATAAGTTTTCCCGTATAATTTCATCAGATTTGCGTTCGATTTAACAGGTGCGATCATTCAAATTCGAGCGAATTTAAACGATCTTCGAAATCAACATTCAAAAGTGCTATCTAGCTCATCAAATTTGATTTCATCAGCATTCTTTTTCTGATTTTCTCACATGCACGTGTAAAAAGCGGGTTCAAACTAAAATTGGGCGAGAAATGCATTAAAATTCGTATCAGTACTGCCGTGAGGAACATTAAGAAATTCAAACAGCAAACATTTACGGCATATGGGCAGTGTTTTTCGTTACTGCGTATGTTCTTTGTTGTATTTCGTCTGTTTGAACAATGTAAACTTTGAGCACTTTTAAATGTGACCTTTGAATTATCCTGAACTTTCATACTCATATACAGTACATGCATACATATTATAATAGTATCCACTTCCGCACGACTTTGGCGGCTAAATTTAGTATGAAACTTTTCATAAATATGATCGGATGAAATTGGGTGGAAAAACGTTATCAATATGAAGCATTCAATCTATATCTTATCAATTGTTCATTCTCCACATTATTTCACTGCATACAGTTTGTCGCGCGTCTACACCTGCAGTGGTCGGGTAACTACCAAAGTGAAAAAAAAAATCCTACCGCTTGATTATGATTATACAATCGATTACGATCTGATACAGACCACTTGACCGAGCGTATTACGAACAACCTATGTCATTATTTTGCGTAGTTGTACCATGGGATAATTTAAAGTGGAAATTCAAAGAAAATTACATCTTGGCACAAATTATATGCTGTGTTTATGCTAGAATCTTGGAAAGGACAAAATGTGAGATTTTGCGCATTCCACAACGGGGAATGCATCAAGACCAAATAGAAAATTCTTACGATGTCTGCGGTAATGAAAGCACTTCGGATGCATTTCGGAAAATTCGGCAACGCTTTTATTGACATCGCTTTTTCGAGTTTGAAAAGCCCGTCTTACAGTGGTATAAATGTGAATGAACAGCAAACCACCCGGCGGCTGAATGCATAACTCAAACAGTAGCAAGGCCAAGCGAATGCTGATAATGACTTTGGCCAAAGTGTTCTGGGCGAGCAAGTGCATGAGGGACATGGAATTTTACCTTTTGGATTGTCATTCCTGTTGATGGTTTTAAAGCATCTCTCAAAAGACACGGAAAAGTGTTAGATTCACTTTGAATACAGGTGGCATATGTAGGTATTTATCCCGGCTAAACATTAATACAACTCCCACCTGGGAAAACGGTTACACCTTTGAATCTTGGCATTGTCTAGAGTACATAGTCTGCTTTTGCTTGCTTAGTCCATTCAGTAACGTCACAAATATCAGGCCTGTTCATCGAGTTTCGTTAGGTAAAGTTAGCTTCGAAGTAGAAAGGAGAATGGTATTCTTCTCGCGTTATGTTGCACAAATCTTTTCCGTGAAGTCGGGAATTGTAATAATTGTGGCTGGCTTAAACTGTGCTAGTATTTGTAATTTTATGAAAAATCAATCCTGTTTGATATCTTTGAATGTAAGGTTTATAGGAAAGTAAATCCCAATATATATATATATGGATTGAGTTAAAGCAGCAATATTGGTAGAACACATATATCCATATATATATATATATATATATATATATATATATATATATATACATACATATATATATACATATATATATATATATATATATATATATATATATATACATATGGATTGAGTTAAAGCAGCAATATTGGTAGAACACATCAGTGAAATTTGAGAAAAATGGTCAATCGTTTCAAAGGTTATCCTTTTCTTAATTTTGGTGCCGTTATCACTGGACAAGAAGATTGCTATAGTTCGTGACATCATCATTGGTCATTGACAATAATATAAAGAAAACGTAAGGAGAATTCAACAAAATTTCATTTTCATGAAAAGTAGATATTCAATTTGTTACTGGTATTTTTTTAAAGGTAATATTATTTCCCCTGCTCTCGGAAGGGCTGAAGTCATGTGCTCTTTTATCATGCTAGAAAAGTGGAAAAAACATTTTGACTGGATTTCTGGAAAAAGTCATCAAAAGTCACATCTGACTGTGACGGAGTGAAAAGTCAACCCGAGTGGATGCCAATTTGTAATGCAATAACGTCATTATGGATTGATAGATTTCGTTCATAAAATGGTGATGTAGAAATGAATGGTTTGGCATTTTAAGGAGTTACTATAGCTCGCTCCTTGAGAATTCTAACTTCACAGTCCCTAAGTAGATATACCGAAGAGTAATCCATAGGACCCTTCATGTCATTTCACTCTTTAATCTTTGTCATGATATTTATTAACAGAACCGAGATGGGGTCAATCAGGCTCCCTCTGGTAGTAACAACGACAGGTCGCAGCAATCGGCAAGTGGGTCTGCAGACCAGGCAAGTGGGAGTGATAGACAGGTGGGAGACCGTAGAAAATCCATTTGTGATGAAATCATCTTCAAATTTTACATTATTTACCTGATTTTCTTTTTCAGTTTCACAGAGTAGTGTATCAAGGGGAGGAAGTGGCAATGTTGACTGAATTGTTGTATATGTTATAAGAGTTTCTTCAAATTTTGCACAGTGGGGAGCAATGGGTATAAAGAAAAGCCTTGACAGGTAATTGCCGTCACTAATCCATCTGTTGGCAGGGTAAGGGATCAACCTGACTGGATAAATATCTGTATGGCAATCAGTCAATGAGTTCATTCAAACGTTGTATAAACAGTACATGATTGGGTGGTTATTCTGGGTGCATATCACAAAACAGACACTCGCGAGCCATACAGACCACGAGTCATACAGCTCAAAAGTCATGCAGCCCATGAGGAATTTAATGCATTTTTGACTGCAAGGATTTCATTCGAATTTTGTATTCTTTGCATGGCTATCTTCAAGTTTTGCATAGTGGTGAACGATGGGTAACGAAAAAACATTGATAGGTAATTGCCCTCACTGATTCATCTGTTGGCAGAGTGAGAGGTCAACCTGGCTCTATGAATTTTTGTAATGTAATAACGTCAATCAGTCAATGAGTTTTATTGAAATGTGGTTAGTACATTAGATGACTGGGTGGTTATTCTAGCTTTAAAAAGTTTGTCGCCATTTCCAAGCATCTACCGATAGAGACCTCTGAACATGTCATTTCACTCTTTACTTTGTCATAATTTCCATCGGTAGGACCCTGAGAATCCCCAGGCTCCCTCTAGTGGCGGTGGCAGTGACAGACGTAGTGCCACTACTTCCTCAGTCCAGGCAGATAATGTGATGGAAATGACTTCACGGCCGAGTACTAGTACTCCAGAGGAAAGGGAACACTTGATGCCAAAAAGTGAAGACGCAGCAACGAATGCGGCCAGCCCTGAATCTCGAGTGGACGCAGAATGTGAAACCAAGTTCTAGATTGTGGGACGGAGCATAACAAGTTTTTTTTTATATTTTCACATTCTCAGATTGCCCCTGGATTTAGGCAAAAACATAGCACTGTATGCATGCATTATGGAGTTTTACAGAAAAAGTGGCGCATGCTATCGACAAATCTTCTCATCTGATAGGTTTGTTCCTGGACTTCTCCAAGTCCTTCGACACCATTAATCATGATATTTTACTTAATATATTACATCATCACGGAGTGCGTGGGAAGGCCTTCGAGTGGTTCCAGAACTACTTCATGAACAGGAAGCAATAATATATGTCCCTTTAAATGGTTGTAACTCATTAATGCTAGATATCAAATGTGGGGTCCCGCAGTGAAGTTTATTAGGTCCGCTCTTGCTTATTGTCTATACAAATGTTTTTTGTAGATCATCAGATGTTCTTTCTTTTATTCCCTTTGCGAATGACTCAAATTTGATTTTTTTCGCACAATAATCCTCTTACCCTATACAAATACAATAAACTCTGAATTAAAAAAAACTCGCCCAATAGTCAAATAGATAGAAGCAAAAAAACAAAATCAATCTTGAAAAAACAAAATCAAATGCTTATTAACAACTCTAGAGGCAGCTACCTGTTGATATTGTTTTTGATGGTATTCCACTGCAAAATGTTTCCCCACGTTAAATTTCTTGAATAACAGTCGACAATAAACTTTCATGGAAATTTCATATACTGATAAAATATGCAAAACTATTTCACAAAATATTGCCATAATTAACAAGCTTAAGTTTTGTCTTTCTTTATCGTCGCTGCTTACATTATATTCATCCCTAATTTTGCCTTATGTAAATCATGGTATTCTCGCGTGGTGAAATACATATCAAACATTCTTAGATAAATTACTTCTATTACAAAAGAAGTCACTCCGTACCATATATCATACTGCATTTTTGTCTCATACTGACCCGTTATTTTTTGACACAAAATATCTAAAATCAGAATTCTGTATTTGCTTAATTTAGGACAATTTATGCATAATTTTGTAAAAAAAAAAAAAATCTTCCAAATATACTTGAAACAATGTTTCAAAGAAATCAATCCATTCACAATTATCCAACAAGAAGATCGAATGAATTCCATTTGCCGTATTTGAGAACTTTTCTGGCTCAGAACACCTTCATTTACGATACATGGGCCAAAGTAATGGAACTCACTTCATGATAATATAATAACAGTCAAACCAGTTAAAACTTTGAGTTCTTTAAATTGAAATAATTTTTATTGGAATCTTATTATATACAACGAATTTGGATCGTTTCATCATCTCAAT
This sequence comes from Diadema antillarum, assembly GCF_040938485.1. Classification (NCBI taxonomy): domain Eukaryota; kingdom Metazoa; phylum Echinodermata; class Echinoidea; order Diadematoida; family Diadematidae; genus Diadema; species Diadema antillarum. Next base: position 1,384,876 of record NW_027270953.1, read on the forward strand.
GGTGTCATCATTTCTTTAAGCATAAAACAACTGCATGTATTTTTTTTTATCAGACAAAAATAATCTGTCAAACACAAGTCCTCCTTAGATATTCCTTCAGTGTACTGTATATACCACTGTGTCTATTCTCTCCTTCTATGTCCGCTCTTCTGCATTCTTACCGGTATAATTTATGTAGATACACAATTCTTTGAAATATATTCAATCCAGGTTGCAGTTATGTACTATGCATCTATGCACATCTCATTTTCGCTTGGCAGAAAAAAGTGGGGTTAAACTCCTTAACCCTCCTTCCCTAGATCTGCCACTTTAACAATGTCTTGCAGTTATTTGTTGCAGGCTACAATATAGAGAGGTGAGTTTGACTGTGGAGGGAATATGGCGATGCTTGTATATTCAAACTTGTCTTTCATGTTTTTGTAGTGTGTTGTGGAGTTATTCTTTTTCTTTTATGTGCATGATAGGATTATGGATATTCTATCTTTCTGTATTGTATTCAAACCTAAATGGTAATGCACTTTACTTGCCAGAGGCATGAGAGTCTTAAAGTTGAACTTAAAGGAGGTGAAAGGGAAGAGGTAGCCTAAATAATATTGTCAGATGATTTATCTTTAGCTGTATTATAATAGTTATATGCAGATGCAGCTGTGTTTATGAGTAATTTCTTGCAACTATTTGTTAAAGGCTTAAACGGAAAGAGATAATTTTGATTGTAGAGGGAATATGGCGCTGTTTGTATCAATATTCAAACACGTCTTTTATGTAAATGATAAACTTTAGGTATTTTGTCTTTTAGATATAAGGTATTCCAAACTAGAACTTCACTTGCATTGGTATTAGGGTCGTAAAGTTGAACGCACGTCCAGGCGGTGGAAGGGGAGTGGCAGCCTAAATGATCAGATATTATGATGTATATGCAGCTGTGTGTATAAACGATCTCTTCCAATTATTTTTTGTAGACTAAGGTATAGACGCAGATAATTTTGATTGCGGAGGGATTATGCCGATGTTTTGTAAAGTCTTTCATATAGTCATGATAGCTTCATGTCATCAGTATTGTTATTGTAATGTAATTTCTTACAGATTATGTAAATAACAATCTATTGTCTTTCTGATAATGGTATTCCAAACCGAAGTTAATGAACGTCACTTGAAGAGGTATGAGGGCCTGAAAGTTGAACTTTATGGCGGTGACAATTGAAAGGTGTCTCAAATAGTCAGATTATCATTGTGAGTGTGGAAGCAGCTTTGTGCGTGAACGATTTCTTGCAATTATCTGCTGTATAGACTATTAGATGGAGACGAATGATTTGACTGTGGTAGGAATAAGGCGATGTTTGTGTTCAAAATGTCTTTCATGTGTTTTGCTGTCATGTTATTCGATTTCTTGTGTGTAAATGATATACTATAGACGTAGGTACTTTGTCTTTCTGACATAAATAGAATTCCAACCTAATGAACTTCACTTTCAGAGGTATATAAGGATTTTAAAATAATGCAGATACAGCTTTGCGTATAAACAATCTCTTGGAATTATTTCTTGTAGGCTGAGATGGACATAAATAATTTCGATTTGCGAAGGGGTTATGGCGATGTTTGTATTCGAGCATGTCTTTCATGTAGTTTGATATCATATTATTTATTTCTTATATACATATGTAATGAAATATAGGCCTAGATTTTAAGTATGTTTCATATTTCTTTAGCATTCATTCTCAGATTCCAACTTTCATTGATCGACCACTATATGTTTTATAAATATATTTGCCATATTCTATGTATGCCTAACAGAGCTGGATATCATGTATTTCATTTAATTTTGTTATATTTCTTGTATCTTTTTTTCATCGAGAAACATAAAAAATAAATTGAATTGAAAAAAATTGAAATAGATATTTTGTCTTTCTGATAAATGGTATTCCAACTCAAACGCTAATGAACTTCACTTACTGAGGTATGAGAATAAGGCTTAACTCTCTGTTTAGTTCTCCTGACTCTACTTTAGGTTTTTGGAAGTTGGAGAAAGACAGATACAATTTGCGAATTGTGACACTTCATCTTCATAATCAAAATGAGGCAACACATTACAGCTGTGCCTTGCCTTCCTTTCAGTTATGTTTACAAATTGTCTAAGCCGATCTATAGAGCTAATCCGTTTACTTGATTATCATAGTATTTTGAATGTGAGCATTCGAATACCATCTGTCGTCAACAGTGACTTCAGGATATTTCAAGCTTTTCACCTATATATAGTATTTATCTATTCAATTTTGACAATATAATGCAGCTGCCTTTTTAAGAGTTCATCTGTTCCATGTAGCACGCAACCAATTCATTATTATTCATAATTTTCTAGTTTTGTTTTCAATCCTCCACGCCTCCAAGTTGAAAATATTTTTTTTTTGGAACCAGTCATCCGTAGAAAGTACAGATGTATCTCGACCGATTTCGGGCAAGCAGTGGACTAGATTGAGTAGTCGAGTAATAAACGGTGAAAAACTCTTTTTAGCCCTATAACTGAAAAGAACAATACAGTGATAAAATCAATATTGTGTTCTTGCTCCTCTTTTTTTTATCTCTATCATTTTTGCAATTTTCAATTTATTTGGTACTTCCTCTTCAGCCAAAGATTTACAAATCATAACACGTGAAAGGCTCTGTTTTTCTCAAAGTAACTCATTGATTACGGACATTCTATACAATTACTGATCAGATGTTTCTTATATGTTTTTTCCGAACACGTTTCAAGACATCTAATCGAAATATAGCAAGAAAATTGATTTGTCTGCCAGAACTTTTTTATAGTGAGAAATAAATAAAGCTAGTTTTTTTTTTAAATCTCTATCTAGACTTGCTTGATTGGCAAAACAATTATTCCATTTATTTGTTATCACCTTCAGTTTCATGTGGAAAACGCTTTTGTCAGATTGTCAATTTCCAATAAAGATTTAAGTGTTCACGATTCACTATTACGTTATCGTTTAATTGAATCGATTTATCATGACAAGACATATATATGTATATATATATATATATATATGTATATATATATATATATATATATATATATATATATATATTGCCGGTAAAGTGTTTCAACATCTTTTACTCGAAGGTTGGATGTCGTCTCAATAAGTGTACCAATAATGTAGGCTGGTACATCCGATGACATTGCTTTATACCGCGCTTTTGATTGCCAAGTTTTCGGCCTACTTGACCTTGTTTGCTGCTGTATGACTTATGTTTGACAACAAGCAAAATAATCATAACTGGGAATCAAAACGTTAAACCAATGATGCATTACAAATAATCTGATTGTAAATAAATGTATATAGATATATCGTAATATATACAAAATATGGAAATCCATGAAATAATGCAGGCCTATTTATAGTAATGTAAGAGTGCGAGGAATGGTCGGTGTATAAGTTACCTGTCCTTGGCTATGTTGGTATTATTTCTCCTGATATGATAATTGAGCGTATGACACAATCCAGTCAATATACATTTTAAGAAAATATATTATACACGTAGAACATCTGATTAGTGATTTATATTTCAATTTCAATTTCAATTCAATTCATTTTATTTCCATACTTCTCATTTATGGACATTATAACAGAAATCAAACAAGTTCTTTCACCTTGTAAACAATGTGCAAAACACAACAAAATATGATGCAGGTAATGAAAAAATTTATTATCATTATACAAATTATCTATTTCACAGTAAAGAGGAAATACATACTGAAAATAAGGTATTATGCATGTTGATATCCGTGTGTACCAGGAAAATATGGTGACAAAAACAACAATACATACAAATACACACAGTTGGTCATGCAATACGAAATTCACAGATAAACACCACCCACTCACACGAAAAACAGCCACAGCACGAAGAAAGAAAGGAAAGGCGTCATTAAAAAATTGACTACTATAGTAGTGTATTTTCTGACAGAGTGTATCGAAATAGTTTGCGCGCACGTGTCTGCCTCTAGTTGGTCAACAATCAAATCCAAACTATGGGGTCAATTAATTCAATATGACTGTGCGTTCTAAAGAAAAGAATGTCAAAGGAGATTGCTTATAGACTTCAAAATTGGCGACTGAATTATACAAATAGTGTAGCGGCCTCGGAAAAAAAACAAAATGTTTGTAGTTTGAATAAGTATAAGTGTAAAATATGCAAGTAAAAAGGATGATTCCGATTAGAAGCATTAAGAAGCATGATTGAATAGATTATGATTTGTTGCTTCTTTTTTTTTACAATCCAAGACGTACTGATGGCACGGCCACGATTGTTTCTCATTTTGATCATAGAAAAAGTTTGAACAGTCCAAAATTTTTCTACTATCAACGCAAGTGCAGCGGTTGACCTCAGGATCTGATCAGAACACCACGATTGCTCCAGGATGAAGTCCGCGATTTCAGCTTCGGTGCCGATCATGATAGAAGGAACGTAGCATAATGTATACATCACACAATATTTATCAGCTCATTCTATTATGAGAGTGCTTGTGTATAGGGCTTAATGAAGGAGAAAATGCGCGTGCGTAATATCAGGAGCTGGTATGTCACGTATATTCATATTATAATTATTCACATTCTTATGCGAGCCTTCATCAAGCCCATTCTACGTATACTGGTTTCAGAGGAATTGGTAAGTCCGTTGTCTGTCAAAATTCTACTAACTGTCCTCATTCTAAAAGTTGTTTTAGACCGAACACAGGATATATACGCTGTTATGTATATAATCACAACCTGTTCTGTTTACGCCTAACACATTACTGTGTATAGATGAATCCGACTTCAGAGCACTGTAACTTATCATGGCGGCCATAACTGGGGGCCTCCAAAGAAGAACAAAAGCACTTTCAATGGGTTATGCAATGAGCCAGGTGCGTCGCTATGTCAGTGCATAAAGGTTTTTTTTTTTTTTTTTTTTTTTTTTTGCTTTTTGTGAGGCATACCCGAAACCCCTGTTAGAAATTACCATTAAAAACATTACCCAAACCGAATTGGTCTATAGGTGAAGGCCAGTTGTTCCATACCTTGTGTTGACGATTTCTCTCATTCTCTCATTCTCTCTTTTTCTTTCTTTCCTTCCATTCTTTTCATCTATTCTGGCAAGTTGTGTCATGTTGTGTTTCTTCTGTTTTGTACCGTCCTGTCGTATATCATATTTGTGACAAGTGTCTGTAAATAAGTAATTCATAAGTTTTATGAGTGGTTCACAATATACAAGCTTTGCTTTTTAGTGGACCTCTCTATTCTTTTTTTTTTCAACTGAAGCATGACTTTGTATTATTTTTTTGCCAGTATGCGCTCTTATGTTTATCGATATCATTTATCTATTGCAAAGGCAAATGTTTTTGTTTATGATGTAATACCTGATTTATCTTGTGTTATGTTTTTGTTGGAAAAAGAAAAATGAAAATAAATTAATTGAATTGAATTGAATTGAATTGAATTGAATTGAATTGACGATTTCTGCTTCGTGAAATCACTGCATTGCACTTTGGCTGATATGACCTTTGCAGTATTTGCCTTTGTCTAGACTTACTGATTATTATTGTTAAAAGTTAAAAGCCTATGTTATGTCATAGATGACAAAAACTTTCTTACAACTAAATATTACTAAGTATAATCATGGCAAGAGGTTTACTAGATCGAGCACATAATATAAATTATGCCCTGCCGTTTTATAATGACAACCTGCTCTGTGTAAGCTGACGAAGTGAGGGCCATCTCGTATATCTTCTTGACAATTTTGGATTTGTGAAATCACTGCATTGCACTGCGCCTGGTGTAAGAAGTGAACTTTGTAATATTTGCCTTTACCCTTATGGAACGAACACACGGCCACACAGTGTGATTTATGGTGAAATGTCCCAATTTCACATAGTAACTATTTCACATAGTAAATATCCCACTCGCAAGAGTGACGCCTATCACCTTCCCCGTACTCGCATCATATTTACTGGACCCAGATACTGGAATGACCTCCCTCAAGACATTACTTCTTTCGTATCTCTATTCACCTTCAAACGCAAATTAAAACTGCTATTATTTAGTGGATACACACTACCAAGCATTTAGTAACTTTTTTTTTAAAAATGCTTTCAGTCTTTTGTCTTTGTCCGCAGCGCCAAGTTATTTAAAGGTACCGATACATCAAATATATCTTTTTTTTCAAACACGTCGAGATCCGTACAGTCTGGTTTGAGCGATATCCATGTGGTGCATTAGTTTATTCTTTATATCGATTTTTGTGCTTGTATAATTTTAGTTGGTCAAGATAAACATATCCGTTCTCCGTATAATTATATGCTTATGAATTCGGGAACCTATACAGTTTTACAAGCGTTATAGCTTTTGATCTAGGCCCCATCATATTTCCGATATTTACTTGTGACATCTTCATATGATATGACCATATACATTTGTGTTAAGTAAGTTTTATTTTCTTCTTCTCCTTCTTCAATCAAAAGTCATTATCATATATATATATTGTATATATACATATATATATACATGTATATATATTTATATATACTTTATATTTTGAGCACGGCACCATAATTCAAAAGTGTTCTGATTTATAAACCCACTGCGGTGGTAAAGTTCTATTTTGCGTTGCAGTATTTATAACTGTTGCCATTATGTTGATTGCATGAATACTTAAATTAACAGGATTTTGTGCAATGCACCATCGTTTCAGAATCATTTACTATTTCGCCCTTTTTCCTCTCTCTCGCGCGCTTGTGAAACACATTTCAATCACAATAACCCCTGGTTGTACAAAAATTTGCTCCAAGAACGATTATTCTGAGTCTCTGATACGATAATTTCATCTGTTGAAGATGGCAGCACTAAACAACTGAATTAGACCACTTGAACATTAGACAATGTGTGCTTGAGACTAAATGGTCATTAGATCATTAGTGCATTAGAGTAGACTAACCATTAGACCAACGGTCGTATACAGTAGACTATTTAACAAGTGGTCTAATAAAATGGGTTCAAGAATGTAGCCAATTGGAAGCGCTGAAATGAGTCACGTGTGCGTGCATTATTTTCTTACTAACATGCACGGCCTGACGTCACAATGTTTACACTAGCAGTGCGCACTCAATCAGTTGTTATAACGAGTGCGTCACGCGCTACTATACGCGCTGTCAATCCTGTAAACAACTTCTAGTTCGGGCTGCCAGCTAGCCGGCCTTTCTTGTGCATAACATATGGCGTACGTATACTCTTATACGTACAGTACTTATATGTGCGGGATTTTCGAGTGGGACGCGCGTAAATGTTTGGGACGAACATCTTCGGACATCTTGACTTTTGAGCGAGTGCTAACGGTTACATGTAGCTGACTGGTATTGACCCACAAAGGTACGTGAAAAATGCTGTAAGTTTTCGACCCATTTTATAAAACAAATGATGCGCAGGATTATTTCGTGGCGTTAGTGAAGGTGCGGCGCACTCTCGAGTATTGACAATGGTGAAACATGCACCATTGTCAATACTCTCGAGTGCGCCGCACCTTCACTAACGCACTCTATCCTGTGCATCATTTGTATACTACTGGTTAGTAGTATTAGATTAAATGAAACTGCCGAAAAGGTGGTTAGACAAGTAGTGATGAATTGCCTTTATGGATGTTAGCTCAAGTTGGTGGAACCCAAGCGACGAAATGGTAATTACACAAAAGGAATAGTAGACGAATTGGGAATAGACGAATCGAATATTAGACAAACGAGTGATTAGATAGTCTGATAGATAAATCACTCAGTAATAGACCAATTTATAGTAGATGTTGGCTAGAGCCTAACTGGTAACACATATTTGTGTCTGGACATTGAACATAATAAAATTGAATAGCTTTTACTTTAATAGTAAATGTATTTGCAATCTCTGTGCTGGATATATACAACTGCATATACTTCAAATTGACATTGGAGCATAATATTGGCTAATGCCAAATATTGATTCCTTATCATGCTTATTAACAACTAAAAAAAAAACAACCTTCAGTTTGTAGTTTGGAAGAGTAGTGTGGACGCATGATGGCAATGTAGGTTTGTAACAACAATAAAATATTGGAAAACTTCTTTTAGTCATGTCAAATATTGATTCCTTATCATGCTTATTAACAACTAAAAAAAACAACCTTCAGTTTGTAGTTTGGAAGAGTAGTGCGGACGCATGATGGCAATGTAGGTTTGTAACAGCAATAAAATATGGGAAAATTCCTTTAGTCATTCATGATGTGACATAATTATGTTGTCCTCATTGTGTCCCCTTTTCATGTCTTCTTATCATTATGATCGTTTGTAATATTTTTCTTTTGATATAATATAGTTTTTCTCTAAATTCTCAGGGACAGAAAACATGGCTACAGTGAAAAAGATTTCTGTTCATATTGTTCTGACGATTGCACTCATCTGGAACTACTGTCGAGGCATGCCCTCGTATGTGGTAAGACCTATACACACATCAAGTTGATTGATAACTATAATGAATCAGTATTGTACTGCTAGCTACACTAGTTGTCTATGCATTGCCGATAACCCTTTTCGCACACGCACGCACACGCACGCACACACACACACACACACACTCTCTCTCTCTCTCTCTCTCTCTCTCTCGATGTATATATGATTATATATAGGCCTATAGATATAGGTAGGCCTATGATTAAAATGAAGATTTAGATGTTCTTTTATTTCGGGCCATTACAATTCTTTATCGGACACAAAAATTTCATTTTTATTCATTCAAATTTGAGAATCCCGAACGATGCACTAGAAAAAAATAATAATAATGTCGAGCCCTGATATATATATATATATATACATACATATATATATATATATATATATATATATATGTATGTATTATATATATAAACCCTTCAAAAAAAGTTTGGAAATCTGACTTCAGTTGTAAATTTCTCCAGTTTGTAAGCACTATACAATACATGCTTGATATCAATGGAAAGAGTATGACATTTTCTTTAAAATGATATCCTACTCATTATGATTATGCTATCAAGTAAAGAACTGTACTCAAAAGTGTCTGATACGGTCTGCATTGAAAAGTTGCAAAGCAATTTTGACTTTACCTCATATTTGTGAACACTGCACCTCCATGTATACGATAATCATAACAAGTATGGTATCATCTTAAAGAGAATTAAACAATCTTTCTGTGGTACTAAGCACAAATGAATCATTTCTAAGGAAATATGAAAAATGATTGATCAAACTCAGATTTCCAAACTTTTTTTTGAAGGGTTATAGCTATACCTGAAAGGGTAATCCTTCCCTAAATGGAGGGAGAATATATTGACGTAATGTATTTAGTCTTCTCGACAAATCCACTATAATGATTACTTTCAGCAGTAGCTTACAACAGTGTAGTGTATCATGGAGTGAAGTACATGTATCGACAACTATACAACAGATTTCTATATAGTTACGTAAATTATGATCATTTAAATAGACTCATATTTTTCTTATTTACGTGAAATCAAATCCTCCCTCCCCGTACCCCCTTTTTTGCGAGTAAAATCTTGAGAATGGTTTTCTAGTCGATTTGTCAAGAAAGGGATCTCACCTCGTCAAGCATCTCATAAAAGCGGACATGTAACAATGTACCGTATTTTATATCTAAATGAAATATTGAGTTTGTTTGAACACAATGATTTTCCTTGGATAATATTTTTTTCACCAAAGTCGGTGTTATTGAATTTTCGTTGTAGATTGCATTCCTTTAAAAAAAGAGTTGCAAAAATGATTTGAAATTGAAATTGAACATTAAGACAATCATGATTACAAATACGCAAACCTTTAAGATAGACTGCAGTATAATGTGACGCCAATTGTAATAAGTAATGACACTATGGCATAGTGGACGACACTCCATAAAGAAGATAAAGAAGACCATATTACATAAATGTATTATTCTGTATTTTTCTTGCCAGTATTCCTCATTTTGTTTTTCTGAATCCAATTCACAGGAATCGGATTGTGAGTTTGACTCTCAAATGACGTACGACGAAAGGTCTGATTGCCCGAACGGTGCTACAGGTCTCAAACTCTGCGAGCCGGGCCAGAAGAAAATCAGACCATGTATCAGTGCCGATGACGACACGACAAATATGTGAGAAAACCTTAACTAACACTTGACTCTGGCCCAGTCCAACACCCAATATTCGCATGAGCAGGTATTTGCCGGGGCAGAGCCTAGGCACTTTCCTGGCTGGAACTTTCTCGGGCTGACGTACAGGATAACAAAAGAAGAACAACAAAAAGGAAACCGCACCATCAGAATAAGGCCCTATACTTTTTAAATTAGATTCTTAGATTTAATCGCCTTCACATGTTCACTGATACAGTAATGGAAATGTGGCCATGGTATCCAATGTCATGTATTATGTTTAGAAGTTGAAATTATCCGGCATTAATTGTTCAGTAATATGATTTTCATGAGTGGTTGCGAGTTGTTATTGTTTCTTTTATTTATTCTTCTGTGTTTTCGTTAACATCTGAGACAAAGTGAAAAGAAATCTTGATGTGGCGTTAGGAAAGTTTCCATTTTTTTGTTAGAAATATCATTGATCAAATCCCCAACTGTAAACAGTCTTTATATCAAGACTCAAGACACATTTTGTCCTGTAATTGTGCGTTATCATCAAACATGCCAAAAGCTTTTGCTGCGCAGAAGATTATACCATGCATAGGGTGTTTTTTTTGTGGAAAAACATGTAACTTTATTTTTTCTCACCTGTAGATGTGAAGCTTGTCTTCCTAAATTCTTCCAAGCGAATTTCAGTCAGTGCACAAATTGCCACAAGTGCTCGGATTGTGGAACGAATGAACGAGTCAAGACTCATTGCACCAATACGTCAGACACAGTTTGTATTAGCATCAACACCGAACCAACGACGACTTCACAAGAATCAACCAAAGAACTCTACGCGGGATCAACGACTAAACTCTATGCGGGATCAACCACAGAACTCTATGCGGGATCAACTACTGCAGCTGAGTTAAAAATGATTACCGAAAAGACTAGACAGAAGAATGTTCCTGACCCAGGTATTGTGTTTATCGGAGGGAAAATGTATACTAGATCAATGACCATTGGTGAATACCAGGAATAGTTTTTATATCTATCATGTAATAGGTCTAATACAAGGCTCGACATTTTTAGCGGTGGGCCAGCGGCCCAGGGCAACCAGAAATAGATGTCGGAACCCATTATTTCATGAATTATGTGTTTTGGTGGCCCCCACAAATTTATAAGTGTGTATATCGCTTGCTTTTCTATCTGTTCCTCGTCTGAGAAAGTGATAATGTTGAGTCGTCAAGCCGCACCATATACGACTTTAGGCAAGATACTGCGAGGGATGCATATAATATAGTCACTATCTGGACATTGTAAGCACAAGTTAAACAAACGAAAGTTTAACACACCACTTAATCTTAAGTATTCGAAGAAATGCAAATGCTGTATAGAATAAAGTAAACAATTCAAATACCTTGCTGCTGCAATTAACTTCAAGAGAATGCTGATAAGAAACTGAAAAAAGACAAATATAGAATTGAGAGTTTTCAAATTTTAATGTTATTGCCCGACAAGAAATCAAATGCAGCGTCAAACATTGGATTTAAGTGGTTTTGTGACAGAATCTCTTAGGATTGCAGGAATATACCAAGTGCAAGCTAGCTTAAGTGACTAAAAAATCAGAGATCATGAAGGGGGGGATAAAGAATGCTGAAAATAAAGAAAGCATTGATTTATACTACGTAAAGTTTAAAGCATGCAGACAATGTCAACATGGTGAATGTGAAATCACTGTTAAACCCATTCCAATGGAATGGACACATGTGATTCAGACTGTTCCAAGTGTACAAGAATAGGCAAACCTCCACCCTAAACACTAATTTCCAATCACCCAAAGCAACTGCAACTAAAACCAACACGTTATAAGCATTAAATAGCTATAATCATGTAATAATGAATGCGTTCATTACTACGTAAATTGATAGGCCTACCCAAACTCTGTTTTACATTGACAGGTTCGTCGCTCGATTCTCGTCATGTGGCACTGATAGTGATCTGTGTTATCTTAATCCTGGCACTGGTGGTGTGTTTTCTTTGGAAATCAAAAATTGGCAGCCGGCTATGTCACGTGATACAGAGGAAGAATGAAGTAAGAAATCAGCGAAAGTGAATCAAGTACAAGCATATATCAATACGTATCCAACGTACCTTACGCACGAAGTTTCATGCCATCTGCTTATTCAATCTGCAGTTTGTCGCGTGTCAGTGGTTTGCTGAAGCACACTGCCACTGGCAGGAAATGCAATTTTGATGGAATTGTTAATATCCATAGTTTGCATTCATTTTTACTTGATTTTCTTCCAGTTTTGAATCGTCATCTACAACATAGGGAGGGGAAAACATATGTTCTTGGTTTCTGGATTTCTTCAATGAAAAGTACCGGAATGTGTAATTCTAAGTTATTTTTCTTTAACATTGCGCATATAGCTTAGCGGCTCCGTTCACATATCACTTTTTGTCTTTACTATATCATGGACCTACAAACAAATGTGACCGTGCACCTCAAAACGAACATAAAGTCGCACACACTGATTTTGCGTGAGGACTGACAATAAGTGAAATGGGTCAACCTAGCCGAACTTGACTTTTTAATATTTTCTGAAAGAGCGAATCTTCTTTTAAATTATGCTAAAATTTGGTATCATAAAACTGGCAGGAAAGTGTGTTTTTTTAGCAGTTTATCTCGAACATTTTTGGTAGAATAGTGTGATTAGGTGTGTCTTTAGAATCCCTTTTTCATTTCTAAAAAAACCTTGTCCACACTCTTCACTTTCAACTCTAATAACTTTTGAAAGGATGATGCTACTGCTTTGGAAGTTGGCATTAATTACGGACAGAATGTGTTAATGAGGCATGATTAATTTCGGTTTAATCTGATAATCCCTTCATTGTTGTCACTCTGGCGGTTTACTTCCTGTTTTTTGTCCCATTCATCGCACAGCCAGGATGGTTTGGTAAAGATTAAGCGCTTGAATACACACTGTACTTCAGAGCCTCTTTTCTCAGTTCACACTTTTCCTGAGTTTGTGCTTTCTTTCCAATATTTAGATAGGTTAGGAGAGTCCATTTGATTTGAGTTATACATCATTTTAAAGCTTAAAGTCTCCTCTTTCAGAATATGGTCTTAACTAAAAATTCATGTCTGGCGACTTTTTGTTTGTTTTGAGGTGCAGGGTCACAAATGGACTTTCAACGAAACCTACCACTTATGCGCATCTCAATGAGTACATACAGGTGTCTCAAAAATGATGATTTCATAATCATGCATCGTCACTGACAAAGGAATTGTTTCCCTAATTCTGATATTATTGGCTGATGCGCCTTTTCAGACTGAAACGTCTTTGAATAAACGCCAGTGACGAGAAGCAGCAAACCTCAGAACATGACTGATCTCGTTTCACTGGATTGGAAATTACCGATTCGCTCGTTAGCGCTCACACATATGACTTTGCCTGATAGTAAGACAGACATACTCGAGTATCCTCTTCCCTTGCTATCTGTTTTTACGCTGGAAAAATGTGCGGAAAAGGTGGGAAATGAGATAACAAATCATGATCAAATAGCTAAAACCTTGACTATCTCTTCAAAAGTACCTGCATTTCGCTCAAGGCAGTGTCACACCTTTCCGGGCAAGCCTTGCGTGCGACTTATGAAGAACAATTTTTACTATCCGGAGATCCCCGGAATGAGCCGCACATGACAGTACCTAGCACGTATTTCACCCGTAGTCACCCGGAGGTGTGCACGCAAATCTTTTTACCCGCTACCATGTTTAGGCCCGGCCCTGTCACACCTTTCCGGGCAAGCTATGCAGGCTTGTTGCGTGTAGGGATTTTCCAGCGTACCGGGAATTTCTGAGGGCGAACAAGGATTCGGGCGAGTCAGTGCATGTGTCTTACTTGCTGGACGCGTTCTACTTAAATTCTACTTGCGGGTATACTCTGTGACCTTTGTACCAGTCGCGTGGGGGCTGACAACTCAGTGAAGGAATTCCTCTCATGGAATGGCAAAGTCCCACGGAATGTCATTATCTTGGCTGCATACGGGGACTGCGAAGTACCCGAGTGGGAGTTGCCTGCGAAGTGCTGCCGCTAAGGGCCTCCTACTGACGTTCTGCGTGGACCTCTCCGGGCATCCCCGCGACTCACCCGGAAAAAGTTTTGGTCATGCTCAAAACTTGGCTGCGGTTAAATCGGACTTGCGTGAGCACCTCCGGGCAACTACAGGCGAGATACGCGCTAGGTACTATCAGGTGCGGACCAACTGCGGAGAGCTCCGGGTAGCAAACTTGTTTCCTCGCAAGTCAAGCCGCAAAACTTCCTCAGATACGGTATGACAAGGCATGAATGAAAATTGCAAACATTCTTGTTCGCCCGCTGAAAATCTTCTACGTGCTGGAAACTACCTCCTCGCCACAAGCCCGCGTAGCTTGCCCGGAAAGGTGTGACACGGCCTTCATAAAAGTGTCTGAGCGGTGATGTACCTATATATACCACAACTGCACATGCATTTTTCTTGATTCAAGTCAGTTGTTATCTTCTGCGCATTTAGTTTGTAGATTTTTCAAAGCTGCGTTGTGTTTTGCCCCGGCCTATCGGCGGCGGAGTTCATTACGATCAAAGCAGGGAAGAATGTTTAAAACGCTTTTGTGACACTTTTGACATAGACAGAGGCATGCATTAATGAAAGGAAATGATGAATGTCCATGTGTAGTAGGTCCATGACTATATCGACGTTATATTTTTTTCAAACCATGTTATCTGTTCTTTTTCCTTTCTCTCTTCTTACCTATTCTATTTTCAGCATGACAGCGACATATAGTGCTGGGATTTGTATGGGTGTTTGTCTAGGGCTGGGTAGAATTCTATTCTTTTTTTATTCGATTCAAATGAATTTATTGGGAATTTTCTGCATTGAAATTATATCACAAATGACATGCAGTCATTTCTTTTTATTTTCACGACAATCACACATACAGTGTGTATACATCCGAACATAATTGAGATATGCGTGTACAGTTTGAAGAATAGAGTAAGAGAACACGTCAATTGGGAACCATTCGGGATATAGTTAATCAAATTATCTGATCTGATGTATATGGAGTGTGAATGCAGAAGACTGTCGTCAATAAGTATATAGCTTGAAGATCCCACAGCCGTAAAAGAGAAGGGAAAAAGAGAATGGGCAAAACATACATCATGTATACTTATCGAAAACAAAAAAGAGAGACATTCTGGCATCACATTGCGACAACAAAAATGGTAAAGACACTATATTATGTAAAGAGTTTGAGGTGAGTGTGGTGAGTGCTGGTGCAAGTGCCTAGGCGTACCGGCGGCGGCCCGCCATTCTCTGCCGGAAATTTCTTACGAGCTACCTGGGTTTATTCATGTCTACCTACGTAATTTGTGATATGATGATTAATTAATTAATTAATTAATTAATTAATTAATCAATCAATTAATTAAACAACCAATTAGTCTATTAATTAAGGTAAAACTCCAGGTAACAGATCTAAGAATTTAATTACCAACTATAAACCTCAGCTTTTTGAAACCACAAATAACTAGAAATTAGGAAATCAAACAAAAGGGAGGAAAATCCAAAATGGAACAAAGATTGAAATAGATTAGATTATTCCATGTGTGCTTCTTTATTCTACAGTATTTTTCTATTCCTGTTTAATATTTTCATTTTCCCCATTTCTTACCATTCATTCGAAATGTAATTACTTCTTCATTCAGTAGACCTGTGATAAATGATAAGATAACCAAACCATAATTATATTACTAAGTCTACATATCGACACTAACTTTTAGCTTTCATCTCTTTTGCCCCAAAGTGGTTGTCCCTGTCTTCCCTGTCCCTCATGTTGGTTGCCGAGATGTTGAGATGCGTTCTTCCACACTGGATTATCTTCCCCATCTAGTCCCTAGTTTCCTTCAGTGCTTCTGTCATTTTTTTTTAATCTTTATCATTTTTAGTCAGTAAATCGCTCGACAGCGACCGCTCGATCTATTTCCTTGGTTTTCTTCTGTGTTGTTGTCATTTTTGTCTCTATCATTTTTGTTCCCAAAATCGCGCGGCGGCGACCGCTCGATTAGGTCAGTGCCTGGGCGGTTGCCGCTCGGACATCGAGCGTATTTTGGGCAGTGAGTGAAAACTGGTCGGTCGCCGCTGAAATTTTAACTCCGCGTTAAAAATTTCAGCGGCGACCGACCGATGCCTTAAAAATCAGTGGTGCCTGGTCGGTCACCGGTCGGTCACCGGTCGTTGTCCGACCGAAATCGGCTACACTCGCCGACCTGTCGCCGAGCAGGCTGATTTGGGGGTTGTGACCGTAGCCTTAGGATGGCAACTCTTGCTGGAATGGCAACTTCCAATAGCAACAGCCAATTCTGGAAGCTGGATTCTTGTCGTTACTATGACAAGTGCCATTCGAGCAAGAGTTGCTATCATATCAACTTTTTATGAAATGGGGCCCACCGGTCTGTTGTCAGTAAACTCAGGATTGTTTGACAGCAATGCAGGATTGGATGAGTGGCAATTTCCTGAAACGTAAAAATGACAAAACTGATGTGATCCTGATTGGTTCCCGACACCAACACTCTGTGTTGAGGTGGAGCACATTTCCCTGAATGGTCAGAATCTGTCGCTCTTGGAATCAGTTCGTGACCTTGGAGTGATCCTAGACAACAGGTTGAAGATGAATGACCACATCACGAGTGCTTGTGAGAGTGCCAACTACCATCTGAGGAACATTGCAAGAATTCGCAGATTCTTGTCTGAATCTGATGCTGTCAAGGTTATTCACGCCCTAGTATCATCGCGTATTGACTATTGTAATGCAGTATTAGCTGGTCTGCCGAACTCGTCTATCTCTCGCCTCCAAAGGGTACAGAACAGTGCCGCCCGTGTTCTAGCTCGTGTGAGGAAAAACTCGACCCCATCACCCCAATAGTAAGACAATACCACTGGCTTCCGGTCAAGAAGAGGATTGAGTAAAAGATTCTTACCCTTGTTTTCAAGGCATTACATAACATGGCTCCGAAGTATCTTCAGGACTTGGTCATAGTGAAACAGTCGGCTTACAGTCTACGTTCTTCGTCTTCGACGGTGTTACATGTTCCTAAAACTCGGACAACCTGCGGGGATCGCGCCTTCCTCCTTATGGCTCCTTCACTTTGGAATAAACTTCAGGATATTGTTCGCAACATACACAACTTAGATACTTTTCAACGACATGTAAAGGCATATCCTTTTGCTCAATCATTTAATTAGTTGGTTTTTGTTTATTTCTTCTTTTAGGCATTGTCATTGTATTGTATTGCCTTGTATGGTATTGCAATGTATTGTAATGTATTATTTTTTGTACCTTTTCTATTTTCTATTTCCTTAAGAGAGAGCAGCAGGCGCTTTGAGTAGTTTGTAAATAGATATAGCGCTTTATAAGAAATTACTTATATATGAAGCGCCATATAAATGTACATTTTTATTATCATTGTAAAGCTCGCTACGACGACTCCTTGGTCACATATCGTTATAAAGTAGATAATGAAAGAGAAATCTGTATGACCCTTCATATTATTTCACCCTTTAATTTCAATAACATCCAGCAACAGCCAAACGCTGGGGACGGTGGGGCACCGCCGAACAACGGCCAGCAACAAGAGCAAGTAGTTCCCTTAGTGCCAAGAAATCCAGACGCAGGACCAGTCGCGATTGATTGACTTTCAGTCTGAATGACGGATGCAAACTGTGACACCAACCCCGATCTATTAGACTGTGAAACGGAGCACGACAAGCTTACGGTCGATCATAAGAGTTTGAGTTTAACGATTGTACTAGAATCATGTCAGCCACAGGTCGTTCACCTGATAGATTTCCATTTGATATACAGACATCTTTATGGCAATGGAATAATTGTGAGAATAACACTTACCCTGTATATACATAAGCAACCATCGTGAACGAGCCCCCATAAATAAAATACTGTTGAATACGATGTACTAGCTGATACAGTATTTGCAGTGAAACAAAATGATTGTTATGTAAATGCTGGTGAAAAAGATGCCATACACCATTCAAGGTTTTTTGGTGTGACAATGACAACAAAGAACAAATTATAACATGTATTGTATATACATTCTCGATTTCAGTCTTCCATTTTTATACACTTGAATCACATTTGCAATCTTTATGGAGTCAAGATTCCAAAAAAAAGTACACCATTTTGGGTGATACCATGAGTTCTTTTCTTGGAAATTATTTGTGTGTGCAGTTTCCGTCTACTTATACATTTGTTGTTGTTCTCAAGTCTTAAAGGAAAACAAAACCCAAAGAGAAATGAGGATTGAGTGAAAGCAGCAACATTAGTAGAACACATTAGTGAAAGTTTGAGGAAAATCGGGCAATCGATGCAAAGTAATGATCTTTCTTTTTTTTACGTTTTGGTGTTGGAACCGCTGGTTGAGGAGAGTTATGGCGTCATGTGCAAACAACGATATAAAGAAAATATAAAGGGAATTAAAAAAAATATAAAAATTACACATTCCGTCAACTTGATACTGACATAATATTATGAAGGGTAGCAATATTCCCCCTGCTTTTTGAAGCGGTTAATCAAGTGCTCTTTCATTATGCTAGAAAAGTGAATTTTTGTCGAGTAAATATACATGTATTATGTAGTAGATATATGGATATATGTGTGTACTTGTGTCATGTCCAAATGGAAGATAGAACTTTACTCAAAAATGTTATCTGCGTTTGTAAAATGACTCATTTCATTTTACACAAACTGTGAGCCTGATGTTGCAAGCGTTCAAAAACAATTGTATTTTATGACATTCTATTACATATATAAGTATCAACAATTATGCTTCCTACCCCAACCTGCAAAGAACTTTGTATTGGTGAGATTTTCATGTTAGATTTTGTTGTCGCGTTTATACTGCTGTATATAAAGAAGAAAATCATCAGATTGTATGTACATGTAAGATAAAGAGTTTTACATATAGACACCGCTTGGAGGCCATCCTCAGAAATATGACCATAATGGCATACTTGCCGTCTTTCGTTTGATTTTTTTAATGAGTTTCCAGATCAATGATTTACAAAACATAATTGCATAGATAAGAATAATGTTGAGGAAACTGTGATCGAAGCCGTGAATTGTACAACATATCTCGCATTGTGATTATAAAAGTGATAATTTGTTGCAGGTTAATAAGAATGGGATGATGGCAAGACTGCTCTTACCGGAGATGTTCTAAAATTGAAGTTAAGGCGACGAAAGCGAAAACTCACACATTGTCAGATATCGTCGAATGTGTGTGAACGAACTCTTGCAATTATTTTTCATAGACTGATAAGGTAGACACAGATAACTTAGATTGCCTAGGGAATATGGCGACGCTTTGTATTCAAATACTCTTGTCTTTCAGGTATTCCGTTATCATGTTATTCAATTTCTTATACACGTTATATGTAAATAATAAATTATATAGTTTTGTCTTTCTTTTGTATGGTATTCAATCATAATGAACTTCACTTCAGTATCAGGAGGATCTCAAAGGTGCACGGGACTTTGAAGAGGCAAACGGATTTTCATAATGTATTTATATGCAGACGTGGTTTTTGGGTATGATTTCTTGCAATGAATTTGTCGTAGGCTGAGGCGGACAAAGATAATGTTTTGACTGTTGTTAATCATAGAGATATATACTTTAGTATATATCTCTGCTGTTAATGGACTCGCACCCCCAGCGCGCGAACGGCGAGCTGCGAGCTCCCTTCCGATCGCTGTGTGCGCGCGAGTCCATGCACCGTCCGCCGTATGCGAGTCCATTGCGAGCCGCCTTTTCAAAAGGCTAGTGCAGGGATAAACAACTGTTGTAGGCGGTGGGGATTATGCTATGTCTAGTTTCGTTTCTTCACAGTTGAACGATTGATAAAACGCATAAAAACGCAGCCATCTTTGACCCTGAGATGGAAAGGTTATGTGTGTAACTTGAGTCAACCTGCCAAAATATTGATTTTCTCGTAAAGTACTTGCATTTCGCAAATAAAATTGCTTGAGTGATGATTACCCAATTTATACTACAACTGCACATGTATTTTCTTGATTTAAGAGGCTTATTATCTTCTGTGCATGTAGATTTTATATTTCTGTAAGCGCGCTTTCTCTTGTTTTAATCCAGACTAGACGTAGGTAGACAAGCGGGGTCAAAGGTCAAGAAAAATGCTAACAATCACTGTGTTTTCCATATTTTGAATATGGCCCAAGGTATTGTCATGAAAATCGGTGTATTACCAGATTATGATTATTTGCAAATCATGTGAAACTTTGTACTGCATAGTATGCCTATCTGGAGAAAAATGCGTTGTGGCGGAGGTAAAATAAAACAAAATGTGATTGGGAAAATGTGTGTGTGTGTGTGTGTGTGTGTGTGTGTGTGTGTGTTTGTGTGTGTGCGCGCGCTGACACGAGGGGTATAATTTTAAAGAAATCATTCTTTTATGTTTGTACAGTAATACCAAAGTAAATTGATGTCTATTGTATTATTTGAATGGAAGTGAATGAATATTATTCGAAATAAAAATTGATTTTCAAAAGACCCTGAAAGTGTTATTTTGATGCTCATCTCTATATCTGATCTGCCCCCATCCCCCATTATCTGCACTTTTTTTTCAGCCTCATGATCTATCTGAACTTAGTATCATAACATAATTCAAGCATTTAATAAAAACATATCACAAAATAAATTATTGGAGCTTCACAAATGAGGTTCTCCTGTCAAATCTTCTAATCATCATTCACTATAAACTATCATGTGATCCATATCAATTACTTTTACATACTCGACACAGTAATAATGATGAAATTCATTATCCATGTTATCGATATGGGGTCAAACGAAGAGCATAATCATTATATGCGTAATCAATGTTTGTTATCGTGTCCATAATCCTTTATAGAACACTACTCCTCAATCGCTTACCTCACCAGCATTTTCCACTCTAACACTATACAGCACGCCACATCGCAGCACACCGTAGCCACACCTTACTCAAGCACATACACACAGAATGCCTGCCCCCAAAACCCATAAAGCAACAAAACAATCGTGCAATATCAATGTTAGTTATAAAATAACAGTAAAGGATCATCGTGCTATTACAGTGCACTCCCGTTATAACGAAATGCTCGGACCGGCAGTTTTCTTTCGTCATAACGAAATTTCGCTATAACCGAACAAAACCAATATATAATGAAAACAAGGAAACCACGCATATATTATATTCTGTTTGTTGAATACTCATCATAAACAGGAAAGCTATGTGAAGTGGGATGGTACCGGTACCTTTTTAATTTCGTTTGAATATCACATTTAAAAGAGAGTATAAAGTTGTTTGTATTGTCACACATGATTGTATAGAAAATGACAATTTATAGTTCATTTGAAGATTCACTCTTCCAAGATTCGTTATTCAGAAAGTTCATAATTTAGATAAAAATATATTGTTTGTTTTCCGAAGGTTCGTTGATCGGAAAATGAAATGAGGTTTGTCATTCTGAAGGTTTGTAAATCAAAAAATGAGAAATTACAAGGTTCACTATTCCGAAGGTTTTTTAATCCGAAAATGAAATAAGGTTCATTATTCCGAAGGTTTGTTAATCAAAAAAAAAAATGAGGAAGGTTAGCTATTTCGAAGGTTCGGTTATCTAAGACGATTATAAGTTTTGCAATTCCTAAGTTTTGTTAGTGGACTCACCTTTTTCACTTTTGAATTAAGGAAACTTTTTTTTAATGTTCCGATTAACGAACGTTGGGAATTCCTATCATTTTTGGACTACCGAACCGTCGTAATAAGAAACATACAGGTATTTCTTTGTTGGATTAACAAACCATATCAATAACGAACCTTATTGACAACGAACCTTTGGAATAACGTCAAAATGTTCGTAATAACAACCCGAATCCCTATTTCATTTCCGAACTATTGGACATTAATTTAGATGTATCAGAATCTGTGTATTTTGTAATCAAGAACCTTCGGAACAATAAAACGAACCTTATTTAATTTAAGATTATTGTTATGCAATAACGGAAGTTCCCCTCGGAAACTCTGCGTGACGTGACGCGTTCGCCCATGCAGCGACGCTATAAATGCTTGTTCGTATTTTCGAAAACGATCCGCATTTCGTTATAACGTAGCACATTTCTTTTGTTTTTCTTTGTCAGTGGCGCTCGAAAAAGACTTCGTTATAACAGTCAGACCACAGCACCCGATAATTCGCTCGTATTTATCCAACTCGTATGCAAGCCCGCTCGAGGCTTGCATACGTAATGAGCTGCGGAAGGGGATTTTGTCCTCGGGCTTTCGGCAACAAAATAAACACCTTATATCCACAAATTTGGTATCGAATTCAAGGAAAATATGTAAGCCATCGTCACATGTTACTCAAATTATTGTAAATGAAAAATATCATAGCGTAATTTGAGCTTGAAAAATGATGAAAAAAGTAATTCGTGTTGTACACGTTCAAGACGTCAAAAGAATACCAAATTCACCTTGCGTCTCAATGAAAATGCATTATTGTATCCATGTAAATATCTTGTCAATTTGTTGCTTAATCCACTCAGGAACCAGTAAAATATACATCGATCCCTGTCGATGTCAGTGCTGGTCAACTTGAAACTGTGCAATCTCAAGAGTAAGCTCTCTCGTTGGACAGCGCTTGCATTCAGGGCCTGCATTACGTCATTACGCTGCTACGGTTTCATGCCACGTGCGTGCATAGCGCATGCTTGCATACAGGCAAAAGCTAGAAGCTCGGTACAGCGCGCGCCAGTCGCCGAAATTACACTCTTTCGCGCCACTGTACACTTTGTGTGGAGCATAATTCCGGCTTAGGAGTAAATTTTACAGACATATCAAAACGGGAAAAAAAATAGTATAAATCATGCTTGCCTCTCCTTGACTTCACTATATCATGATGAGCATCTAAGTTTCCTCTCTGCGAAAAAGCCAAAATCAGAAACAACAGTTTCTTAATCCGGTCAGGAACCAAAAACGAACTTTAGACGACAAAATCTCCCGTAAAAAGCAGGTAAAATTTACGCAAATTCAACTGATTATATCGTCATGATAAGAACCGATATTATACGCAAATTTGGCATCAAAATAAAGATCAAAGTCTGGAGAACAACAACCGTGACTTGTAGCCATGATGATTGTATGTACAAGTCGCTACACTGTGAAAACCATAGCCCTGTCAAACTCTCGCAAAATCTCGCACTTCTCGCACCTTTCGAACGCAAAGATCGTCAACGAGATTCTGAATAAATCTTGCCGGATCGGCTCATTAGCATACGTGCTGCGGTCTGACTGATAACGAAAATTTCGCTATAACCGTGTTCGTTATAAGCGAATTTTGTACCATAGACTTTAATGGCGATAATTTTGGGACCAATAGTTTTACTTGTTATAACGAAATTTCATTATAACCGTGTTCGTTGTGACGGGAGTGCACTGATATCCATCTTAACTGCATGGTGTTATTTCCTTCTGTGCCATACCAGCGTACCTAGTTTCATTGCTAATTTTTCTTTTCTCCGCTATAAACATTCTTTCCTTTATTTCAATTTCCAATGGGGACCTATATATTTGTTTGTTGTTGTTGTTGCTGTTTTATTACTATTTTGGTACGATTGATTATCACGTGACGTTCTACCGACCCACATCCGAACATGGAGGGCATTTGGTCATTCATTTAGGAATAAAACACTTTTTACACTTTTAATTTTGAAACACTCCCAAACAACTCGATATCCTGGCAAGCCGCATGTATCAGACGATTTTTTTTTCTTTCGATATTTGCGAGTAAATTTGAATGGTGGAAGATGAATTTTGAGCCCTTTACCGAACGACTTTTTACCTTGCTTAAACTTGGTACAGTATAATACATGCATTGCTGCATATTGATTCTGTAGGGAAAGATTTATGTCATGTTGGCAAAGGTCACGTGAAAATTCTAACATTTCACTTATGCCCATATTTTGAAAACGGCGCAAAGTATTGTCATAAAATTGGTGTGTATGTACTATATCTATATTGCCAGACAGTGATTGTCAATCATGGCAAAACTGTCATCTAACTCTGGCAAGATGTACTGTCAAGAACTATTAGGAGAATAATGCAATAAAGCGGAGTCATACCAGTCGCCATAGCAACATATGTAGGTTTATTTCTTGTGTGTGTGTGTTTGTGTGTGTGTGTGTGTGTGTGTGTCCCCCCCCCCCCCCCGAACACGCATGGACTGAGCTGAACAAAAATATTCGCAAATGCGAAGTGCGTGATGTGCATTGTCTTTACTACGCCTGACATGATATGGGGTTCCGTGTTGGTATGTCTTTTTCGTTTCCGTACAATGAATACCCAGGGCAACTGACCCTGGGAGGTCTCTCTGCACTTGCTTTCAAAAGAAGACGAAAAAGACATGTTTGAAGGCATAAACGGCGTCGTCGACGTTTTCCCGAAAGAAGGATTTTGTTTTTTACTCTGCTTTCTATCACTAGTTAGGGGTTCTATTCACAAAATAGGTTTTCGTATTTTGTATTTCAAGAAGGTATATTTATTTTGTTTTGTTATTTCCTAACTAGGACAAGATACAGTTATCTAAAGTGTCATTTTAAGGTATTGTACGTTGCATTCTCGGCTGCCCGTTAACAGTTGCTGATGTCAAATTCGCTGATCAGCTGTACCTTCCTTGAACCTAGCGTATTTTCGTATCTTTTGTATGTTGGTATATTCTGTATTCTTTCCCACCATCAGTTTCCTAACAAGGAGAACACTTTAGCGCGCTGAATGGGGTACTATCGATCAAGGTCCATGTTGCTCAAAGTGTTACCCCCTCTAAATATGTGAAGAATCTTTTTGCGCGGGAATGAGTAGTGTACGTGTCATGATCACAAAGCGTATGTATTATATGCGAGCATTAAGTTTGTTCAGATCAATCACTGCATTTCAAACATCAGGAAGACTGACTGACGAACTTTGATTTCAATTTTGTGAAATCACTGCATCGCACTGGGTCTGTTGTGAGTAATGGCCTCTGTAACATTTGTCTTTTTCTATTGTGATTATTAAAGTAAAGTTCCACACGCTGTCATAGGCAATAAAACATTCTCAGAACGAATTGCTACTCAATGTCCCAATTCCGAACTTTGTTCCAGAACGAGAAAATAATTACGCGCTGCGATACCAGTAATCACAACATGTTTTGTGCAAGTTTTAACGAAGTAAAGCCAATTTCGTCCCTTATATACAATGTTAATTTTCCTTCAGAATTGATAATAAGGACTACGTCTATTCAGGCTTAATCATTATAGTTATGATAACTGTTGTACAAGATGTATAGGCTGATGCGGCTCGGTATATGTATGGTCGTATTTTCGGTATTTACATTATGAAAAGCAAATACTCTATCAAAGTAATGTGGTGCCGTTCATGTATACTGCCCTACTTTCGCAAAAGGAAGCAAGTGACATTTTCATGGATATTGACTTTTTTATTGATATGGCATATTTGAGGCATACTCTATTTAACTGAAAAATCCAAAAGTTACAATTTTGGCCCATTTCTGAGATATTCAGGTGGCAAAAGGAAACAAGTGCACAAAATTGCATGAAAAAAAAATTGGCAAAAGAAAGCAAGTTACAACCTCATGATATGATTGTGACTTGCTTCCCTTTGCCAAATCATTTATATTTACATACAATCTAAAATACTTTGGCAAAAGGGAGGAAGTAACATCTTTTTTTATTTGATTGTCACTTGCTTCCTTTTGCCAATTTTTTATGTTAGTTACAAATCTATAATACTTTGGCAAAAGGAGGCATGGCTGTTAGAAAAAGGAAATGGCTGTTAGAAGACATTAGGGACCAAATCGATATCAATCAGTTTGGTAACCGCCCTGGTCTTTCAACTTGTCATTATTTGATTGCAATGCTTCATAACCTGTATAAAAATGCTGAAAAGCAAAGCAATGTATCAACTATGGTTTTAACAGATTTTTCGAAAGCATTTGACCGAATTGATCATAATATTCTGATTCATAAATTGGTATTTATGAATGTGCGCCCATTTGTTATTTCATTAGTTGTGGATTTTTTATATTGCAGACAACAGGTTGTTAAATACAATGGCAGTATCTCTGATATTAGAGAATGCAATGCAGGAGTTCCGCAGGGAACAAAACTTGGACCGGTTTTGTTTTTGATTATGATAAATGATGCTTGTAAAGATTGCCCTTTTTCTTTTTATAGATATGTTGATGATTTGACTATTGTAGAGGCTAGGAATAGAAATCAGCCATCTCAGATACAAAGACAAATTAATGCACTGGCAAGTTGGTCATTGTTGAATAACATGAAACTTAATCCTCAGAAATGTGTTTTTATGACAATTTCTTTTATGAAGCAATCAATTCAGTAAAGTTTGTGTATCAACGAAATTTTTTTGAAAGAAACAAGCACTGTTAAGATTTTAGGGGTGTATTTTTAGCAGAATCTCAAATGGGATGCACATGTTTCTGAAATGGTGAAAAGATGCAATAGGAGATTGTTTATGTCAC
Source organism: Diadema antillarum (assembly GCF_040938485.1). Classification (NCBI taxonomy): domain Eukaryota; kingdom Metazoa; phylum Echinodermata; class Echinoidea; order Diadematoida; family Diadematidae; genus Diadema; species Diadema antillarum. The sequence continues at coordinate 1,411,651 of NW_027270953.1, forward strand.
GCAAATTGAAACATTTTAATTTATCAATAGTTGATCTTATTACAGTGTATACAGGATACATCAGACCAATTCTAGAATATTGTGCCCCACTTTTTCATTCGAGTCTTACAAAAAAAAAAAACACAGAGGTAATAGTAAAGATTCAAAAACGTGTATTGAAAATCATATTAGGTTGTAATTATGTTACATATGATGTGGCCTTACAAGTGTGCAATTTATTATCTTTAAAAGAAAGGAGAAGGAAATTGTGTTTAGATTTTGCTCTGCAGTTAGAAAAGCACCCCAATCATTCATTGTGGTTACCGGATCAAAGAGATGTTAAAATCAATTTAAGAAATACTACAAAATATTCTCAACTGCATTGTAAAACTGATCGGTTTAAGAAAAGTGCAATACCGTATTTTATTGATATACTGAATGATTATTATTGCAATGACTCTTAGTAGAGTTTTTTATTCTCAGTACTGTCTAATGTGTTGGTAAATTTATTTTTATAGTTATATGTATAGGAGTTTGCAGCATGGTGGGTAGGGAAGACAAATGATACATTTGATTAGGAAATTTTTATGTATTTTATGCATGCTAGGAAACCCCACTTTTTCCACACTGCACTCAAAGTCAATTTTTTTTTGTGGGTAATTTTATTATAATTATATTACATTATATTGTTAAAAGACTGTGGTATTTTAAGGTATACCCGGCTGTAAAGAGTGCAGATTTTCTGTTTACAGCGGTAATGAAGCGATATATCGTATTTTTTTAGTTTTTGGGATACTAGTAGTTGTAAGACATTCACACAATGTACGTGTACAATAGGTGGGCCTCTTTTTAAACGTGCACTTAGCACAGGTACATTGTATGGGCGTGTGTTGGGTGTGGTCTTGTGGACATGACGGTGCTTGTGTGTGTGTGTGAGTTATGTATGTGTGTGTATGTGTATGTGTGTGTGTGTTTGTAGCTGCAATATGTGTGTGTGTGTTTTCCCTGTGTGTACGTATATGTATCTAAATGTATGCGCGTGAATGTGAGTGTGTACATATTGTACATTGAGCATGTGCACTGTGATTATGCTCATGCGCGTTTGTGAGTGTTGTACAGATATGCGATCTACACATCAATGTACAGTACTGTATGTGTGCATGTGTGTGTGTGTGTGTGTGAGAGAGAGAGAGAGAGAGACAGAGAGAGTATGCCAGTGAGAAATGCTTTAGGTATGTGTGGGTAGTGAATGTGTGTACATTACGGGGGAGGGGGATGATCACCTCACCAACAAAATAATGTTACTGCAAGTATTTGTGGAATGTATAGTGTAGGTTGTTGACGCGTCTTTCCAACCACTCTGCAAACTCCTGTACTCCCTTTTGTATCTGTAGAAGAGCTTACATTTTTTTCTTTTTTTTTGACAATGAGTTGTGTAGCCCTGAGTGTTTCTTTCTTTTCTTTTTTTTTCTGTGAAGAAAAAAAATTAGGAGTGTACCGCTACTGTTTATAAAATGTGCATTCATTTTTTTTTTTGTATTTATATAACAATCTGTAGCGTTGAAAATGTAGTTGTGTATACAGAATGTTTGAATGTAATGTAATTTTTTATGTATTATGATTATGTTATTATTTCATCTGTTTTGCTGTATAATCTCTGCATATCTGTGTAATTCGACTTTTAGTCGCCGACTCAGATTTTATTTGAATAAAGACCTTTTAATCAATCAATCAAATCAAGTATAACATTCTCATGATATGATTGTCATCTGCTTCCTTTTGCCAGATTTTTCATGTTTGCTAAAAATCTGAAATATTTTGGCAAAATGAAGCAAGTTACAATCTCATGATATTATTGTCACTTGCTTCCTTTTGCTAACTTTTTATGTCTGCTACAAATCTATAATACTTTGTCAAAAGGAAGCAAGTTACACAATAATGAGTATGGGAATATCAAAATTCTTCGAATTGTCATAAACGCATCACCATATGACTTGCACGAATACCGATATTTTATCTCATCACATATTTCCATGTTGAAGGGCCTACCCAAAAACATATCTTCTTCATTTGTAGCATTTGTACTCGATGTCACTTGCTTCCTTTTGACAAAGTAGGGCAGTATTCGTGTTGTACATTTCCTGCACAAACCTTGAACTTATATTTTAACAATGTAACTCTGAGAAAGACTGTTTGAAATAATTCTCATGCGAATAATCATACTTCGACACAAGTCTGGCTTCTGTGTGTGTCAGACCTGTGTGTTTCTCGATCGTGTCCTACCTTATGAGTATCAAAATCCTTCTTGTGAATTTCTTTGACGATTACGTTTCTATGACCACTTTCTGTATCGTGCTTTCTCCAAAAGACTGCCCAAATCACGTTTGGTATTTACGTTTTTAATATGCAACATTTACGCATCCTGAATCATTTGCAGTTCGTTTGCTGGATTCTTGAAGTTCATTTCATTCATATTGACATTAAAGCGCAATACATTGATTCATGACTGATTTTGATGCCGTGTAAATAACTGATAGGCTTCAGTTCGCATTGACTGGAAGAATATTGTGGGGGGAAAAAAAAAACTTAAATAGTTTTGTGACGAAAAAAAAAATATTTGAAACTCCTTTCAATCATTCATATTGTGACCAATATTGTCATGTAATATTAATATGATAATAAAGTACATTTATAATGCGCCGTATCTATCATTACTGATACTCTCGGGGCATGAGAGCCTGCATAATTCAACACATACTGTGTACACATGAACAGCTTACAGTACAACCCTTCAAACCCAGTCCGTATCCAATATTAAATCAAAATTAACCAAAACTAAACAAATACGATTTAACTAGAGTATTGAAATGAGAGTATGAAGTTTCCTGACGGATGTTGAGTAGGAGAGTGTTCCATATACGAGGTCCAATGTATGAGAAAGACCGTGCCCCCAACTGTAATGTATGCGTGGAATGTGAAGCAGACTAGAGGTTGAGGAGCGTAGTCGCCTCGGTGGAGTGTAGAGTTGTATAAATAGTCCATGGGCCAGGACAGATATTGGTACCATCTGAGGTGGCAAAACCTTTTTGGTGTCATTTTGTTTGTCGTGCATAGATATGCTTATCAAGCTATGATAGCATTTCCAAATGAGTAGCTTAGTCATAGTAAATGAATTTTTAAATAATTTGGTCTCGTTGTTATATCCCTATACTTCTGAATCGAAACTAACCGCTATACAAAGAAGAGCACTGTCTTCTGTATGTTCCGTAGAGCTGTAAAATGCAGCTCTATGGAATGTTCACAGGTGTTCTATTGTAAACGCGGTGCGCTTAGTCTTTATTCAAGGCAGCGAAGGGAATATCCAAAGGTTATGATGTCCACAGCGCTTAGTCTCTATTCTAGACGGCGAAGGGAGTATCCAAAGCGTATGATACAGTGTATATCCTTTTATCTAAAAACAACAACAACAACAAAAGCAATTCCTCGTGAATTTTACCGTATCTTTCAATTATTTATCATTTTCCGGCGAAAACGCTACGGTGAAAACGCTGATACCACGCCAATGTCGCTTTATTTCCCTCCAACAATATAAGATAATGCAAAAACAATGTACCGGTACACTACGATACATTATTGTAAATGAACAGAGTGATTTTTGTTTTAAACTGATGTATTTGTTGATAGGGTAGTATAAAAACAGTATAGATAATCCCTTTTATGAGGAACTTTAGATATGATAACGGTACATTGGTCTAGATAAAGACTAAGCGCACCGCGTGACAGCTGTGGACATCATAACCCTTTGGATATTCCCTTCGCTGCCTTGAATAAAGACTAAGCGCACCGCGTTTACAACAGAACACCTGTGGACATACAGAAGGCAGTGCTCTTCTTTGTATAGCGGTTTAGTTTCGATTCAGAAGTATAGGGATATAAAAATGAGACCAAATTGGTTAAAAATTCATTTATCATGACTAAGCTACTCATTTGGAAATGCTATCATAGCTTGATAAGCATATCTATGCCCGACAAACAAACTGACACCAAAAAGGTTGTGCCACCTCAGATGGTACCAACAACCCATTTTTCGGGTCTTGGCCCATGGACTAAAAGTCCTGGATGTATTGTGGAGCTGTGCCATGTAGTGCTTGGTATACCAGAAGGAGAATCTTGAATTGTATATGCGGGCGTTGACTGGAAGCCAGTGGAACATCGTCGTGTTCCATTTATTCGTTTTGTATCATTGTGGTCGCTTTGATAATTGTTGATGTATTATAGTTATGATATATACACACAATATACATTTCTCTAGAATCCCAGACACAGGAAACATGGCGACATTGAAAAAGGATAGTATTTATACTCTTCTGTCGATTGCACTCATCTGGAACTACAGAGACATGGCCTCGAATGCGGTAAGTACACTACAAATATCAAATTGATCGTTGTTGATTCAATTTCAATTTCAATTCATTCATTTCATGCTCATTTTTTTCTAACAAAACATAACACAAGGTAAATAAGAAAATCCATCATAAGCATAAAATACAGTACAAAGTGCGAAGGATAAACGACAGTCTACAACTAATACATTATGTATACATACGGGAAAATACAAAGTTATATTTTGAGGAGAAAAAAAGAGAACTGAGAGGTCCACTCAAAAGCAGTGCTTGTAGATTGTGGACCACTAAGGATTGATAAGTAATAACTGTATGATATCATATGGTATATATATAATATGTATATGTATATAATATATATGTAGTGCGACGATGCTGATACTCGTACCGTACGACTCTGTCATCTTAGGAAGAATTATAATCTAGACAATGTAATGATGACAAAAGATGTCACAGGAAGCCGGCTGGTGGGAAGCTTTCGACCTTGGTCTTCTTCAGCTTTATTTTCTGTTTGTGAAATGAAATCGATGTTTTGAGCATGACAGATCATAATATGGAGTAATGAACATAATACATTAAATACAAGTTCAGCATGAGTTAAAAGCTTCATTATATATAAATATATATATATGTATATATATATATATATATATATAGGGTGTTACAAAAAAATTCCCACTTTTGATCCTCAATAGTTCGAAGACTATACATCAGATAACGCTGTCATTGATATGAGTAATACTAAGTAGCTGAATAGTGTACAATTTAGTCGGAGGTGATTTGAATATGACGGCATGAATCAGTTTGGTTAAATCCATGATTAACTCTAAAGTTAAGTTCCAGGTTTTGGTCCCTCAGTACAAAATTGAACCAAGGAGGTTCGAGAGATAGAGTTACAACTGACTATAATTATTCAATCTGCTGTCAGTTTTCTATGGATGGACAAACGAATTCCACAGGTGCATTTGTGCCTTTGATTTTCGATGCTTGAAGCCATCATCTATCTAAGCAATCTGAAGATTCATTTTCTAACGCAAACATAATATCGGGTATATGCTGCTCGTTTATATATCAAATGCAATGAAATTTCACATAATGATAAAGCATATAAAACAAAAGTCAATTCCGTTCAAAAATATGTGCAAAAGTGTAAATGTGAGCTGTATTTTGTGAAAGTGTTTGAAATTTTACCCTCATGGAAAGCCGGTTTTATCACTTTTCTCCTTATTTCCGCAAAATGAAACTAATATGGTATCATCTTCAAGTATAGTTCTTTATGAATTAATATGTCAGATTAGCGTACAGTCACGTACATTCGAGTAATTTTGAAATCTATTTCAGCAATATTTGAGCAATTTCTATTCGCGCACCCCCGTGCCTTTACCATTGTCTAACGCCCATCGTTTGTAAGTGGGGATAGCGAAAAATGATTACCATCACAAAGACATATCTTCCTTGGAAAGTAGCTGGTGATTATGCAATGAGACACGAGTAAATTGTCTTCGCATCTGAGCGGCAGATCCAGTTTGACACATACTTCAAATATTTTTGAGTGGCGGCTTCGAGCATGGGATCAAAGCGAATAAGACTGTTGTGACTCCATTTCTCGAACCTCCTTGATTGAACTTTACCCAAGGACCAATGATGTGTATGTGAGTGTGTGCTTACAATGACCCTGAACAACAGACAGGAATACCACGAATACCACCTTTTTTCAGAGCTCAGCTGACTATAGGCTTCTGGACTCCTGCTCCAAGGCACATGAATGCTTAATGAATATTTGGATGGATTGCCCTGTGCACTGGTGGTCTAAATTCACGGTAAAAAGTAAAATGCATGCACGTGAAAAACATAAGCACATGTTTTCATATGCTTGCATACACTACATTTCAGGATGAATAAAGACTAAATAGCTGTGATAGTGGAATTTCTTATGAATATGTAATAGAGCATAACCTTCCAATCCTGGCCGTTGTTCAGGACCATTGTCAGGGTGTTAACCACACACTGTGTGTCATACACACTAACTGACCCCTGTGCAAAATTAACATTTTGTACAGAGGGTTGAAAACAGAGCAAAATCTGAAACCTAACTTTAAAAAAATGTTTAATTTAACGAAACCTATTTATCCTATCATTTTTAAATTACCTCAAACAAAATTGTACCTGTTCAGCTGTTGCTTATATCAGTGTCAGTGTTATCTGATAATAGATATTTTGAACTATTTAAGGATCAAAAGTGGGAAATGTTTTTTGTAACACCTAGTATATGCATATATTGTACAAATAATGAATGTTTATGAGTGCAATGGACAGAATAATACATCATGAGGTGGAAGATGAAATGATCCCTTCAACGAGGCGCAGCCGAGTTGAATGGATCAAACATTTCATCTTTCCACTGCACGAATGAAAATCATAAAAAATATGAAAATGTCATCCTTCTTATGAAAAGGAGAATAGATTGAATTAATGTACTTGCTCTTCTCGACAAATCCATCACAATGATTAGTCTTGCAAGTAGCCTACAACATGTATACGAATACAATACTTGAAACTTAAAGATTGATTAATTCACGTAATGTAAGATGGCGCCAAGGTTAACAGGGTTAATGTTATTTTTTGATCCATTTTACAGGAATCGGATTGTGAGTTTCCCTATCAAATGACGTACGACGAGAGTTCTGATTGCCCGAACGGTGCCACAGGTCTCATGCTCTGCGAGCCGGGCCAGAGGAAAAAAAGATCATGTATCAGTGCCGATGAAGACAAAACAAATATGTGAGAAAACCTAAACTACCACTTGGCTCCATATGCCCAGTTCAACCCCCAATATTTGCAAATACAAATATTAAGCGGGTAATTGCTGGGGCAGAGCCTGGGCACTTTCATGGAACTTTCTTAGGTTGACGTTCATGATAACGAAAGAAGAACAACAAAAAGGAAGCCCCGCAATCAGTAGGCCCTACTTCTTAGACTTTTAAGCCCGTTTTCATGTTCACTGATACAGTAATGGAACAGTGGTCATGGCATTCAATACACTCTCTAAAAAAAAAATCGAGTGAGGAAATATTAACTCTTGAAGGAGTGAATACTAAAAAGAGTGAATTTAGAGTGAAATTGGAGTGGATTTTGAGTGAAAATGTTCATTTTCACTCGTGCTAGAGTGACCTCAGGGATCACTCCAAAATCTTCAAGTGATCACTGAGGTCGATCCAAAATGAGTGAAAATGTACATTCTCACTCGAAATCCACTCCAATGTCACTCTAAATTCACTCTTTTTAGTATTCACTCCTTCAAGAGTGAAAATTTTCACTCGATTTTTATAGAGAGTATTATGTTTTGAAGTTGAAATTATATTTGCACTATTCATTAACATGACTTATTTACGTGGTTGTAAGTTGTTTTTTTTTTTATTCATTCTTCTGTGTTTTCGTTAAAGGGGCATTCCAGACGATTTTCATAATTTCACACAATGTAGTACTAGTACATAAATCATTAGCTCCACGTACAGATTTGTGGAATTTATTGTGGTTCTTGAGCAGAAAATCAACACTTTGAAAAACCTTAAACAAATTACACTGAAAAGGACGATGACATAGAGGCTCACATATTTAAGAAATGTAGCAGTGTAATTCCATTACAATACCGCTTACTTGCGAGTTCATCTGTGTATAATCTATGCATGCCTTCTTCTTTTGTTCTGATTCCTTGAGCCCCAACTCATCCATTCTTATGGTGACCCTGCCCTGTAATCATCCTTTTTCATTGCAATTTGTTTTACATTTCAAAAAGATGCACTTCTATTTCTCTTTCTCGCCTGTAGATGTGAAGCTTGTCCTCATAAATTCTTCCAATCGAATGTCAATCGGTGCACAAATTGCCACGAGTGTTCGGAATGTGGAACGAGTGAACGAGTCAAGACTCTGTGCACCCCAAGGTCAAACACAGTCTGTGAAAGCAACTTTCCCGAAACAACGACAACTTCGCAGGGATCAACCACCACACCTTCAGACGAAACAGACGAAAGTAGCGTTGTCATGACAACACAGACCAGTGACAAGACAACAGTTGCAACTAAATCGGGTATAATTATCGAAATCAAAAAGTCCGGTATTGATTTCACTGGTTTCAGGTGATGGGGGAGGGAAAAGGCACCAGATTAATGGCCATCGATGAATACCATACATTAATCATTCTTATATCTAATTTATATATACAAGGCTCGACATTTTTAGCGGTGTTCCGATGGCCCAGGGTCACCATGCAGAAATAGATGTCGGAACACCATTATTCAAGAAATTTATAATTTGGTGGCCACCAAAAATGTGAAAGTGTTTACATTACTTTAACCCTATTTTAACTGGGCTATTTGAGACCAAGTTTTTACTGGGGGGGGGGTCAATTTGACCCCCCCCCCCCCCTTCGCTAAATTTTGCCTGCACATAGAGCCGGATGTCAACTACAAGATTATATGGTCATATAATAGAAAAATTTGATTTTGTATCTTTTAATGAATTAATTATGCAAATGAAATCATATTTTCACGTATAACTCCATCAAAAACATTGAAGGATTGCTGAACTTTTGTGTCAGAGTTCCTCAAGACTCATGGAACAATTGTCTTGTAAAAAAATAGCGCAATCAAAAGCACTTTCGTTTGTTTTTTTATTGTTCTGTTAATTTCTTATGTATTTTATTGTTTTTTGACCTTTTGTTTTCTATTGTTTTTGCCGAAATTTGTTGCAGGCACTTTTTCAAGCTTATCTACATCAGAATTGATTAATTTCAATGGTTAAAAGCTGAAATTATCTAATTTATATCAATTTAACAAAAAACACAATTTGCATTGGATTTGCACACAAAATCATGAATTTGAGCCGTTTTCGGGTTGACATGCATATGCAAAACATTGCGTAACTCCAGAACGGTGTACCCGGACGTCGCAAATCTGGTCTCAAAATATGCGGGAGACTTCAATGAAAAAAGTCACGACACGACGCGACAAAATCTTTGCCCGTTGCGGAATCGTATCGCAAAACGTCGAGGGGGGGGGGGGGTCAATTTGACCCCCCCCCCCCCCCCCCAGTTAAAATATGGTTAATGTGTTTTCCCCGTCTGAGAAACGTGTAACGTTGAGTCGTCAGCGCGCATCATATACGACTATACTCAAAAATTTGCAAGTGATTATTGACGGTGTATGAGCAAGAGTTCCACAAACAAAAGCTTACTTACACACCATACGAAAGCTGTCTTACGCACCATACGATTTTAAGTATTCGAAGAAATACAAATACTGTCCCTAGAGAGTAAAGTAAATTATTCAAATAAAATGCTTAAGCGATGTTGTTACTGCAATTAACTTCGAGAGATAAGAAACTGACCCCCCAAAATATGACAGTTTTCAGGAAATTATTGCCCAACATAAAAAAAAAAATTAAAAATGCTGCGTCAAACTTTAGAGTCAAGTGGTTATCAAGTGACATAATCTCTAAGGATTGTATGTTACCAAGTGAAATCTTTAGTGACTTCGGGAGTCAAGAATTGAGGAGGGGGAAATGCTGAAAATAAAGAAAGCATAGTTTTATGCAATGTGTAAAGTGTAAACCAGGCACTGCCAACATCGTTAAAGTGAAGTCCTTGTTAAACTCATTTGAAGGGACCTGTGTGATTCAGACTGTGCTAAATGAAAAATAAAGAATTCACGTCTAAGACACACCTCCCACCCTTAACACAATTTTGCACTCACCCAAAATAGCGACAACTACAACCAATGAGCTGTGAGCATTAAATGTACTATTTTCCATTGAGCGCAGTAATTTAAAACAAGTGTTCAAGATATCACATTTGATTTGTATGTGTATATAGGTCAGTTGTATCACGAAACATTCTTCCGTTTAATTTCGCAATAAAGCTTAAATTACTAAAATATAACGTGATATCACATTTTTTCAGCAAACCATAATTGAAGACGGTTTAGTATAAAACATTTCTTTATATTGTTCACATTTTGTATAATCAACAATACTTAACATTGATTATGCTGATTCATTTTTTTTTTTTTTTTGCATTGGTTGTTTCTATCCCTTACTCACATCTTAGAACTGTCTTGAAGCACTAAAACTGTTTTTTTTTTTGGTGTTTTTTTTGTCAGCAAATGGTAATAATGCCTTTTATGCCTTTGCCATGATGAATGCATTTATTACTAAACAAATTTCCCACATTTAATTCTATGTTGTGTTTTTTTTTCTGGCAGGTTCTCGGAATGTTGCAGGGATAGTGATCGGTGTTGTGTTATCCCTAGCGGTACTGATGGTGATCTTGTTTGTATATCGAAGGATATCGACATAGTCAGCTGGTAACGTCGTCTATATTACAGAAGAATAATGACGTGACAAATAAACGAAATTGTTACTAAGTACAAATATATATCAATATGTATAGGCTTATGTATTCAATCGTATGCATGATGGTTCATGCACTCCGCATTCACTCTGCAGTTTGTTGCGTGTCATTAGTAACTATATCAAAGCAGAAATTCATATGTGCAGTAGCAAGCACTCTATTATGAATGCATAATCCCACATGGAACACTAAGCAACGTATAATTATTATTATTGCGAAAAACGCACTGACTAGGTTTTCTTTAAATTGTGCGTAGTGGTCTACGGTGGGCAGGAAAATTGGTTGAAACTCATTCATCCGACTGTGATGGAGTGACAGGTCTACCTAAATGAATGAACGTTTGAAATGCAATAGCGTTGTTAAGATGGATTTTATTAATAAAATGGTTTGGAGATGAATGGTTGGATATTTCAAGTAGTTAGCCTACTATAGCTCGCTCTTGTAACTCCTTGGCCATTCTAGGTTTACAAATTTGTTGCCATCTCCAAGTAAATACTGCAAGAGTAATCCATAGGACTCCTCACATCACATCATTCTTTACTTTGTAATGATATTTGTCACTAAACCTCAGATGGCAGTATAAACAGCAGTGTGGACGGGTGCACGTCACGAGACCGACACCCACGAGTCATACAGCCTACGAGTCATACAGGTCACTAGGTATATACAGCCCACGAGTTCGACGTGAGGTAAAAATTTATAAAAGGCCCACGAGTTACGCAGCCCATGAGTTTGACACTATAGGCAAATAAAGCCCGTGAATTCGACACTACGCAAACAAGGCCCACGAGACCGACACTGGGCAAGGTAAAATTTTCATCCCGGACATCACGGATAAAAATCAATACGAACTCATCCTTGTAGACACCGGCTACTCCGTGTTGCCTCTGTATTCATACCGGGACAATCTGGACCAATTCGAGCCAATAAAGTCCATGAAATTTGTTTACATCTTCCCCCATTAGTACAGCCATCAACCCCTCATACTGTCCGTATATAGTGGTCACCTGAGAAGCCAAGCTTCAGTGACCCACACACATCTCCTCGATGTTGTTGTTGTTGTTGTTGTTGTTGTTGTTGTTGTTGTTGTTGTTTTTGGTGTGTGTTTGTGTTTGTGTGTTTTGTTTTGTTTTGCTTTGCTTTGTTTATGCCATGATATTGAAGCAAAATGAGAATTTGCAACAAAGACTTTAACCTTAGGGATGGCATAGTATTAGTGGAGATGAGGATTGGGTTTTTAATGTTTTGCAAGATACCGAGAAACCACATATGAAATAGTACAGAGCATGCCATTCTAAGAGGAATTCAAAGTTTATTTGATGAAAATCGGTTTTGGGATGACTGAGACATCTAAAAGCAAAGTAAAACAAAGTGATCGTAATAAAATGTGGTTCCCACGTTTTATTAAGATCGCTCTTTTTGGATATCTCAGTCATTTCAAAACCAATTTTCATCAAATACTTTTTCATAAGAGGTTTCTCATTATCTCACCAAGAAATGTTAGAAACCTGAAGTTAGGTCTCAACTAGAAATGTCGCTATGGCGACTGGTATGCCTCCGCCTTAATGCATGGTTCTCTTAATAGGTCTATAGTACAATGTCTTGACAATGTGTGATGAGTTTCAAATAATTGGCAAAATATTAAAATGACAGGTTTGTCACAAATGTGTTGAATGTTCACTTTCCTATGGATGGATGGCTATACTGCCTAAGAGCGCAGGTATTAGAGGATTTGAGGATTTTTACCTCACTTTTGACCCTTTTATTTATAAGTCTACGTATTTATTAAACTTTCAAAGTATGGAGAAAAAGTGTAATTTCACTATGAAATGATTTTTTTTTTCATTTTAACTTGACCTTTGACCCTGGTCCTTTGACCCTATGGCCCTAAAATTCCCAAGAGAATCACTGTCAGGTAGAACATGCATGCAGGACTGTAGATATGTACTGAGTTTCATGATGATACCTTGAGTCACCTTCGAGATATGGACCAAGAAATAAAATTTAGCACTTTCACTTGACCTTTGACCTTTGGGCAAGAAACTTCCAAGAGAATCTCTATTAGGTTATACATGTATATATCAAATTTCAAGAAAAATTGGGCAGGTGTTGTATTTGAATGTGAGGAAAAAAGTGAAATTATGAGGAATTGACCATGACCTTTGACCCATGACCTTTAACCCATGACTACCACATTCCCTGAGATAATCACGGCTAGTCAGTACATACATACATACTAAGTTCCATGAAGATAGCTTGAACCATTTCCAAAATATGGAGAAAAAAGTAAAATTTTAACATTTTCACTTGACCTCTGACCTTTGACCTCATGGCTCGAAACTCTCTCTGGAGAATCTTTATTTGGTATTACATTGATTGTATACACCAAGTTTCAAGAAAAACCTCCAGGCATTGCATAGATATGGGGAAATACTAGTAGTGAAATTTTGAGCATTTGACCTTGACCTTTTGACCTTTGACCTTGCGCATGTGCCCCCAAAAGTTGATAGGCATAACTTCGTCCACTCATGCATATACATACCAAGTCTCATTAGGATACCTTAAACGGTTTTTTAATTACGCTTTCCACAAAATTCATTACGGACGTCGGACAGACGGACGGACGGAAGGCAGGACGGACAATCCGAAAACATAATGCCTCCGTCGACTCTTCGTGGCGGAGGCATAACGAGAACTGCAGTATACGATCCCTTCAACCTTCATGATGTCGACGAGCAGAAGAATAAGTAGGCTGCTGTAGATTTTCTGGTGTGCTTGCCGTATTTTAGCTCTGGAGGCATGTCACCCGAGAATGAAGCGTCAAATGAGTGCCTACAAGCAAAGGTCAGCCGTCAACATTTCTGGCATATCCGTGTAAGGACCGTAATGGGACCCAGTTGCATCCGTGCTCTTCTTTGATGTGCGTTTTTCGTGATTTTGCTCGCCGCATCACCACGGATGACGATCCGTAGTCATCCGTGAAGCGATCCATGAAAGTGTAAAAGGGGCTTTGTCTTGCCTATATACAAATGCAGTAATTTACAATCTAGCGCTCGATAGTGCGACGAATGTGCATCCGGCAGTAGGCGTGTGTTATTTTCTCCCTTTTAGTTGGGTATTCAACACCCTGTACAGATACATACTTGTAGTTGACTTATAGATGGCGTTGTTCATCCTGTCGGTCTCGTGGGCCTTCTTAGCCTAGAGTCGGTCTTGTGAGCTTATTTTGTCTAGTGTGGTTTCGTGAGCCTCTTTTGCGGAGTGTCGGTCTCGTTTGCTTTATTTGCGTACTGTCGGTCCCGTGGGCTTTATTTGCGTATTGTCGGTCTCGTGGGCTTTATTTGCGTATTGTCGGTCTCATGAGCCTTTTTTGTGTGTGCTTAGTGTCATCGTCGTGAGCCTAATTGTTTGCGTAGTGTCAAACTCGTGAGCTGTATGATTCGTGGGCTGTATGATTAATGGACCTATTTTCAGTGTTGGTCTCGTGGACCGTTTGACTCGTGGATGTTGGTATCGTGGGGTGAACCCGTATGGACAGTGACAGGTCACAGCAACCGGTAAGGTAGTCTGCAAGTGGGTCTGCAGACGGGATAAGTAGGATTGTCGATGAGTGGACGACATAGGAAATGCATTTTGTGATGGAACTGTCTTCAAATTTTGCATTATTCATTTTTATTTTCTCCCAGTTTTACAGAGCATTTGCCCTCTCATTGGAGAGAGAGAAAAAAAAATAATAATCAGTGGCGGATCCAGAGAGGGGGCGTACCGGGCGCGCGTCCCCTCTTTATTTGTTGTTAAAACAAAAGAAATAAAAAGAAAAAAAGAGATGAAACCCGGAAGTAGCACCAGAAACATTGTTTGCGCCCCCTTTACGGAATTCCTGGATCCTCCCCTGAAAATCGTCTCGCGTGAAACATTACTTGTTTTGGGCCTGGGGGGGAACTATGTGACGCCCTTTTTTTATCTCCTTTAATCGAGAAAAGTTAAGAAAAGACAAGCATACATGCCTCCCCTTCTCTCTCTTCTTCTCTCTCTATCTCTCTTCCTTTCTTTCTCTTTGTGTCGACATAAATATTATTATATTCAATAAACATATTCTTCAGGGCACCATTTCATGAAAGTTGTTAGTCATGACAAGTTGTCAGTCTCAGACAATCACCACAGTAACAGTCAGTGACCAGAGCTCTGAGCCAATTAAAACCAAGGTTTTTACTGAAATTGTCAGAGACTATCTATCAATAACAGAGCTGACAACTTTCATGAAACGGTGCAGAGAACTTTTTTGTTTGGGCGGCGAAACCGGAAAGCTATTATGATCAAATACCATTATGTCACAATTATTGTATGCAGATGCAGCTTTGTGTGTGTGAATGATTTCTTGCAATTATTTGTCCTGCTTGTTGTAGGCTGAGATGGAAAGAAATGACTTAGACTGTGCAGGGAGTGTGGAAATGTTTGTATATTCAAACATGTCTTTCATATTGTTTGCTGTCGTGTTATTCAATTTATATTGTCTTTCTGATATATCATGATATTCCAACCTAATGAACTAAACTTGCATTAGTTTGAGGGTCTGAAAGTTGAACCTAGGGTGGTGAAAGTTGAGAAATAGACTAAATTGTCAGATGTATCGCTATGTGTATGCAGATGCAGCTTTGTGTGTGATTGATCTCTTGCAATTGATTGCCGTAGGTTGAGTTTGACACATATGATTTTATCTGTGGTGGGACCCGATGTTTATATTCAAATACATATATGTCTTTCATGTAGTTTGCTGTCATGCTATTCAATTTCTTATGTAAATAATACTCTTCAGGCATTTTGTCTTTCTGATTCCAACCTAACAAATTTTACTTGCGATGGTATAACGATCTAAAAGTTGAACCCAAAGGTGGCGAAACCTGAAAGCTGTCGCAAATTGTCAGATATGTCACTATGTACAGCTTTTTGATTGCGGAAGGAATGGCGATGCTTTGTATCCGAACGTATTGCTATATCTTACATGTAGTTTGCGGTGGTGTTTGATTTCTTAAATGTAATTAATAAGATTCAGATATTTTGTCTTTCTGATAGATTATTCAAACCCAAATAGTAATGAACTTCACATGCCAGAGGCATGATGGTCTCATAATTGAACTTAAAGGCGGCAGAATTAAGAAAAAAGCTCGCCCAAAAGATCAGATATATCATTATGCATGATATGGAGATACAGCTTTGTGTATGAACACAGGGGCGGATCTTGATTTTTGCTAGGGGGAGGAATGTGACAAGCCAAAAGAAAATAAAATGGGCTTCACTTTTTTTTTTTCGTTGGACTGAGCCGGAGACAGAGTGCTGGGAACATAGTGTGTGGGTCTGTACACTGACGACGTTTGTCTATGCACATCACATTTTCACTTGTAAGCCAAAAAAGAGGGTTAACCTCCTTACCCCCCCCCCCTTTCTGGATCCGCCCCATTAACAACTGTTAACAATCTCTTGCAGTTATTTTTGTTGTAGGCTGAAATGGAAAGAGGTGCTGGGTTTGACTGTGGAGGGAATACGGCGACGTTTGTATTCAAACTTGTCTTTCAGGATGTTTGTTGTGCTATGGCGTTATTCGATTTCTTTTATGGGCATAACAGGATTATGGATGTTTTATCATTCTGATGTTGTATTCCAGCCCTAAATGGTAATGAACTGTACTCGTCCGAGGCATGAGAGTCTCAAGGTGGAAGGGGAGAGGTAGCCTAAATTGTCAGATAGTTATATCCTTGGATGTATATGCAGATGCAGCTGTGTGATAAGTGTGAACGATTTCTTGTAATTATTTGTTAAAGGCTGAAATGGAAAGAGATAATTTTGCTGTAAATGGAATATGGTGACGTTTGTATTCAAACCTTTCATGTACTTTGCTATATGTCATTCGGTTTGTTTTATGTAAATTATAATAAACGATTGATCGGTAGTTTGTCTTTCTAATAGATTCCAACCAAGAGCTTCACTTACATTGGTATTAGGGTCTCAAAGTTGAAAGTAAAGGTGGCGGAAGGGGAGAGGTAGCCTATAAGAAAATGCTCAGATATTTTTCATTATGAAATGCATAATGTAGCTGTGTGTACTCTGACCGATCTCTTGCAATGATTTGCCATAGGCTAAGGAAAAGACACAAATGATTTTGATTGCGGGGGAATATGGCGATGTTTGTATTCACAAAAGTCTTTCATTATAGTTCGATATCATGTTATCTAATTACTTACAAATTATGTAATTAAAAGCTATAGATATTTGTCTTTCTGATAATGGTATTCAAAACCATATAAGGTATAAGATATCATAATGGTATAGGGGTCTGAAATTGAACTTTAAGGCGACGAAAAATTAAATGTGTCGCAAATTGTCAGATATAATTTTTCATTGTGTGTGCAGATGAAGCTTTGTGTTTGAACGATTTCTTGCAATTATTTGTCAAAGGCTGAGATGGAGACGAATGATTTGACTGTGGTAGGCATATGGCGATGTTTGCATTCAAACATGTCTTTCATGTGTTTTGCTGTCATGTTATTTGATTTCTTATGTATAAATGCTAAGCTATATACGTAGCGTCTATTTGACATAAATAGAATTCCAACCTAATGAACTTCACTTGCAGAGGTATATAAGGATTTCAAAATAATGCAACTACAGCTTTGCCTATAAACGATATCTTGCAATTATCTGTTGTAGGCTGCGGTGGACATCGATATTTTCGATTGCTAAGGGGTTATAAAGGCGATGTTTGTATTCGAACGTGTTTTTCATGTAGTTTGATGTCATGTTATTCATTTCTTATATTCATATGTAATGAAATATAGGCATAGATTTTAAGTAGGTTCCTTCATATTTCTGTAGCATTCATTCTCAGATTCCAAGTTTCATAGATCGACCACTATCATGTTTTATAAATATATTTGCAATATTCTATGTATGTCTACTAGAGCTGGATATCATGTATTTAGTTTAATTTTGTTATATTTGATGTATTCTTTCATCGAGAAATATGAAAAGTAAATTGGAATTGAAAAATGGAAATAAATATTTTGTCTTTCTGATAAATGGTATTCCAACTCAAACGCTGATGAACTTCACTTTAAGGTATAAGAATAAGGAATAAGGCTTAACTCTCAATTTAGTTCTCCTGACTCTACTGTGGATTTTTGGAAGTTGGAGAAAAACAGTTACAATTTGCGAATTGCAACACTTTATCTTCATAATCAAAATTAGGTAACACATCAGAGTTGTGCATTGCTTTCAATGCAGTCATGTTTACAAATCGTGTAAGTCGATCTAAAGAGCTAATGAGTTTACCTAAATATCATATAATATTTTGAATGTGAGTAGCCGAATACCATCTGTCGTTGTCACATAGGTTAAATCAGAGGCAGATATAACCACACATGCCACTTACTGATCTAGTACCTAAACCCATCTGTAGTGTTTATTCGGACATAACATCCTCAGTGCTTGACAAACTTCAAAACATCGTTAACCACACTGAAATATCTCAACTTATATCTCATCAACGGTGTTCCACATTTGTACACGAATTCTGATTCTCAAATCCATACACCTTATT
This sequence comes from Diadema antillarum, assembly GCF_040938485.1. Classification (NCBI taxonomy): domain Eukaryota; kingdom Metazoa; phylum Echinodermata; class Echinoidea; order Diadematoida; family Diadematidae; genus Diadema; species Diadema antillarum. The sequence goes on from NW_027270953.1 coordinate 1,430,033, forward strand.
GGATGCCTCAGGTTTCTGAAATGAACCTGCTGTGGTATCTTTACATCAACAACAACTCCGTCGCCATTATTCCTTTTACAACCGTTGCAGTACGTTTTTGCAGAACTTCCGCAACCCACCTTTCATTTAAAGGACGAGCATGGGACCTATAGAGATTAACGTGGGCTAGTATTCTCACATTTAACACTATGTAATAACACTTCTAACACTTCCTCTGAAAAGGGGGGGGGCAGAAATTATAACTACAACTACACACTGGTAATTATCACTCCATCAACATCCATATACCCCCACGTATATGGTTTTAGTGGTACGCCCGAAGCAACTAAATATCCCCCTATAATGATATATCATTGAGAGTTTAACTGTTAAGTAGTTGGTGTAATTGAACACACACAATTTACCTTCTCCAAACGCTATAAAAAGAGCATCAAAATGGAGTATCAAATGTTCGAGCTCGCTATACACGGGCCAGTAAATAAACTTCCAGGTTAAGCCCCCGTCACACTAGAGCGGATCGAGCCAACGAATGCCCAGCGGATCCGAAAATTTGGAGATACCGAGTACGCTCACATCCGTTGCTCGTCGTTCGTGACCCGCTTGACGTTCGCTGCATCCGCTAGCTGTTCGCAGAGATTCGCAGAGATCCGCCGGAGCCAAATTTTGATTTTGGACATGTCCAAAATCTTCAGCGGATGACGAACGGAATGACAATCCGCTCTGTGTTCGCTTAGCATCCACTGATCGAAAGTTTGGGTCGCTCTGCGCTTGTTTCTTATTCGTACGCCATTCGTCCAAATTCGCCCAGCAAATCTGCACAGCAACACACGTTAATTAAAGATAGTAGAAAAAAAAGAAGATATTCATAGCACACATAATGATAATGATGATAATAGTAATAAGAAAAAAAAAGGGTCTTATTTACCCAGGGTAGCCTCTTCAGCGTTGCCACTGCTCTACCAGAGGGCCCTGCCATTATTATTACCCTAGTGTTGCCAGGTAGGCTCCTACACATTTATACATCTGGGTCGAGAAGACCTCGTGGGTACGGTAACAAATCTTGTCCAGGGATGTAAGCACAGGGCGGGAATCGAACTCGGGTCCTCGGTTCTGGAGTCGGGAGTCTTATCCACTATGCCACAGCCCCCCCCCCCCCCCCCCCCCCCACATGACATTTCATTACTGTATACGTATTCTGGCATTAAGTAATAAATGGTAGATAATACAACATTGTAATAACCGCACTTGCAGTGCTTGTAGCGAAAACATAATTCAAAACCGCTGCTATGAAAGTTAACCTGCAATAAATGGGAATCTCTGCATGGAAATTGGAAATTGTGAAAGTTCAACTCCAGTTGGAGGCACCAGATGCAATGGAGGATGTTGGACTACCAACATCATCGTCAACGTGATCATCAGAAGAAAAAGCACTTTTAGGGGAATCTTGAGGACTGTCGAGGGTAGTGACATCAGGAGTACTTAGTACTTGGTGATTACTTCTGCTTCCTTCTTTTTAGGGCCATTTTCACAGTCACAACGTTACTTGACATTGTCACTGCTCAAAATGATTTGGTGAAGTGTGCGTCAGCCTAGATCCGTCACGTGATTGCCGCAGTATCGCTTTGCATATGTTGGGCATTCGCTGCTCATTCGCTTTGTCCGCTCAGCATCCGTTGGATGGACTGTACGCATTCGCTTTCATTCGTTACTGTATCCGCTCGTAACACGGTAAGCTTATGCTCATCATTCGTTAGGCGAACGTTTGAAAACCATATTTTGCTTGCGAATTGGAGCGGATTCGAGCGTATCTGGACTTTGCCAAATTTTGCTCATCCGCTATGCATTCGCTGATTCATACGGTATAGTGTGACGGGGCCTTATCACTCACAATTCGCCACAGTTAGGAAGGCGTGTAAAATTTACGTGCAAGGGACATAACTCAACAACCTCTTGCCGAGATAATAATCATTCGGGCTTTTTAGCCCTTCATCTTGTCAGACACACACAAAAAGAAACACCTCACGGTCGCATCATATAATGGTGGTAAAACATAACATAAAAATTGTTGTCATGTATCGCAGGCACTAATGAACATCTCTCTACTTTCCAAATTGCGACGTGGTGAGCCAACTCAAAGATAATCGGACGTATTACATCGCCAGGTAACTATAGTTTGCAACTGTTCCTAGTACATTAAACGTTCAATTGTCAGTGTACTTCACCAATTTTGTTGGACGCGAAAGAGCATCCAGTAGTGTCGACAAGCGAGTTGAAGAGCGTGGTTTTACCAACGTTCAGCACATCCAGTGAGCTGGTTTTCCACTGGCCGGTATCGCCGTTGACAGCAGCCTTCACCGCATCTTGAATGACCTTGCAGACTTTGGCAAGGTCCCGAGACCCAGTTGCCATCTAAATTATCAAAGCAGTATTACGAAACTGCTGGTTGGAGAGTATTTTTTCTCCGTGGAAAGGAAAAAGAACCCTGGCTTCAAGTTGTCCAGACTGTCTTAAAAAGATTAATAACTGGAGAGGTTCTACTACGACTCCTCCTTCGACCACACCCCTGCTCAGTCTGTCACACACTTAAAATGTTCTTACCCTATTATGTACAGAACGACTACATAGAAACCCTGGACGGCTCGCCCCTCGGGATCTGGCACCTGTGGAAATTCATCCCTTTTGTCTCATCGCTTTTGTCTCACCGCATTCCCCACACAGCTGTCTGCAGTGGGTTACAGAAAACATACTCGTCATTTTGTTTTATAAAAGGGGTTCAAGAACGTAGCCAATAGGAAGCGCTGAAATGAGTCACGTGGGCTTTGATTACTTTAGTACCATTGCACTGCAGTACCAGTGCGCACTCAATCAGTTGTTACAAGTGCGTCGCGCGCTGCTATACGCGCTGTCAATCCTGTAAACAACTTCTAGTTCGGGCTACCGGCCGGCCTTTCTTGTGTGCATAACATATTATGTGGCGTACGTATGATACAGTACTCTTATACGTACAGTACTTACATGTGCGGGATTTCCGAGTGCGACGTGCTTGACTCGACTCTCTCGAGCGAGTGCTACATGTAGCTGACTGGTATTGACCCACAAAGGCACGTGAAAAATGCTTTTAGTTTTCGACCCATTTTATATAACAAATGATGCACAGGATTAAGAGTGCGTTAGTGGAGGCGTAGCGCACTCGAGGGTATTTACAATTGTGAAACATGCACGAGGCTTGTGCATGTTTCACAATTGTAAATACCCTCGAGTGCGCTAACGCCTCCACTAACGCACTCTATCCTGTGCATCATTTGTATAACAACACAAATAGTCCATGGGCCAGGCCAGATGTTGGTACCACCTGAGGTGGCAAAACCTTTTTGGTGTCATTTTGTTTGTCTGGCATAGATATGCTTATCAAGCTATGATAGCATTTCCAAATGAGTAGCTTAGTCATAATAAATGAATTTTTATCCAATTTGGTCTCGTTGATATATCCCTATACTTCTGAATCGAAACTAACCGCTATACAAAGAAGAGCACTGTCTTCTATGTTCACAGGTGTTCTGTTGTAAACGCGGTGCACTCAGTCTTTATTCAAGGCAGCGAAGGGAATATCCAAAGGTTATGATGTCCACAGCGCTTAGTCTAATATTCCTGACGGCGAAGGGAATATCCAAAGCTTATAATACAGTGTATATCCCTTTCTCTAAAAACAACAACAACAAACAAGCAATTCCTAGTGAATTTTACCGTATTTTTCAATTATTTGTCATTTTTCGGTGCAAACGCGACGGTGAAAACGCTAATACCACGCCAATGTCGCTTTATTTCCATCCAACAATGAAAGATAATGCAAAAACAATGTACCGGTACACTACAATGCATTATAATAAACAATGTTGTAAATGGACAGAGGGATTTTTGTTTAAAACTGATGTATTTGTTGAGAGGGTAGTATAAAAACAGTACAGATAATCCCTTTTATTAGGAACTTTAGATATGATAACGGTAGATTGTTCTGGATAAAGACTAAGCGCACCGCGTGACAGCTGTGGACATCATAACCTTTTGGATATTCCCTTCGCTGCCTTGAATAAAGACTAAGCGCACCGCGTTTACAACAGAACACCTGTGGACATACAGAAGACAGTGCTCTTCTTTGTATAGCGGTTAGTATCGATTCAGAAGTATAGGGATATAAAAACGAGACCAAATTGGTTAAAAATTCATTTATTATGACTAAGCTACTCATTTGGAATTGCTATCATAGCTTGATAAGCATATCTATGTCCGACAAACAAAATGACACCAAAAAGGTTTTGCCACCTCAGGTGGTACCAATAACCCATTTTTCGGGTCTTGGCCCATGGACTAAAATCGCGCTTATCACATTTCAGCGCACTTATGGTACACTAGTCTAGCGGGCGACGTATTTTTAGCCTAAATCAGTCCTTGATTGCCTGTCAATAGAGGGCGCGACGGTGTGGAAGTCAAGTTGACTAAAAATACGTCTTGTAAGAAACCTCCGAATAGAGGCGTGGAACCGGGCGTGGCAATACAGTTGCCAGTCTCCGATATCAAAGTTTCATTGGCTGAGCACCAATGCCAATCAAAACACATTGCAGAGCCCAAAGGAATTCTAGTCTACTCTCTTATTAGGTATAATACAGAATGTCTTTCACTAAACATTATTATAGCACTTTGTCATTCTTTCCCATTCATTTTGAGGTGTATAATATCTTACCTTACTTCAAAAGAGAATGATAGCAGTCAATGCAACTACACACATTTGAAAATATTTACGAGGGTTCTGCATATGGAAACTACTCCAAAATAAGTGCCGAATGCAAATCTCTCACTGTTGTTGTAAAGTCTGCAAGATATTCACCGTGATTGTTGATTTTGAAAGTGTAATTTATGAATTTTTCACATCGGTAATTTTTTCACTTTGAAATATATTTTCACATTAAATTTTTAAAGATATTTGCTAAACATTAATAAAATCTGCCGTCGAGATAACAATATCTATTCCCAAGCACCATCTACATTAAACAGGCATTTCGTGGGTGATCACACTGTCATAGGAAAACCCGTCCGTGGTACATTCCCTGTGAAAGGGGAAACAGAGCATCTGCAACACTAAAGGATTCCTGAAAAGCCAGTGCCAGGGGAATATGTGGCATTCTTTGCAATCATGAAATTACGAGACGCCAGTCTCACAGAAGGCTCATAAAGGTACAGATTAGTATTTTTAACTCAAATGTAGATACGGACATCTCTTCTGGCCATTCATCAAAGTGCATGCCTAAAATTAACGAGCTAACCTATATGGTGGTGCACACACACACACAAATGAACCAAAACAAGACATGTTACGAAACTAGTTTGAGTACAACGCACAAAATCTATGACCACAGCAAATGCGCCAGAAAAGATCCATGTGGCTCAAATGAAGCGTCTGGTACCATTTTAACGAGAAATATCTCGTTACGAAGAAAGCCATGAATTGATTACGTATATACAAATTTGTTTAGATCTGTTAGAGATAAACACTGTCTCTCTTTTATGACAAGATTCCATGATAATTGTGTTCCTTCGGTGTCCTTTCCGAAGTTGTCGGAAGGATCGTCAATCCGAAGGCGAAATAGGGTTCGAAATTCCGAAGATGAGTAAACTAAACTGTCTTTTGTGACAAAATATAGTGATGTAACAAAGAAGTAGGATTTTAAGCAATGAAAATTGTACAAAACACTCTCACCCCCCCCCCCACACACACACGTACACACACACACACACGCACATGTATTTAAAAACACACAAACACTAACGATACTCACACTCACTGGCGAACCGGAATACAATTGTAGTTTGTAAATTGTATTTTGAATTAAAGAAATAGGTATTTTTTACCCTCCTCCTCTGTATGCCCCCATACTCGGCTGTAGCATCATTAGGATGAGCCATATATGACGTAGAAACAATTATTGCACTAAGAGGCCACATAAAGAAAAAACAACAACACACACATAGATGTACCGCTATGGCGACTGGTATTTCTCGATACGCCATAATGCATGGTTCTCCGTAAAGGTTTAATGTCTTGACGTGTGATGACAGTTTCAGATAATACCCATCGGAAAAGAATATTGAAATGACAGGTTTGTCACTAGTAATAGGTTGAATGTTCACTTTCGTTGAACTAGGTTTAATCGGATGAATGGTTACATTGTCTAACGGAGTGCGGGTATTTGGGGATTCGAGGATTTTCCACTTAACTTTTGACCCTTTCATATTAAGTTTAAGAAAGAAGTGAAATTTAGCACTTCACCTGACCTTTGACCTTCGACCTTATGACAAGGTACTTCTAAGAGAATTTCATTGGGTAATGCTAAGTTTCAAGGAAAATCCTGCAAGCATTGCATAGATAAGAGGAAAATAGTGAAATTTGGAGGAGTTGACCTTGACCTTTGATCCCCTGACCCCTACATTCACTACATAAGAATTATTCACTGCCAACCAGTGCGTGCGTATGTATGGTATGGTATGGTATGGTATTTATTTCCGTATAAAAATAAAAAACGGGTGGATTGCCCATATTCAGCGTTGTACTAGGTTCCATGAAGATATCTTGAACCATTTGTGAGATATGGAGAAAAAGTGAGATTTTAACATTTTAACATGAACTTTGATCTTTGACCTCGCGACACCAAACTCTCTCTAGAGAAATCTTCATTTGGTAGTTCATGTATACACAAAGTTTCAATAAAATACCTTTAGGCATTGCGTAGATATGGTTGAAATAGTGACATTTTGTGCATTTGACCATGACCTTTGACCTTGAGCATGTGTGCCCCAAAGTTTATAGGCATAACCCCATCAACTCATACATGTACATGCCAAGTTTCATTTGATTTGGTTTGAATTCATTTTCCGTTAAAAGTCACATAACATATAATCATTGCATAAACAAAATAGTACATAAAATGAACGGAAGGATAGCCCTACTCAGCTTTGTTTGTCATAACACAGCTGTTTTCCAGAGGGGTCCTAGAAATAACAATGTTGTGATACACATGATGATAAAGGCATAAATCAATAATACATAATAGTGAAGAAAAACAATAAGTCTTAAATCAAACCAAAACATAAGATTAAGATAAGAACAAAATGGAAACATACCTCTGACACCTAAAAGTTGAGTCATATAAATTGCAACCCCAATTATCCCATCATTATGACTCACTCTCCCCCCCCCCCCGCCCAAACTATCCATGATACCGTTATATATATATATATATATATACAAGTATATATATATATATATATATATATATATATATGTATATCCATTAAAGCCATTTTGGTATATATTGATCAATTTCCTTAAGAAACTAATTATATGAGATTAAAAATTTAACGTCACATGGTAAATCATTAAAATAAGAAGCTCCACGATATGAAAACATTCTTTTACATTAATCAGTGTGAGGCTTTGGTAAGGAGAGATTTCCATAGGAGCGTAATTTGTATGGATGTGAAACAAATTGAAATGACTTTTGCATATATGGTGCACTGAGATCATCATTTAAACTTTTGTACATCAAAGGTATAGAATGTTTAATACGGCGAGATTTTAGGGATTCCCAATTCAAAATTTGATGTAATACACGATTGGATATGTGTTTATAGGGACTTATTCCAAGTATCATTCTACCAGCCCTGTTTTGTAATTTCTGCAGTCGATCGGTATATTTCAGGTGGGAGGAATCATGCACTACATCTGCGTAATCAAACAAAGGAAGAATTATTGTGCGGTAAATCAATTTCAAATTACATTCATTAATATAAACTCGAAGGCGACCTAAAAAATTAACCAATTTACCAATTTTTTTACAAAGATATTCAATATAATCATTCCATTTTAATTCTTGGTCTATTATCACGGCTTCTTTGCATTGAATAATGTTTTCCACTAATATAAACATTTAAATCTTTGCGTTTTGTCAACATTGAACGGGTACCAATCAATATACTCTCCGTTTTATCAACATTCAAGCTAAGCTTGTTCAAACACATCCAATCATATATGAGTTGTAAGTCTGCATTCATAAAATAATCTATGCAATTAACATCTTTGTGAGAGTAATACAAAATGGTATCATCTGCATAAAGTTGTAGGTCGCAGTGTTGTACCTGCTGAACTATATTGTCTATATAAAGGGTGAACAGTAGTGGTCCAAGGATTGAACCTTGGGGTACGCCGTAATTGACATCAACAAACTCAGACATTTCAGAACAAAAATAAGTACATATTTGGCGATTGGTCAAATAACTTTGGTCAAATAACATTGTTATACCTCAAACGGTTCTTAAGTTACGTTCACAAAATTGATTACGGACGGACGGACGGACGGAAGGACGGACAGACGAACAACCCGAAAACATAATGCCTCCGGCGACACTTCGTGGCGGAGGCATACAATAAAAAATCACCTCACCGAGACACAATCCATTTTGAACCCAATTCCATCACGTAGGGTGGCGAAGTCAGTTTCGTCCAGAATATTGACACTTTTGTCAGAATTGCACCAATCTCGATATGCGATTCACTGTAGTGATAAACTCTATTACCATTTTGTTGTTTACGTGACACGAGATCTATAACTATAATTGAATGTTGCGGTTCTGAACATGCGTTTTAGATACAAGGACAAGTTGTTAATAAAACATGGCGGTTACAATGTCAATTCTACCATAAACATGCTTTGTAAATGAATTGCACTGTAAGTCGCTATATTACATTTCTCAACGTGCGATATCTGGAGTTTCTTCAAAGAAATAATTAATGTATTTGGGTTGGAATCTTTAATATCAGTTGAATTTTCCTACGAAATAAGTTTCCAAGAATATGGCTAAGTAAAGTAGTACATTGTTCAAGGATCCAAGGATGTACGGTTTTGAATGGGCAATAACAAGAGATAATCTACATTCGATAAATAATTTCAATCACGTGCCGAATTGACATATCCCACTGGGCAGCAGAAGGGCAGCTTTAGACTTTCGAGAGCAGGCGGCAAAGATGACGAAAGCAGTTTCGCCCTTGATATTGGTACACTAACATTTATATCAGATTTGCACTCTTCCTAATGGGCGATGGTAACATATAATCTCCAATGAACATGAAATTTATGTACGGTTCTGACGTCTCCGTTTTCACCTTTTTCATGTCTTATGTATTTGATTCCTTTAACACATGTATCTTGGTGGAAACTTCTTGATGTCGCACATAGGGAAATGTGCGATGATAAACTGGTATGACCAGTTATAGTACTTGAGCATAATCTGGACCAAATCAATTTCGTTATGTTTGTCACCTTTTATTCACAACCTTCTCATGTAATAATAATTATGTTAGCCTTCTAATCCAACGCATATTTCTCCAAGATAAAATCTCTTGATATTGCAATATTCTAAGCAAAGTGGTATATCACGACTTGATACATTAAGCATATTCTTGGGGGAATTTTTTTTGCACCGTTTCCGCCCGTTTAGATGCCCTTATTTACAATTTTCTCACGCACTTAAAGCCCTTAGGACATTAGGGAGCTTTAGATTTTAGACGCGCGGACGTTCAAAGGAAAAAAAAACATGTTCTGAGCTTGCGCAGTAGCGCGCGTAAAGTCAATCTATTTTTAGCTTGCGTCGCCTGAGTTGTTTACTACGCGTACTGGGCTATTTTCACGTCCGCACAGTTTGCGACGTAGAGAGCTTCTTCATGCACTGATCATATGGGGGCGCGATTTTATTTTTTATACGTTGCGTCACAGCGTAATCTAAAGCTACTTTTCCACACGACGCAGGGAGAGGAGAACGTCCAGCGCAAGCGTCGGCTCAAACGTCCGCGCGTCAAAATCTAAAGCTCCCTATTGTCTCATAGAGGAAACTGCTTGATATCGCACATTAACAAGCATGCAATTCTTAGCAAAGTGGCATGAGTTCTTGCATCTCCCAACCATATTTAGGCCGGAATAATTTCTTCACCGCTATTACAGTCTTTTTTTCACGTTTTATTTACAAATGCCTCGTGTATTTGAACCCTCGAATCGAAAGCCCATGTCTCTTACAAGGTAACGAAAACAACTACTACGGTGACGAAATCGATTCATCCCATAGCATGTTTGGGTAATTCATCAAGTCGTAATACCACTTCTTTACTTCTTAAGAAGTTTAATCGATGCTTAGTCGATTTTGTCACCGTTGCCTTCCTTTTTCGTCACCCTTCAAGGGGATTGCTTAACTGATCAGTGGAAATCAGTGGGAATGCTGGGGGATGATTGTTTTAATCCTCGTGGGATTCATTTAAGAGTACATTTTGCATATGTTGTTGTGTGAAAATTTGCTTCATGGTCGCATATTCAAGTAACTTGAATATAAACTTCATTACTTGAATATGAGACCATTCTGAAGCAAATAATTTTCACACAACAATAGATACATGATGTACTCTTAAACGAATCCCACAAGGATTGGAACAATCATCCCCCAGCATTCCCATTGATTCTCACTGGTCAGTTACTAGCCATCCCCTTTAATTTACAACTGTGTCATTTGATGGCTCCTATCGAAAGCATCTGTCCCACGGAAGACTTCTTGATATAGCAAATCGAAAATAATGAAATTTTAAGCAAGGTGGTCTAACAATTGATGTATTGCCTCGGCAATAAATTCTCGAATGATTTCATAGCCTTTTTTCGTCACACATTATTTACAACTGCCATGAATGTGTCATGTATTTAAAATGCACATTTAGGACTTTAACATAAATCTCATATCATTCGGAGGTTATTTGTTTTTATATACCTCATATATTATTTCTTGTTCTCAGGTTTGTCGAAGATATTGAAAGCGATAAACCATAATTCCATCATAAAAATCCTAGTCAAGCTCTTTCCCTAGGGAAAACAATCCAACTACACCATATTATTTGTGACATGCGTGGATATTTTACTGTCAACGGTCAACCACCAACTTTACATCGTCGCCTGCTCTCCAGTGCTCTCGAAGTCTGAAATTGCAATTTCTTTACCCATCTGCAATGCCTATTCAGCACGTTAATAAAAAAATTTGTCAAATGGAGGTTATCTCTTGGTATTGCGAACAAAGAGTCGTACAACCATGAAGCTACAACATTTCAGTGCATTTCAATGCATTTCAAACAGGGTTATGTGTTTATTACACAAAGAGTAGACCCTTTCAATATTCCGAAAATAAAATAAGGCTCATAATTTCTAAAGTTTGTTGATCAAAAAAGGTGTGATGGCCTGAAAATGAAATTGCTTTCATTTTTCCAAAGGTTCGTTAATCCAAAAATAAAACAAGGTCCGGTTTTCCAGTGATTCATTAATCCAAAAATGTAATAGGTTTGTCTTAATCCCAGCATGAATTAAGCCTCGTCAATAACACAATGAAGGTTCGTTAATCCGAACATCATATCCATTTGCGGAGAATTCGGGACTATCGAAAAGGGGGGTCATTGTTTCTGTAGTTTACTTATATGAGCGTGAAAAGGGGCTAATGATAATCACGGGTGCACGCAGTAGTCTTTCAGAAAGTATCATTAGTACACGCATGCATGATTTTTTTTTTTTGGGGGGGGGTGGGGAGCCCTTAGGTGGCCTCTTGTAATAATTGTTTCTATCATTTCTATTAATACGACATGCATGGCTCATCATAATGATGTCATAGATGACTATGGGAGCATACAGAGGAGAGGGAGAAATTGTTCATATTTCCGTTAACAATTATTATTTGCAAATTGTACGATTATATTTCAGATCGCCAGTGAGTGTATGGGGTGTTTGTGTATTTTACACACATCTCTCTCTCTCTCTCTCTCTCTCTCTCTTTCTCTTGTATGTGTATGCCTGTTTTCGTTCAATTTTTACTGCGTAATATTATATCTTTTGTTATTAATATTTAATACAATTCAAATGTTATTTCATTTTTTGAAAAGAACAAACATTTCCTCTTTTTGGAAAGAGAAGAATAAGGTTGCATGATTAAACCTAAGTAAATTGAGAAAAATATAATTGTGGAACCTTGGAGTAAGATTTTCAAATTATTCTAGTCTTCGGTTTTTTAAAAGAAGTTCATTTCATTTTCGGAAGTTGAACTTTATTTCGTTTTCGGATTAACGATCTTTCGAATACCTTCGACAAAGAAAATGAAAGAACACAGTATTAATCAAAATCCTGTCAAGAAAGATGGGAAAGTTTATTTGTGACAGAACTAAACAAATAAGTATCTGAGACCCCGTTTACAGTGCGAGGCCGAGCCCCACAATTTTGTCCGTTTACACTTCTGGGCTCGGCCGCGCTTTTATTACTTCAAACCTTTCAATATTTTGTCGTAGTGGCGCTCTGCTTGTAAACAAACGCAATTTGGTATTGTCTGGTTTTCAGACCCTTTGCCAACTGAATACCGTGGCGACGAAGTCGCCGTTCGGGCAAAGGCCTTTGTCGAAGGAAAAAATCCTTTGCAGGACAAAACCACCTTAAACTATGCTAGTTGTAGGCGTTGAGGGGGTTAATATCCTGATTAGCGAAATAGTACACACTGTAAAAAATGCGACATGCGACATGTTTATGAACTAAACACAGTGTTAAAAATATAAACACTTTGTTTAACATCTAAACACCCGGTGTGTATAGCACGTATAAAGTATTGAGAGTTAAAGTGTTTAGCTTGGAGTGTTTAGTTCGAGTGTTTATTCTGGCCACGCTATATTAATCTCAATATGTCCATATATATACGTAAAAGTGTTGGAAATGGTGTGTAAATTGCAATTTCTAGTTTCCTTTTATCACGAGAAAGTGGAAACTGTTACGACATCAAGATGCACTATGAAATAATTCATGTTTTAGGCCTTTCATGGAAATGCCTAATCAATAAGGAAAAAGGATAACCTAAAAATATGTAACACAACTGTAATAAATTTATATTTTGGTTTCGCATGTACAGTCCTATATTTTAACTGCTAGAAAAAAAATGGGAATTGCCTTTGTTAATGATTTCGTTCATGGTTTAGGGCATTACCCAAATGTTTGTTGGTTAGGCCTAAACACTTCTACTGTCAGGGTAAACAGACGCGTTTACATTTAGAACGCCTCGTAAACACGTTCTAAACACCGCACATGTTTAACATAAACACTGTGATACTCGTACTCTACAAGTCAGCAGCGCATGTGACATGACGGCCGCGGCCACAACGCACGCAGTGGTGCCCTGTGCGTGCGCTTCTAGCGCACACTCGTGCTATGCATATTATGACCATAATCAATGCACAATTGGCGGGAAAGAAGATGTGCGCGTACGTACCTGTACGGATGAATCTGTCTAATTGGCTGGCTGGTGCTGCCCTAGCAGCGTGATGTGCGTAGGCCTACAGTACGTGCGCATTCGTTGCTTGGCACACTACACTTGTACACTGTACTTACGACTCGATCGACTGCACTGACTGTTACTGCAAAGCTAAAGGCCAAGGATCTATATCTAGGAGCGGATCTAGCTAAGATGGCGTCGAAGCGATAAAGTTCTAGCCTGTCCGGCCTGCATGAAAGCGGTAAGTCTGCTAAGCCTACTAAGTCGGTGAATAACAAGATTTAGTGCAAAATTGCCCTCGTTTAATGTAAAACTGTAGTAGGCGTAGAAATAGGCTACGCCCTTAAAGATTTTGCTCGTTTGTTTTAGTTTTCTATTCTAACGGTTAACGTTTATAGAACGGGGAACGCTCTAACTGTAACGTGTTAGTGTTGTTAACGTTACAATAGGCCTACACTCTACAGATTACCGGTGCCGTAGTTATGGGTAAACTCGGCCTAGCGGGTAAACTCACTGTATCTTTTACGAAGTTATGAAGTATCTTTCATGTGAATGACGATGGGTTAGTGACTATATTATGAGTGAAATTCAGTTTTATTCCCTGTAAATTCTTCATAACTCAACAGGTGGTGAAAATTGAATGTAAAGCCCGTAAGAATAGGATGTCTTGGAAAGGGATGCCGATGACACCAAAGTGGGTGACGATGATGTCCTGACGACTGTATAAATTCTGCAAGACATTACCATGGTACCTCTGCTGGCAGAGAACGAGGCATGCTGCAGTCAGCAGAGTAAATCAACTGGGGATAGTACATCACTGTATACTACCCATGTGGAAAGTGGAAATCAAGTAAGTACTCAGAATTGCAGAGCCAAATCAATGAATATTATGTACTTAAAGGGCATGTAAATGATTTTCTATAAAATGCAGATTTTAGATGCTTTACGTTCTTCTGTTTGTTTGTCTGTTTGTTTGTTTTGTTTTGTTTTGTTTTGCTTTGTTTTTGTTTTTGTTTTTTTTTGTTTGTTTTGTTTGTTTGTTTGTTTGTTTTTTTTTTTTTTTTTTTTGGGGGGGGGGACCTACTCCCGACTCCCGAATACTACTACCTAAAATAAATATGGAAAATTGATTTTATTGCAAATATTGTTGAAAGTGTAAATTACAGGTGTGAAAATCTTCACCCAAGAGACAAAGGATACAGTAATGGTCGTAACTCTGCTTGATAATGATGATGAATAAGAAACAAACAACAACAACAAAAAAGACTTGAACTATGTCCAGAAAATTCAGCAAAGTAAGTAAAAACTGACGCAAGACACTAAGTGGTAATGTGACGAAGGGATTCTGTCATTCCTTTAAATTTGAACTTGCTTATGGATTCAGTCAACTTCTTTGCTACCCATTCATTTTCAGAATCTATGGGAGCAGTTAAGTCCATTGTATTGCAAAGCCAACTGATTTGTTTTCCTTGTGCAATCATTTCTTTTTACCAGCACCAGTACGTCATGGAAGAATTGATCAGGGATCACGCCAAACCTGTCTGGATTAGAATGAAAGATGCATGCGCTTCACTATACACCCCGTCTAAAAGTGCAAACATCTGAGGATTACAAGGACATCGCAAGATATACTGATATACAGTATATCTATAGGCCTACATGCCATATGAAGGAAATGAACCATGGATAAAAATTTTGAATGTTAATAATCTTTTTCCCGCTAGCCATGTGATGTCTCACATCGTCATGATGGACTACAGACCTATTAGGAGGCATCCCACCTGTTAGAGCAACCTTTCTATTGGTTTTTTTTTTCTTCACTGACAGTGTGCATGTAAACCTGTATACTAGAATAAAGTAAATCATATGGGGTATGATAGGGTTTGGTATGCGATAGGGCTTCAGTTCTCCGTGTGTGTGTATGCGTGTGTGTATTACATAATGACGAACCTCTAAAGAAATATGAAGGTAGGGGGCCTATATAATTCGAAGAGGAATTCAATGCTTATTTGACGAAAATTGGTTTTGAAATGGCAGGGATATCCAAAACAAAGCGATTCTACTGTCCTCTGTGCTTACGATAATGGTCACCTTCATTCTTATTGCTCATAGATATGTGTAATTCTTTTTTTAACAGCTGGTACGTAAAATTGTAATTTTATCTAATATGTAAAGACACTTCCTCGAAATCGTTTTGCACTATTAAGAAAAACAGTTTTATTCACTTCATTTTATTCATCCACCAATGTCCTTGTAATTCACTGTTAAGATATTACTCAAGAACTTTGTTCGATTGGCTTTCTGTTATATTCTTGTGCAAAAAGGAATATAGAAATCAAAACAAATCAAATCAAAATATCTGCCATTTCATTTTTTCCCCCCTCAGGTGCTTCCTAATACAATCAGCAGATAATGGACGCAAATAAGAGGCCAGTAGTTGTATTTGTTCGGAATTCTTTGCAATTTTCTTGTAGACCTGATAGGAAATGCAGTATTCGGTAGTTAATACAATGTATTTTCTTTCTGAGATATTCTTGAAATCGGTCACATGGAGAGAGGTATTAGAAATGTAGTACAACATGTATGGAGAATAGGGAGGAGTCTTGCAACTGACAGACAAATTGACAAGGGAGGAGTCTTGCTGATCACATTGCGTGTTCATGACAGCCTTGCATACCCTCCCGACTCCAGTTGCAATGCATTATTTTTTCCTTGTTCATATCCTCTTGTCTTTATCAAAAAATTCTGCTGTGTCGAGATTGAAAGTAGCCCTCCATACCATGATTATGTGGAGTATGATGAGACTGATTAGACTCTAATAGACTATTCATGTATACCCATTGAGTTTGACTTCTTTCTCCAAGGTTCTAGCAAGGTACAGTTGTAGAATTTTTTTTCTTACTCACCCTTTGAAATCCACTAACATTCTAATATTTCTCTCAAAATAGCAAAAGTGAAAAATCCATACAGTACTGTTAGCCTACATGTACTTTCAGTGATCGTCGCAGTGAAAAGAACAATATCATGTATATATTTAAGTTCCATTATTGGTACTGATCAGGGAGTGCAGATGTTCACCACAGGCTAAATACAGTGAAAACATTTTTTTTTTTTTTTTTTTTTTTTGGGGGGGGGGGGGGTCTCTTTATGATGGAGTGCATCATCTATACTCCCTGATCAGTACCAATACGACCATAGTGTTGTGCATGGTATAATTTGCCGTGAGCCTAATCTGGTTCGGCTACCCAAAGCACTTTGCCAATAATTGATGCAATCTTGGATTTGTTCACAGACTGCAGTTATGTTCCTGGAGGTGTTACATATATGTCAAGCTTCCGAAGCGTTGAGTTGCAATTCACAATCAACAAGTTTATTAGTTTGTTTTACAATACTAAGAATTAGTTCTGAATACAGTAGAAAGACGGCAATTCTTGAAAGTAGGCCAAGAATTACATGTAACTGAAAAGTAATTGTTAAATGCAATATTGTTTTTTCTCCAAAATGAGTTGTGTGCCATTTCCTGCATATACAAACTTTACTGTCTGTATAGAAGAGAATTTCATTTACGTCTTCCTGTACAGGCCAGTGACTCCCAGGTATCTTGCATTTAACTCAGTATGGTGTCGTATAGCAAAACATGGCAATATCTAAAGGGGAAATCCAGTGAAAATACAAGTTAGTCTGATAAGAAAGAGTGAAATATTAAGAGTTCATTGGTAAAATTTTGATCGAAATCGGATGTAAAATAAGGAAGTTATGACATCTTGAAGTTTCGCTAATTTTTGAGGATACAGTTCTTGAATGGTTAATTATGAATATGCAAATGGCAACGTGGGCATGTCATTCCCCACTTACTTAATTTAAAGTTTTTCATCCAAACGAAATTATTCCCGAGGCTCAAGTCCTGATATATCTAACTGATCACTTTCTGAAGTTATTCAACCAGCAATACCATAATCTTTCACATTTCATTAACATAAACATTGAATTTCATCATTTTTTTTTTGTACACGATCAATGGAAAATTGTGAGGTTATGACATGGTCAACTCACTCATTTGCATATTCATATCCACTTTTAACTGCTTCGCAGGAATTAGCAAAACTTCAAAAATTTTATAACTTCCTTATTTTTCATCCGATTTCATTCAAATTTTTACTGTTAAACTTGTAAGATTTTACTCTTTTATATCAGACTATCTTATTTATTGGACTCGATTTCCCCTTTAAAGGATTTTAACTTATTATTCATCAGATATTGCCCAAGCTTTGACTGATGTTTTGATAACTTACATTCAGAGAAGTGCCTTTGACTCTTGTAGCCAAAATGTTTGTGAAAGCTAACCCAGGTCTTCCCTGGTATTATGCGTTGTAAGTGTGCTGATGATTTGGTACATCACTGGGTAAATTCTATATAATGTTATGCGTTTATCTCATTCTATGCAAAAGTGGAAACAATCCACTTTATATTAATAATTACATGAGAATTAACATGCATGATGAGTAATGTATCATTTAAACACGTAGAAATTAGCATGTATGAATGTATGATGTGTAAACATGTCTCATATAAACACGTGGAAATTACCATGTATGACGTGTAAACATGTCTCATATAAACACTCAGCATGTATAAGGTGTAAACATGTATCATATAAACACTGAGAAATTGCGATGTTTAATATGTAAACATGTCACATGTTTAGTGTATGCAATTTTGTGATCGATCTTAAAATCAGACATGTGTTCTGAGAATAAACACTCAAATGGCAAATAAACATGTCGCAGTGTTTTTAATCTGTCACAGCGAATAAACATGTCGCAGTGTTTACATCGTAAACAGTGCGTCATGTTTATTTTTTGGTTCAGTGTTTAGATCTTAAACATTGTGGGTGATTATGTGACTGTGCGGTGTTTAGTATTTAAACACTGTGAGTGATTATGGTGTAAACGTTTGGTGTTTAGGCTATAAACAGAGCAGGTGTTTAGTTTTTAAACATCAGAACCGTTTAAAACATAAACATGTGTGTGTGATAAACACCTAGGGTGTGCTGAAAATAAACACAGCTTGTGTTTAGTTCCTAAACATGTTTAATATATAAACGCGTCGCAGTGTTTTTAAACTGTCACAGAAAAGTGTTTAGTTAGGTGTTTAGAAACTAAACAAATTTTTTACAGTGCAGGCAGAGGGTTTGGAAGCCAGACTAAAATTGGCCGCGCATTTAGCCCAGTTTACGTTTACACTGAGAAAAGGCCAGGCTCGGCCGCGGCTTGGCCGCGGCCGAGACCACCTCCAGAGCGAGGCCAAATGCGAGGCCAATTTTGGCCTCGCATTTGGCCTTTTGCGCGTTTACACTCAAGCGGGGCTTGGCCGGGCCTCGGCCGAGCCTCGCACTGTAAACAGGGTCTATGTAATCAACAAAAGCTTTCCTCTAAACGAGATATTTGTGGTGAAAACGGTGTCAGACGCTTCAGTTGAGCAACACGGATCTTGACTGGCGCTTTGGACTCAGTCATAGATTTTGCGTGTTGCGCCCCACTTTCCTAACATGTCGTTTTTGGGTATCATCCACATACTGCGGTTGGTGTTATCCAATTTAGCTTCACATTTTTGCATAGGCATGCATTCCGAATGTACAGATTGAAGAGATGTTCACATCTACATAATTATTTGTATAGAAAATGTTAATCAGCATCGACTTTCCCTTTACTAGTATACCTACCGCCATCAAGCCTTCTGTGAGACTGGCGACTCGTAATTTCATGATTGCAAAGAATGTACCATAGTTCCCCTAGGCGTTTGGCTTTGCAGGAATCCTTTTGTGTTGCAGATGCTCTCTTTTCCTTTTCACAGGTAATGTACCACGGACGGGTTTTCCTATGACAGTGTGATCACCCACGAAATGCCTGTTTAATGTAGATGGTGTCAGGGAATAGAGATTGTTATCTTGACTGCAGATTTTATTGATGTTTAGCAAATATCTTTAAAAATTTAGTATGAAAATATAGATTATTTCAAAGTGAAAAAATTAACGATGTGAAAAATTCATAGATTACATTTTCAAAACCAAAAATCACAGTGAATATCTGGCAGACTTTACAACAACAGTGAGAGGTTTGCATTCGGCAGTAATTTTGGAGTAGTTTCCACGTGCAGAACCCTCGTAAATATTTTCAAATGTGTGAAGCTGCATTGACCGCTATCATTCTCTTTTGAAGTAAGGTAAGATACTATACACCTCAAAATGAATGGGAAAGAATGACAAAATACTATAATAATGTGAAAGAGACAGTGAAATTCTATCTTTACTGAAAGACATTCTGTATTATACCTAAGAGAGTAGACTAGAATTTCTTTGGGCTCTGCAATGTGTTTTGATCGACATTGGTGCTCAGCCAATGAAACTTTGATATCGGAGACTGGCAACTGCATTTGCCACGCCCGGTTCCACGCCTCTATTCGGAGGGTTCTTACCAGACGTATTTTCAGTCAACTTGACTTCCACACCGTCGCGCCCTCTATTGACTGGCAATCAAGGACTGATTTAGGCTAAAAATACGTCGCCCGCTTGACTAATGGTACACCAGCAATGGCAACTGTCCCTACTTTATTCCCTGGTTGTGGCATATTTTCCCCTAAAATAGAAAGGAAAAAGAGAAATACATTTCTCCTGTGACAGTCGTTAACAGTGACTTTAGGATATTCAAAGCTTTTCACCGTGGATTAGTGTTTTTATCTAATTTTGACGTTTAGATGCAGCTGCCTTCTTAAGAGTTCATTAAAATTTTGTACCACGTAGCATGCAATCAATTTTCTAATAATTCGTAATTTTCTAGTTTTGTTTTTAATCCTCCACTCCTCCAAGTTGAAAATAAATTTGTTGGAACCAGTCATTATTACATAGGAAGTACAAATGAAACTCGACCGATTTCGGGCAAGCAATTGACTAGATTGAGTAGTCGAGTAATTGGCGGTGAACAACTCTTTTTAGTCCTATAAATGAAGAGAACAAAAGAGTGATAAAATTAATATTATAGTTTTGGCGCCGGTCATGATAGAAGGAACATAGCATAATGTATACGTCACACAATTTTTCATCTCATTCTATTATATTAAATGGGTTAGTCAAATACCGGTTAGTGATTGGCTAAACACAGTTACGTGATAGAGACACATTGGTTTTGTTCGCCCATGGGCAGAACATTTTTATGCCTCCGCCACGAAGTGGTGCCGGAGGCATTATGTTTTCGGGTTGTCCGTCCTTCCGTCCGTCCGTCCTTCCGTCCGTCCGTCCGTCCGTCTTTCCGTCCGTCCGTAATGAATTTTGTGGACAAGGTAACTATCAAAACCTGTTGAGGTATCCTAATGAAACTTGGCATGTATGTGTATTAGGGGGTGAAGTTGTGCCTATCAACTTTTGGGTGCACGTGCTCAAGGTTAAAGGTCAAAAGGTCAAGGTCAAATACATAAAATTTCACTATTTCCACCATATCTATGCAATGCCTGAAGATATTTTCTTGAAACTTAGTGTATACATGTATTACCCAATTTAGATTCTCTGGTGAAAGTTTGGGTCATGAGGTCAAAGGTCAAAGGTCAAAAGGTCAAGTAAAAATATTAAAACTTCTTTTTTTTTCTCCGTAAATTGGAAAATTGTTCAAAGTATCTTCATGGAACATAGTATATACATGTACTGACTGGCAGTGGTTATCTAGAGAATGTAGGGTTCATGGGGTCAAAGGTCAGGGGTCAAAGGTCAAGTGCAACACTTCAAAATTTTACTATTTCCCTCATGTTCATGCAATGCCAGCAGGATTATTATTTTTTTTTTACACTTGGTGTATGCATGTGTAACCTAATAGAAATTCTCTGGAGAGTTTTTTTTTTCTTTTTTTTTCTTTTTTTTTTGCCTCAAAGGTCAAAAGGTCAAAGATCAAGTGAAAGTGCTGAACTAACTTTTTCCTCCATATCTCGGAAGTGGCTCAATTTATTGTGGAACTTACTGCATATTTATGCATGTTCTACCTGAACGTGATTATCTTATGAATTTTAGGGTCAAAGGCCAGATGAACATGGTAACAATTTACTATTCAGTACAGAAATTGCACTTTTTCTCCATACCGGTACCATGAAAATTACTGAATGCATAAATGTATGAATGGGTCAAAGTCAAGTTAAAGTCCTTAAATCCCCAAATACATGCTCTCCTATCCATCCAATTAAACCAAGGTCAAGGAAGGTGAACATTCAACACATTTGTGACAAACTTGTCATTTCATTATTTTGCCAGTTTTGTGAAAATGTAATCACACATCATCCACATGTACTATCTAGACCTATTAGGAGAATCATGCATTATGGCGGAGGCATAGCAGTCGCCATAGCGACATTTCTAGTTGTAATGTTCTCCTATGTGAAAACATTTTCACGTAACAAATGACAAACGATACAAAACGATTGAACGATCATGCTTTTCACGCAATTGATAGGATAAATTTGCCTATTCCAGATACGATGCGAAAAAGCAGATGACTGATTATTGTAATGCGTGCGAAAGTTTGATTTGAAAGACCCGCGCACAGTGAATTTGGCTCTACGCGAGCGATCGAGTGCGTTATGCTGGTGGTTGACGATGACGTTGACTTTGACTATAATATAAACTCATGACAGATGAAGGTATTTGATTAACCCATATAATTATAACAGATGATGATTTTTGTTGTCGGGAACATGAACCAAACGTTCCACCCTCAGGGTTTGAAATGTTATTTCGGGAGGCTATATTGTTAAAGTCCCTCGACTTCGTCTCGGGACTTCTAACCTCCCTCAATAGCATTTCAAACCCTTCGGGTGGAACATTCAGTATGTTCCCTCCCCCCACCAGTCATTATCTATATAATGAGAGTACAGGTGTATAGGGCGTACTGAAGGAGAAAATGCGCATGCGTACTAAGGAGGCGGTTTGTCACGTATATTCATATCATATTCACATGCTTATGCGAGCCTTCATCAAGCTCATTCTACTTGGTTCCATACAGAGGCATCGGTAAGTCCGTTTGTCTGTCAAAATTCTACCAAATGTCCTCATTCTAAAATTTGTTCTCGACAGAGCACAGGATATTATTCGTTGCTATAATCACAACCTTTTCCGTGTACGCCTAACTATTTAGATGATTCAGACTTCAGAGCACTGCAGCTTATGGCGGCCATAACTTGGGGGTTTCCAAAGAAAATGAAAAACGCTTCCAATGGGTTACACAATGAGCCAGGTGCGTCGCTAGGTCAGTGCATAAAGTAGTTTTTTTTTTCCTTTCTTTTATATTAGGCATACCTGAAACCCCCGTTTGAAATTACCATTCAACGGACATTCCAGACGATTTTCAGAATTTCACATCATGTAGTACATAAATCGACAACTCCGTGTATAGATTATGTGGAATCTTATTGTGGTTCTTGAGCAGAGAACCAATATTTTGAAAAACCTTAAACAAGTTACACTGAACAAGGATGATGACATAGGAGGTTCACATATTTCAGAAATGTAGCAGTGTAATGCCATTTGAATACCACTTGCTTGCGAGTTCACCTGTGTATAATCTATGCATGCCTTATTCTTTTGTTCTGCTTCCTTGAGCCCCAACTCATGCATTCTTATGGTGACTCTGCCGTGTCATCATTGTTGTTCATTGCAGTTTGTTCTAAAATTTTGAAAATATTCGTATTCTTCATCCAAATTATCACAAATTCTGAAACTTTGTCCTCAGTATAACTAATTTGTAGTTGTTCACATGTAAAAATCTGAAAAACCTCCGGAGGTCTCCTTTCAATACAATACCCGAACCGAATTGGTATGTATAGTTAAAGGTCAGTTATTCCATACAGAGTGTTGACGATTTCAGCTTCGTGGAATCTCGGCATTGCACAATTACTGTTCATATGACCTTTGAGTGGGCCCTTTTCTTCTTGGTTTCAGTTTTCAGTTTCAGTTTCGTTTTCAGTTTCAGTTTCGTTTCGTTTACTCATTCCAATAAAAATCCGTGGTTGCAAAACACACAAAACAATAATCAATCGAAAATTGACATAATACAGACAAACAAAGTTCAAGTTTACATATTTGCCAAAAGTCAAACAATTCATGGAAATGAAAAAGACAACTAGAGAAAGGCCTTGCGGCCTTGTATGAAATAAGTTCCCTCAGGTATGTACGAGTACTAGATTATGGAGGCACATTGAGTGTTTTACAGTTCCGAGACAAGAACAGAACAAAAACAACAAAAATATATAGATGTAACAGTCGTATGAAAATGTGCAGAAAAAAATATGGTTCAGTATCTGTCAAAAAAGTACTTTTTGAGAGATTTTTTGAACATCTTTGAATATTTTTGACAGCGTATATCATTTGACAAAGAATTCCAAACAACGGGTAAATTAAACCGGACAGATTTTTTAGCAAAAGTTGTACTAACCTTAAACATATGGAATAAATTACTGTTACGAGTATCATAATGATGGATGCTGTTATTTACAAAGAGCAATTCAGAAATATTAAGAGGTAACATATTCTGAAAATGCAGAAATCCAATTATTGCTGTATAATATAAAACAAATCATGGAAATTCAAAATCTTCAACTTTTTAAATAAAGGGGCTGAATGAGCAAAATAATCACTACCAGTGCAAATACGAACTGCCTTCTTCTGTAACTTTATCAATGCATCTACTTTAGACTGACTACAATTTCCCCAAACAACTACACAATATGTTAAATAAAGTAATATCAATGAATTATACAAAATAATAAGAGCACGTAATGGCAAATGATATTTTACCTTATGCAATATGCCGACACACCTCGAAATTTTACTATTAACATAATCTACGTGTGTATTTCATTGTAAATGTTTATCAATATAAACACCAAGAAATTTAACACTCTCTAATCTTTCAATACAATGTGAATCAACTTAAATTTCAATATTCTCTATTAAATCAAAAACCTTACTAAATGTATTATAATACATAACAAAACGAGTTTTGTCAAAATTAACAATTAATTTATTACTTTTAAACCAGTTACTAATTTTTTCTAACCTCAAACTCAATATTATCCTTCAAATTTTCAGTTCCAGATTGGGTATAAAATAAAGTGGTATCATCTGCATATAATATGAAATCAAAATTTGTAGAAGAATGGATTATATCATTAATATATATCAAAAACAGCAAAGGACCTAAAATAGAACCTTGAGGGACACCATAATTAACTGCAGTTAAAGGCGAGGAACAATTTCCGAAAACTGTATATTGAAAACGGTTTGATAAATAATCTGAGAACCTTTTTTAAAGGGGTCCCTCGAATACCATAATAATGTAATTTATACAATAATATTTCATGATTTACACTATCAAAGGCCTTTGAAAGATCCAGAAAAAAATCCAAATGCATGATCAGTCCCATGATTTTTTCTAAAACCATGCTGGTTATTACAAAGGATATTGTTAAAAGACAAAAAAGAAAAAACCCAATTATATATACATTTTTCTATTATTTTTGAAAAACATGGTAATATTGATATGGGTCGATAATTATCAAATGAATGAGATTCTCCTCTCTTATAAACAGGTACTATCTCTGCAACATTCATTATTTTTTTTTTTGGAACTGCACCTGTTTGTAGAGATAAATTGAATATATAAAGTAAAGGTTTCAAAACTGAATATATTATTTGTTTCATTATGTATACATTTAAATAATCAACATCATGCGAAAAACCGTTTTTCAATGATTTACAAACTTCAATCAACTCAGATTTATCTATGGGTTTTAAAAAAAATCGACTTGGAAAAGTGATCTGTGAGGCAAGTATCCAATGAAAGAATACATGTCATATTATCAGACAATGAATCTAATGCAGTTTTACAACAGTTTTCAAAATGAATATCAAATTCATTTGCAATTAACTAAGGAACATTTATTTCCCTATCATCACCACAAAATAATCAGGGAAATGTTTCTTAGATTTTTTTCAAAATATCATTAATTATTGACCAAATACCTTTGTTATCATTTCTATTTTCTGACATTATGTTACAATAAAATATTTTATAGCATGACGTAAACAATTGTTCACTTTATTTCTATACATTTTATATTTCCTTTCATTTATAACAGTTTTATCATTCAAAAATATCTTGTTTCTTCTTTATATATCTTAACAATTCTGAGGTAATCCATGGTTTCCTTATTTTACACTTACGGACACTACTTTTCTTCAAAGGCAAATTTCTGTCTACTACTGAAATCAACAAAAACAAAAATATATCATAAGCTTCATTTGCATCAGAAGTTCAATATTCAGAAGACCAATCTAAATTACTAAGTTCTTGATTTACCTTTTTCAAACCTTCATCTGATATTTTTCGATTAATTTTCTCCTGAGATCTTTTCTCAGGCGGTGAATTAGCTCAGTCGGTAGCGCGTCTGCCTCTCGATCACGCGGCCCGGGTTCGAACCCGAGTCTGGACTGAGCAATGTTGTGTGTAATCCATGGGCGTCACCAGGGGGGGTGCGTTGGGTGCGAACGCACCCCCCTTCAGATCCTTAAAAAAAAAAAAAAAAAAACTTCAGTTCGCCAGCGACCTCAACGCCGGACGCTAAATGATTATTATTTTCTTTTTTTTTTCTTCAATTTTGCACCAGGAACAAAAAAAAAAAAAAAAAAAAAATATATATATATATATATATATATATATATATATCGTGGGCAAAAACAATTCGCACCCCTGGTTCTGGCAGCGCTGATTTTATACATAATTATCTACTAGTATTCTATACAGTGTTTACTATTTATCGAACGTACTGTACATCCCTACGGTACGGAGCACGTACACGTTTGCATGTACGTGTGCTACTTACAAGTATGTAGGGTCTATTTACGTTACTTCTGACCAATCCATATTGCCAGCCCAAGAGCGAGCCTTAGCCTCATTAAAAAAAAAAGAAATGGAGGGGCAAGCATATCATTGTGCCCACCCCTCCCCCTCCATAATTCCAGAGACAAGAAGATTTTCTTACCTTTTTTTTGACAGAAAAAAAAAGTTGCCCCCATAAAAATATTGGAGGGGCAAGCATAATGATTTTGCTCCCCCCCCCCACCCCTCACATAATTAAGAATTCCCGAAATTAGAAGATTTTGTTGCTTTTGAAAGAAAAAAAAAATTGTTGCCCCATGCATAAAAAAAATATTGGAAGGTAAGCGCACCATTTGCCCCACCCCACATAATCATAATTCCCGCGATGAAGAGATTTTCTTGCTTTTTTGTTAGAAATCTGTACAACGGAGGGGGGGGGGCGCACGGGGGGCGGGGGTACCCCCCCCCCCCCCCCATCCTCTGGTTTAAAAAAAAAGACTTACCAAAATAGTAATTCAAGGGTTAGTAAACTGCTTTTGAATGAAAGCGTGATCAAGAAATAAGATATTTTTCTATGATTTCTTTTAAACATTATTAAATAGGTATATGTATTGTGAAACTTTGTTCAAAAAGCCCGGAGCCGATAAAAGATTGTGATTCAGCGTGATTCCTGGTTGGCATTCTGCATAATTATAAGCAGGATGTGCCCAGTGCGTACTTAGATCAGAACATCCGAACGGTAAAAAGAGTCGCTACAATGTTGCGCAATGTGATGTAGAATTTACACCTTTGTACCTTGTATACGCTTCGTTATATCAAAGCTAGACCATTGATTTTGCAGTGTTGCTTTACATACTAGTCTATATAAAAATGTCTTGCATTGCCAATGAAAAGACTTGACCTTGGCTAATTCCTAACTTTTCCATGCAAAACACACACACAATCAAACACGCACATTTATTAGGAGATGCTCTAAAGTGCAGATTTTGGACATCCTTCCCCCGCTTGGTCACTTCGACGCCACCTCGCTGGTCATACCTCCCCCAGTCATGAACATAAACCGACACCGGTACCCTTGGCTACGAGTGGCGGATCCAGGGGGAGGGGCGCACCGGGCGTTCCTCCCCCCCCCCCCCCTTAATTTCCAAAGCGAAAAATATAGCTTCAAACGGCAGTATTTGGACTGTAAAATCTCAAAATTTTCAAGCTCGCTCGCTCCGCTCGCTCGCATTAAAATTCTCCTGATATTGCTGCCAGTAATTGCCAGCAGTTCCGCCCGGTGCACCCCCTCCCCTTAACTTCGAGAGCAAAAAAAAAAAAAAGATATAGCTTCAAACGGCAGTTTTTGGACTGTAAAATTTAGTCGTAATGCCATTCTCCTGAAGTTACTGCCAGTAATTGCCGGCAGTTGCGCCCGGTGCGCCCCCCCCCCCCCCCCCCTTAATTTCCAAAGCGAAAAAATATAGCTACAAACGGCAGTTTGGGGACTGTAAAATGTCACAATTTTCAAGCTCGCTCGCTCCGCTCGCTCGCATTTAAATTCTCCTGATATAATTGCTGCCAGTAATTGCCAGCAGTTGCGCCCGGTGCGCCCCCCTTAATTTCGAAAGCAAAAAAGATATAGCTTCAAACGACAGTTTTTGGACTGTAAAATGTCAAAATTTTCAAGCTCGCTCGCATTTAATCTTTATGCAATTCTTCTCTGATGTTACTGCCAGGCAGCAGTTGCGCCCGGTGCGCCCCCCCCCCCCTTGATTTCCAAAGCGAAAAAAAAAATAGCTACAAACGGCAGTTTTTTGGTTTTTTTTTACTGTAAAATGTCAAAATTTTCAAGCTCGCTCTCTTCGCTCGCTCGCTCCGCACGCTCACATGTAATCGTTATGCTCTCCTGATATTGCTGCCAGTAATTGCCAGCAGGTGCGGCCGATGCACCCCCCCCCCCCCTAATTTCCAAAGCAAAAAAAAAATATGGCTACAAACGGCAGTTTTTGGACTGTAAAATGTCAAAATTTTCAAGCTCGCTCGCATTTAATCTTTATGCAATTCTTCTCTGATGTTACTGCCAGGCAGCAGTTGCGCCCGGTGCGCCCCCCCCCCCCCTTGATTTCCAAAGCGAAAAAAAAAATAGCTACAAACGGCAGTTTTTTGTTTTTTTTTTTACTGTAAAATGTCAAAATTTTCAAGCTCGCTCTCTTCGCTCGCTCGCTCCGCACGCTCACATGTAATCGTTATGCTCTCCTGATATTGCTGCCAGTAATTGCCAGCAGGTGCGGCCGATGCACCCCCCCCCCCTAATTTCCAAAGCAAAAAAAAAAATATGGCTACAAACGGCAGTTTTTGGACTGTAAAATGTCAAAATTTTCAAGCTCGCTCGCTCCGCTCGCTCGCATGTAATCGTTATGCCATTCTCCTGATATTGCTGCCCGTAATTTGTCGTTTCAGACCGTCATGCAATAATCCATTTATAGGGGGAACAACCCCCTCCCACAGCCTCCCCCTTGCTCGGGCTCGGTCGCGTTCATGACATCAGTGTAAGAATTATTACTAGAAGTTTATTTGAATTATACCATTTATAGGCAAAGTGTTGTATAACAATTTACTTCAAAATGTACTGATACCTTAAACAAGTGGGACTGATTCAAGTCGATAAAACAAGCAAAACATGCATCAAAATGCAATTTTAGTTCTAACCGTGGGAGGAGGGGGGGGACAACAGGCACTTCCACACCCCCCCCCCCCTTGCTCGCTCCCTCGCATACTTAACCCCCCCCCCCCCCCCAAGATGAAATCCTAGCTGCGCCGGTGCCCTTTCCCCGCTTGGTTTCCCTCAAAAAACAGTAAAAGTCTAGTGATTGAGAGCTTCCTATATTCCAAATGTCTGTCCAAAAAATCTCGTTACATTTAAGGGCTTTTTACACTTATGTTTCTTAACCCCGGACTTTCTCTGACCCAGGACTATCGTTAGTCCCGTACCAATTTTTTCAGCTTTTTACACTGCTCAATCAGTCCTGTACTATCTCTTGTCCGGGGCTAAGGAGAAAACTGACCTTTTTACACTCGCATTTCTAAGGGTGGGATTTCACGGAGCACGCGAACGAATTGCGAAGGACGCGAATGGCAAAATCCAGCATTCGTTTTTTAGTCTGGAAAAGATCGCCAAACGAACGTGAGGGTTCGGAAGCGTCGTCAATTGTTCGCGAATGTCGTTTTTACTTCGGCGAGAATTTCAAAAGAGTTTGAAATTTTAGATTTGATTTTTTTTTTTTTGATTTGCTCGTGAATTGTTCTTGAAAGTGTCTTCAAAGCCTCGTCATATGCGCAAGACCTTCGCAAGACACGCGCGATGTTCGCAAAATGTTCGTGAAACCCCAAACAGACTCCGAAACTTTGGAGAATGTCTCGCGTATGTTACGCGAAATCTGCGAAGTTTTTCCGATCATTTTACGACGTATATAATCGCAAACTGTTCGCGTACCTTTTGAGACATTCTCGCGAACGTTTAGCGCACGTTTGGGGGATGTATGACCTATACGTTTTCTACAAATAAAAATCGTAGCATACATCTAAACATCAAACAATTATTAACAGTTATAGTAACAAAAAAAAATAAAGACTAGCAAAGAGAAAGAAATGTTTGATATACAAAAAAAAATTGCAGAATACACTTAAAATTAATCTAAAGTATGTAAAATTTCATTTGAACTATAGAGATTTTGTGTGGGAGGAACTGCAAAAAAAGAAAGGAAGAAGGATCAAATGCTTTACTAGTGGAGATAAGTCCTGGGAAAAAATGTAGGCAAGCACACGATAGAGAAATGAGAGAAAAAGAAAGGAGAAATAGAGGAAAGAAAAAAAATTCAACTCAAGACAGCTTCCACCTCTTCTTGGGTACATTTTCTCCTATGATTATTGAAAACTTTTCGTTGTTGGCATTTTTCGTGTACGTAACATGCTGTACTTTAGCAATGATACACACGACATTCGCACATACGTCGTGGAAACTTCGCACAAATTGCGCAAGAATAATTTTCGGCTTCATAGTCGGAAAACATTCGGAGAAAAACTTTTCCGAATGTTGGATTTGGTCATTCGCGTACTTCGCAAATCGTTCGCGTGCTCCGTGAAATCCCACCCTAACATTAGCACCGCAATTGCGGTGCTAACCCTGCTATTTTGCAGGGCCAGATAGTACCGGACTATCGGTGGGGCTAGCTCACTTTGGCAAAAACGAGTGTAAACAGAAAGTGGGCTAAGGGTATAGTCCCGTACCAACGGTGGGGCTAAGGCCCCCCCCCCCCCCCCCCTTAGCCCCACCGTTGGTACGGGACTAAGCAAAAATTTACAAGTGTAAAAAGCCCTTTAGTGTCAAAACGCACCCCCCTTGAAAAAAAGCTGGTGACGCCCCTGTAATCATACCGTCCCCTCTAGCAAGAGGCAAAATACTCTGTCCCTCGGATAGGACATAAAATGGAGGTCCCGTGTATGAGAGAGTCGCAGCTCATGCACGTAAAAGATCCCGCTTCATTCATTCATCGGAAAGAGCAGGGTGTTTAACCCGGTGAAGTGGTCCCACCCCACATCCAACTGGACCCCATGGAAGACCAGCTTAGTGTAGCTGAATATGGGCTATCCAGCCATCTTCACAGATGAACAACCACAACATGTTTTAATATTGTTGTATTTGCAAACATAAACATTGGTAAATGATCAATGACATCAGCATAAAAACTGCCACAATCCAACTCAGAACAAATAACATTGGTGAAAATATTATCAATAAGTGTTTCACTATTCCTTGTTATACGTGTAGGGGTATGAATTAAAGGGACCAAACCATAGGATGAGTTGAGATTTATAAAACGTTTGGCTTCTTGATCTAACGAAATTCCCAATAAATTTATATTAAAATCACCTAAGATATATACATTTCTACGTTCATTTGAAATAATACAAAGAACTCTGTTATAAAAATCAAAAAACAAATCCATTTCACATCCTGGTTTCTTATATATCACACCCACAGTTGAGTTGTTATTACTGCCCTCAAAATCAACAAAAAGATATTCACAACAAGTCTTCTCTTCTTCAGTTTGAAGGATATCAATTCTGGTCTTAAATTTAATACTATCCAAAATGAAAAATGCTACCCCACTCCCTTTCCCAGAATACCTATTTGAATTTATAAAAGTATATCCTTGCAATTTATACGGGATTATAGGAGTATCAACTATCCAAGTTTCAGATATTGCTATCACAGAAAAAGAATGTTTAAGTGATGATAAAAAATCATGAATGGAATCAAAGTTTTTCTGCAAACTTCGGGCGTTGAAATGTATCAAGCTAAGGCCAGATCTGTCATCAAACTTAAGATTAAATTCACATGGCGTATAACATTTGTATGAATTGGATATTTCTAAGAAGTGAATATCTGGATCTATACTTTCAAGTGTATTTCTCATTTTGAATATAAACACAATTTTTTATCAAATATTCAGCGTCAATGGAATTCATTATAATCAGTAGTATTGAATACTGTATTTGAACATATTTATATCTTAATTTTGCAAGTTTTGAGAAAAATATGGATGAAAATGAAATATACACACACAGAGACATCACAAGAAACACACACATTAGGATTCATTCAAGAACACTACCGGAATAAAGGGGGGAAAATCAGACACAAAATTTCGTAAAACACAAAAATCACATCAAAGAGTCAAAAAGAGTTCAAAAGTCTTTGAGTATGTAGAAGATAAAGTTAAAGTTCCACCAGGAGATAAGATGGTCGAGACTTGATGGTTATATCATGCATGTTAAAAGTCACAGCTTTTTTATGTCTTTTGTGCTGTGGACCAGTCTTGTTTGGTTGTTTGTTCCTTTCAGCAGCACATAGATGCGACCGTCTCTGCTCCATGCCTGTTCAACTTTTTCGTTTGCCCTTGCCTCACTGAGGAGTTTCTGGTTCCGTGCTGTCAGATCCTCTACGATAGACATCCTCTGACCCTTGAGCTTGCGGCGCTTGGAGATGAATTCCTGGCGTATCCTGTACGATCTGAATTTCACGATGATGTCCCTCGGGTTGTCTTTGCTCTGCTCCCTCTTCGGTCCAACTCTATGAGAACGTTCAATGTCCTCCAGCTTCAGGTCTGCTTTCAAGTGCTCTTTCGCGACTTTCAGAATGATGGCATCAGTGTTTTCCCCCAGTCTCTCGGGGTAGCCAAATAGACGAACGCAGTTCCTTCTGGAGTATTGTTCCGGGGCATCAAGCTTAGCATCCATCGCCTGTATACTGTCTTTCTGGTCGCTGACCTGCTTTCGGAGGTCAATAAGCTCTCTGGATTTCTCATTGTTGCTCATTTCAAGGTCCAGTATGAGGGCATTTTGCTTCTCTATGGTTTCCTCCATTGCTTTTATCCGCTTGGAAATCGTTTCTTCTACCAAGGAGATGAAGCTTTTGTTTTGTAGAATGTCTTTGATGACATCTTGTGTCAGCTGGGTGGAGTCAACCCGGTCAAGTGTAAATTGGGATCTGGTCTTCACAGTAGGCTTGTCAGAGGACATGTTGGGCACAATACAGTCTTAACGACCAGATTAGGGCAAAACAATGATCCAAAGGATTCTTCAAAGGCGCATTCAGAGAGGCTCTACGGTCCAGTGACTAGCACAGACAGAGTGTTGGTATGCAGTCTTCTCCAAGATACTCCACCAAAGTGATCATGTGGGACTTGACTCTTGACTCTTGAAGTGGTAATCCCTTTTGCAGCTCACTCTGGAAGCTATACCGGGATGAGGGACTGACACATTTATCCTCTCAGGGAGAGTAATTTTGACACACAAAAATGAACCAAAGAATAGGCTCAGTCACGACACATATATATCATAGTTCGACTCCTGGTGGATGACCTCTCTCCACACAATGTTCACATATCAAAGTTACTCACTCAAATTGCTGAAAACTAGCTCAATTATGATGAACTTCACTAGCCACTCTTCACCACTCTTCAGCACACAACAATCAACAATCTAGATTTTCTGATTATCATATAGTTAAGTTTCACACGCTGTTATGTCGTGGACAAAAACTTTCTTACAACAAAATTTTACTATTATCGTGGCAAACGGATTTCGAGACCGAGTACAAAGTATGAATTATGCATTACTTCTATATGATCACTATGTTCTGCGTAAGCTGACTAGGTGAGGGCCATATCGTACCTTGTTGAAGATTTCAGCTTTGTGAAATCACTGCATTGCATTGATGTAGGAAGTGAACTTTGTAGTATTTGCCCTTTGTCTACTGATTATTATAGCAAAGTTGTACACGCTGTCATAAACGACAAAATCTTTCTTAGAAAAAAACTGTACAAGCTGTAATCATTGCAAAAGTTGTTCCAGACCCGGTACATGATACTTTATGGCTGCTATTTATAATCATCACTTGATCATTATCTACTTGAATAAGCTTACGAAGTTTAAAGGTCAATTTCAAACCTTGCTGACAACTTCAACTTTGTTAAATCACTACACTGTACATCTCCTGATGTAAGAAGTAATCTTTGTAGTATTTGCCTTTGCCTACTGATTATTCAAGTTGAGATTTGCACGCTGTCATAGACGACAAAGCCTTCTTTAGATATGCCTCTACTAAATGTATTCATTCCCAGTGTTCCCCTGGAACGATCACATGATTATATGCGCTGCTATCATGACCTGTTTAGTGTAAGCTAACACAAAGAAAGCCATTGATATATATATATATATATATATATATATATATATACATCAATTTACTATAAGATGATTTAGTGTCACTCAGTCTAGAATACCAGGTGGTTTAATTCCCGGATCATATCACCAATCTACTTGACTTAACCCATTTGGTCTACTATAGAATTGGTCTAAATACAGTTTGGTACAATTATCACAAATGGCGAAGGAGTAGCATTTTGTAGGCAATGTACAATATAGGTCAAAAATCAAGGTCAAAGGTCAAAGAAGTCAAAGGTCAAAATTCTGTGTAGAAGTTTTGAAGCCCTCACCTAGTGCCATCATATAAAGCAAACGGAATCAAAATCGGGTTAGAAATGGCGAAGGAGTAGCATTTTGAAGCAAAATGTACAATATAGGTCAAAGGTCAAGGTCAAAGGTCACAACTGAAATTCTGTGTAGAAGTTTCAAAGCTCCCATGTAGTGCTATAAAGCAAACAGAATCAAAATCGGGTTAGAAATGGCGAAGGAGTAGCATTTTGAACATTTTGATCACACACGGACGCACAGACAGACGGACGGACAGACAGACGGACGGACACACAGACACACACACGTACGGAGCCCGTTTCATAGTCCCCTGCTCGAACTCGTTCGGCGGGGACAACAAACAAACAAAAATTAGGCACTGTATAGGCCTACAGACGAGCATAATACGGAAGGTTTGTTGACACTTTCGAGGAAAAAAAAACAATTTCGACTATATTGAAACTGATACTTTAACATTTTATACGTGTTGTTTGTTGTGTATTGCTGTCTTATTGATTTACTTTTGCGGGACTATGTGAGATCATTGTGTGTCAGTTTGTCTTTAAATTGATGAATTGTCATTATCATGATTATGTGGTTGGTGTTGGGGCGTTGTCAGCATGCAGTATCACCAAGAAATATGATTACTAGTCGTTGTGTTGTTTGGATGCACTGCTGATTGGACATTGCAATTTGAAATTTATTGAGATGAAAAATAGAGAATACATGAACAGAGAACAATGTAGAACCTGTAAATAACCATAATTACACTATATGCAAGCCTTTATTGGTTGTGTTGGCCCTTTTCCCTTTCTTAAAAGTCTACTCCATTTTCCTCGTTAAATTGATTGCACGAAGTAGGAACTTGATCGCCTAAAAATGAATTTGAACGCTCCAAACAAGCTCATTGGGACTATCACGTGACTATCGCATGAATTTGAATGCACGAGTAGGAAAGTCGGTGCTCACATTTTGAAATTGAATGCCCAATCGTGAATTTGATTTCACGAAAACGAAAAAGAACGCCCATAAATGAAATTGATCGCTCGGATTCTGAATTTGAATGCCCGAATATTTTCGCGTGCGTGCGCTGCGTGAATTTGAATGCACATTAATGAATTTGAGTGACAAAAGTATGAAACTGACCTGGAAAACCTATAGTTTGCGCACACGTGTCTGCCTCTAGTTGTTCAACAATCAAATCCAAGCAACGGGGTCAATTAATTCAATATGACTCTGCGTTCTAAAGAAAAAATTTAAAATGGGAATTGCTTATAGAGACTTAAGAAATTGCGACTGAAGTATACAAATAGTGTAGCGGCCTCGGAAAAAACAAAATGTTTGTAGTTTGAATAAGTATAAGTGTAAAATATGCAAGTAAAAAGGACGATTCCGATTAGAAGCATTAAGAAGCATGATTGAATAGATTATGATTTGTTGCTTTTTTTTACGATCCAAGACGTACTGATGGCACGGCGATTGTTTCTCATGTTGATCATATATAGAAAAAGTTTGAACAGTCCAAAAGTTTTCTGCTATCTACACAATTACCGCGATTGCCCTCAAGATCTGATCAGATCACCACGATTGCTCCAAGATGAAGTCTGCGATTTCAGCTTCTGCGCCGATAATGACAGAAGGAACTTAACACAATTTTCAGCTCCTGCTATTACCAGAGCACAGGTGTATAGGGCTTACCTAAGGGGAATATACGCGTGCGTAATATCAGGAGTTCGGTATGTCACGTATATTCATATCATATTTACATGCTTATGCGAGCCTTCATGAAGCTCATTCTACGTATACTGGTTTCAGAGAAATCGGTAAGTCTGTTTGTTTGTCAAATTTCTATACTAACTGTCCTCATTCTAAAAGTTGTTCTAGACCAAGCACAGGATATAATTATGCGCTGTTATGTATGTAATCACAACCTGTTCTGTTTCCGCCTAACACAAAATTACAGATGAATCCGACTTCAGAGCACCGTATAACTTGTGGCGGCCAAAACTGGGGGCTTGCAAGGCACATACAAAGAAGATCAAAAACACTTTCAGTGGGTAATGTGATGAGCCAGATGCGTCACTGTGTCAGTGCATAAAGTATATTTTTGTTAGACATACTTGACACTCCCATATTACCATTAAAAACAGTAGCAAAACTGAATTGGTGTAAAGTTGAAGGCCATATATACTCCATACACTGTTTTGACAATTTCAGCTTCGTGAAATCACTGCATTTTACCACGGCTGTTATGACCTTGGAGTAGGCCCTATTTGCCTTAGTCTAGATTTTCTGATCACCATAGTTAAATTCAACACGTTGTTATGTCATGGACGACAAAATCTTTCTTACAACAAAAATTTACGTACTATATGCTCTCCACCCAGGAGTATAAATGGGTACCCGGTAGGATGAGAAAGCTTATGTTGGTTGATAAGCATGTGCGCGCCTGTAAAATGGCTGCGACTGGCTGGAATGCTCCCCAGGGAGTGGAGAATGAGCACTGTTAGTGCTGGTTGGAAATAATGTATCCAGTGACCGGGGTAATAATAGTCTGTAAAGCGCATTGAAACCCTGAAGTGTGTGAAATGCGCTATATAAAAACCAGCTATTATTATTATTATTATTATAGTCATAGCAATATGTTTACTAGATCGAGCACATAATACAAATTATGCGTTGCTACTTTATGATGACAACCTGCTCTGCGTAACGTAAGCTGACGAGGTGGTAGGGCCATTTCGTACCTTGTTGACGATTTCGGCTTTCTGAAATCACTGCATTGCACTGCGCCTGTAAGAGGTGAACTTTGTAGTATTTGCCTTTGTCTATACTGATTATCATAGTCCAGTTTCACAGCAAGCTGTCATAAACAACCAAAAAAAAAAAATTGTGAAAACTGTAATCATTGCAAAAGTTGTCCCAGACCCAGTTCGTGATACTTTATGGCTGCCATTTTATAACCATCACTTGATCATAATCTGTTAGAGCAATTTCGTACCTTGTTGATAATTTCAACTTTGTTAAATCACTGTAATGTACATCTCCTGGTGTAAGAAGTGATATTTGTAGTATTAGCATTTGTTACTAGTAATTTAAGTAAGTTTCACACGTTGTCATAGACGACAAATCTTTTTTTAGATAAGAAACCTCTATCGAATGCCTTCATACCGAATGCTGCTCTCGAACACGATCACATAATGATTTGTTCTATCAGGGATAGCTGTACTTTGTACATTGATAAGGAACTACGTTGGTTCTCCTGTTGATATATGAGTATTATAATCCATATCTTTTGTGATAACTATATAGGCCAGTAAGATAAGCCTAAATCATATGCCAATGGGTGTCTAATTCCCATCATCTAACACACAATCTACCACACGACTTAATCCATTTTTGGTCTGCTATAAATTTGGTCTAAATACCGCTTTGTTCAATAATCTCTATTGCCCATTTTGGCTAATTGTCATTTAGTCTTATGACAAAATTGTCTAATCGCAATCTCGTCTAGGTATTCCCCCCTCATTTCGTCTAATACCATTAGGTCTGTGGACTATTTTAAAGTCGCAGAGTGGACATATAAACATCGAAATGCACTCGTTGATTCATGGCTATCCTAACAGACGGCTGCGTGTCGTGTATGCTATCGTAGGGTATTGTATATTGATTTTGGAAAACCAAATAACCATGAACATACACATCAATCATCAAAAAGAAAATCACTTTCAATAACCTTAGGACGCCCCCTCTTATGAACAAGTCTTCGGTGACACCCCTGTTATCAGATATCCTCCTGTGACACTCACCAGCGTAGCCAGAATTATGGTATATTATTGGAGGGGGATCATCGAACGTAAACAAAACCAACAATTAATGTTGCATTTAAGTAACAGGTGTATAAATTAGTATGATGACGCTTTTGACACCAATGTAATGACAATGTTGATCAGTGATAATAACTACAATAACTACCAGTTGTACAATAATTTTCCCCAAGAACGATTATTCTCAATTTCTGATACGACAATTTCATCCGTTGAACCAGGCAACAATGTCAAAATACCAGGGCTTGGACGTGAATGAAACACGACAAACAACATAATTAAACCAAGAGAACATTAGACAGAGTGTGTTTTAGACTAAATGGTCATTAGATCATTTGTGCATTAGACTAGTGCCATTAGAACAACTGGTCAGCAGACTATAGATCAGTAGCCAAACTATAGTTATTAGACAAAATAAACAAATGGGGTTAGACTAAGTGATACAGCTGTATGGGTTTTAGCCAAGTGACGAAATGGTAACCAGACAAAATGAATATTAGACGAATCGATGGAGAATAGACGAATCGAATATTAGACAAACAACGTTAGTGCTTAGACAGTCTGGTACATATACACGTCGTGATGGAGCAATTGAATATTTGACGTTGGCTAGCCTAACTTGTGACATGTATTTGTGTATTTGAACTTTGCACATTATTAAATAACTTTACATTTTTCATAATCTGTGTGCTGGATACAACTTCATATTATTCGAATTGACATTGGAGCATAACAATTTATATTGGCTATTGCGGGATATTGATTACTTTTAGCAACTGACATATCTTCAGTTTGTAGTTTGGATGAGCAGTGTGGACGTATGATGGTAATTGTAGGTTTGTTAAAGGGATAAACTTTGGGAAACTTCTTTCAGTTACAAGTGATATTGTCATCATCTTCTCCCTGTTTCTTGTCTTTTGTTCATTATTTTAAATCGAATATATATATATATATATATATATATATATATATATATTCTTCAAGGTACCCACAGAGAGAAAAGATGGCTGCATTGAAAAGTTATACTGTTTATATTCTACTGACGACTGCACTCATCTGGAACTATAGTGCCATGCCCTCGAATGCGGTAAGCGCACTGTTTTATACACACATCAAAATAATTGATAAGTACAATGAAGTAATATACTGCTGGCTATGACACTGGTTCTCTCAATGAGAGTATGGTCAAGACCCTAGCTCCCCCCCCCCCCCCACCTCTCTCTCTATCAATACATATGTAAGTAATATATATGCACGCATGCAAATTGATTCCTGTTTGCTTTTTTGTTTACTTCCCAAGCCCTTGAAAAAGACTGGTAACTCGGTCGAAAGCTCGGGAAAATTATAGGCTATTAGTGAACATACTGCAACGTCTCCGAGCAGTCATTCCTCTGTCACACCTAAATATATATATTTGCTATATATATATATTATATATATATATATATATATATATATATATATAGATATATATATATATATATATATATATATATATGTGTGTGTGTGTGTGTGTGTGTGTGTGCGCGTGTGCGTGTGCGTGTGTGAGTATAGTTTACATATACACGTATATCAATTACTGTTCCCCTTTGAAAAGCATCAATAGCTATAGCTGAAAGGGCAAATCTTCTCACGAAGGTGATGTATTTGCTTTTCTCGACGACAAGTCTCCTACAATGATTAGCCTATACAACATGTAAACAAAATAGTACAATACGAAATGATTAAAGTTCGACAGCAATATAAGACGACACACTAAGATATTTTGTAATTTTTGTGCCAGGTTCCCCATTCTCTTTTCTGAATTCATTTCACAGAAATCGGATTGTGAGTTTGACTCTCCAATGACGTACGACGAGAGTTCTGAGCTGTGTCCGAACGGTGCCAAAGGTCTCAAACTCTGCGAGCCGGGCCAGGTGAAGATTAAACCATGTATCAGTGCCGATGAAGACACGACAGACATGTGAGAAAACCCAAACTGTGATGCACTTGACCCCATGTCTAGCCCAATCTCCTATGCTCAACTTACTGGGATAGAGCTTAGGCATTTTTATAAGATTCCTTGCGATGGGATAACGAAAGAACAACAAAAAGAAAACCCCACAATAAGCATTTTCTTATAAATCATTACTCGCGTTTCATGATCATTGGTATAACGGAACAGTGGTTTTGTTTGAAAGTTCCAAGTTCCTCAGCACCATTGACATAATGACTTTCGTCTGGTTATTGGTTTGTTATTTGTTTGTTTGGGTTTTTTTTTTCATTCGTCTGTGTCAAAGTAAAAACGAAGTCTTGATGAAACATTACGACGGTTGTGAAGTTTTTACTATGAAAATAGATAAAATATGGCAATCAAATTCCTTCCCTTTGTTGTGAAGTTTTTACTATGAATATA
The DNA here is from genome assembly GCF_040938485.1 of Diadema antillarum. NCBI lineage: Eukaryota > Metazoa > Echinodermata > Echinoidea > Diadematoida > Diadematidae > Diadema > Diadema antillarum. Next base: position 1,470,559 of record NW_027270953.1, read on the forward strand.
GATAAAATACGGCAATCAAATTCCTTCCTTTTGTTTTCAATGTGTAAAGAAAAACACGTGCTTGGGGCGCTGTGGCACATTGGATATGACTCCCGAATTCGAATCCCGCCCAGTGCTTACGTCCTTGGACAAAAATGTTTTACCCACCACGTCCCTCTCGACCCAGGTGTTTACATGGGTACCTGGCAACGCTATATTATAATGGCAGGGTCCTCTGGTAGAGCAGTGGCAACACTGAAGAGGCTACCCTGGCTTAAGAAGATCTTATTAACATTATTCATAATTTACTTGTATTTTTTTTCTCACCTATAGATGTGAAGTTTGTCCTCATAAATTCTTCCAGACTAATTTCAATAATTGCGCAAAATGCCACGAGTGTTCGGAATGTGGAATGAACGAACGAGTCAAGACTGTTTGCACCAGTGCGTCAAACACAGTCTGTGAAAGCATCTTTCCCGAAACGATAACGTCGACGGCTTCACAAGAATCAACCACTAAAACACCTTCAAGAGTATCAGTGTCCAACCGGGACAGACAAACAGACGAAAGTGGCGTTGTCGTGGCAACTTGCGAGAACTGTGAGACAACACAAAGCAGTGAAAAGAGGACAATTGCTACTGAGTCGGAACCGATTACGTCAACCGAAATCAAAGGGTCTGAAAATCATGCTCCTGAAAACGGTATGTTACGCTCACATTGTTACACTACATTTGGGTGATGGGATGGGAAAATGCAATGTAGAGGAATGGCCACTGAAGAATACCGGTTATTTAAAGGGGATTTCTAGTAACTGATCAGTGGGAATCAGTGGGAATGCAGGGGGTGATTGTTCCAATCCTTGTGGGATTCATTTAAGAGTACTTTATCATGTCCATTGTTGTGTGAAAGTTATTTGCTTCAGAATGGTCTCATATTCAAGTAGTGTGCAGTTCAATGTTTCCAGGTTAGCATGCCTGTACAGTGTCGGGGCGATCGTTAACGGCCCGTTAAAGGTATTCAAATTCACAATAAGGCAAACAATTACAAAGTATGGGCAGTCTTTTCATTGTTGCTTTTATTCTTTGTAGTTACTCTGCTGTTAGAATATGCAAACTTAATACACCTTGAAATTTTTTTTTTTTATATACTCATACTAGCCAATAATTTGTATAAAACCCGACTTTTAAACACATACATTTAACTTTATTCATGCACAATGTTTTTTTGTTATAAGGAGTATATGCGTGAACATCTCGAATGACCTTTCATTTTTCTCAGTTGGTTAGGCACTTCATTCAATTCAAAGCGACATAATGCATTAGCTTGCCCAACATAGCAATTTATGGAACTCATATTCTAACAACGAATGAACCTGTGTAGATGAAGTGACCAGAATGGTTCCTCAATCAACACTTTGGGAAGCATCTAAAATTATTTCATTGTGCTGTTTTAAATACACTTACAAACTTTTTCTATTAACATTGCCAAATGCCAGGCTTGCTGTCAGGTGGATGTACTGCTATGGCAGGATTAAGGATTAAGGAATAAGGATTCCATTAATAATCATAGCATTACAGATGCTTATCTCAGTGAAATTAAAAATCAACCTGTCTCTCGGTACAAATGACCTTTTTCTACTCATGCTCAAACTGGAACCCCGATCTGGCTTATACGGACAGAATTAGTGGATGAAACATGACCTTGACAACCAGCAAAACTGGCGATATGATTGTCAAATAAGTCTATATCTATACAGCTGATCCGATTGCGGCAACTTATGATATGGACACGGGGAAATAAGGAATGGAATCAAAATGGATCAATATGGATTTGGTCGTATAGGACCCCTAAGATATTCTGGGATATTACTATTTCCTGAATGTTACATCCATGCTGTTAGGGATGAGTTGAAAATGAAAGAAAGGTCGATTGCAAAGAAATACATACAATACAATCAAGATGATTAAATGAGATTTTGAAATGAAAATGAAATTGTATCATCCAACAATGACAGTAAAAAAAAAGGCCCGCAAGGGTCGTGTATAGTAATGTTTATTGATTTCGAAAGTTCAAAGTGCGAAGTTGTGTTCCTTTAAATGAAATTGAAACTGGTACTATTTGGCACGGATTTGAACGTCTATCCAGCTGGCGCGAAATATGAATGCCAACTTTGAGTTGTTAAATTGAATGAATTTCTCTCTAAATTGAAAGAAATAAATTCCTAAAGGAATGACGTAAAATGAAATTGAATACGCAAAAAAATTAAAATAAACCGTGAGATTAGAGCAGTGACCAAAATCCCTTGAATTTGAACGCCTTTTCATTTATTTGAATGCAAATCTGATGAAATTGGGCGGGAAAACCTATATACGGCACTGCACTTTACTCAACTGTAGAGGGCATATATATGCATCTGCTCTCCCACTACCTTACAGTATACCAGGGATGTGTTAGAAAAGGAGAGACAACTCTTTGTAATTCATGCAAACACAAGTTTTGGCTCAAAGCGTTACAATGGGATGTCTAGCATTCCACTATACGCTTTGAAGTCATGCTCTGCACCGCTCTAGTTGCAAGGCGAAGTTCGGAGACGAAGAACGCATTTCACCTTTCGTTGAATTACAAGCTTTATTTCCCCGTAAAATTTTAAATGAAATACTCGAATTGATGAAGAGTAGTTTAGGAAAGAATTCAATATTACAAACATGTATTTCTAGTTTCTTCTTAATGCGCAAATTGAAATGAAATGAAAATTAGGCCATCTTAAAAACCTAATATTTTTCTATAATGGGCACATGTCCGCATGTTAGTTTTCTATCCTTTAATCTGGGATATTTTGATCTTTCAAATAAAGTACTCCGCTAAAGCGTACCAGCGTGCTTTTAAACTATTTGCTGTTAAAATTGGCAGTTTTACACTGCATTTTGATTCGCTTCTCCAATTCAAGGTACACAAATTCATTGTAGCCATCACATTGAAAGAGAGAGCGCGAAATGCAGTAGGGGCAAGTATTTCTAGATGTGAGAGCGCTAGTCCCGATTATTGATGCTCTCTTTTGTCAAAGCACCTGATTTCCACCTGTAGTTAAGCGCACAACTTCTCGGCGGTGCCGCGCATGACTTCAAAGGAGAGCAGGAGTTGTCTCTCCTTTTCTAGCACCTCCCTGAGTATACCTTCCAAACATTTTTTCCACATTGACAGGTTTGTCGCACGGTGGTGTGAGTACGATTGCTGTAGTGATCTGTGTCGTCGTGATCCCGGGACTGCTCGTGCTGGTGGGATGTTTTCTATGGAAGTGCGAAAATGTCGATTGCGTACCTCGGAACAATCGAGTGAGAATCTGATTAAAAATTATTTACGTATTATATGTTTTCTCGCACAATTTCCTCAGATTTGCATTTGATTTCACGGTGCGATCATTCAAATTCGAGCGAATTTAGATGATCATCGAGATCAACATGATTGTGAAAGGCTAACTATAGCTCATTAAATTTGATTTCATCAGCATCTTTATCATGATTTTCTCACATGAACGTGAAAACGGGTTCAAATTAAAACTGCGCAAGAAATGCATTCAAATTCGCAACAGCACTGCCATGAGGAACATAAAGAAATTAAAACAGACAAAAATGATATTTACAGCATATGGGCAGTGTTTTTTCGTTACTGCTTATGTTCTTTGTAGCAACTCATCTGTTTAAACAAATATGGGCCTCGTTAAATTGAATGACTTTCCCTCGCAACTGAATGAAATAGAATCTTAAAGGAATGACATGAAACGAATTTGAATGACCAATAATCAAAAGGAACCGTGAGAGCAGAGAGTTGACGAAAATCGCTTGAATTTGAAAATTTTCTCGTAAATGCGAGTGCAAATCTGATGAAATAGGGCGGGTAAACCTATAGGCCTATCAATATAAATGCATTCAATCTATGTCCCCCATGATTGGTCATTCTCCACGTTATGTCACTTCATACAGTTTGTCTACACCTGCAGGGGCCGGGTATCTACCAAAGGAGAGAAAAATGTTCCCAACCCTTTGATTATGATTACACAATTAATTGCGATCTGATGCAGACCACTTAACCGAGCTTATTACGAACAACCTACAATGTATTTCATTATTAATGCACAGTTGATGGGGGGTTTTTTCTCACTTCGTTTTTACTTCCCTCGGTAGATAAAATTAAATATCTCTTCGCTTTGAAACCAGCAGCTTTACGCCGTCTATAGTCTTTTGTCAAGGTTCCCACCCGAGCACGACAGCCTAGCGCTACCCCAATCAGCTGGACTCTCTTCACCATACAGCGAGAGGGCCTTGACCAAAGGCTATATACGCCACCCTGCCCCTTATAGCTTACTTTACTCAAATCATTGCTTACTTTACTCAAAAATGTATATGTGATTACTATATATATTTGCATCTTATTAATATTGCTTGTTTGTTTTGTTTGGCTTTGAATCGGACCAATTGAGGTTCCTGTGTTGGTAAGCATCGGACTCTACTGCCTGCATATCGGAGGGGCCTAGGCCGTTAATAACGGCTGAGAAGTCTGCTCGAGACAATGAGCCGGATTGGCCAGAAGATGTTATACTTTAAGTAGGCAAATAGACGTACCGACAGCTGACCAAGGATACTTATCATAATATTTTCTCTTTTTTGTGAAAGAAAAAAATGATAAAAGGAAAAGAAATTTATAGAGCAGTGTTTGGCGGAAATATTCTAAAGAGAATGGAAAACGCCACTAAATACAAAACAACAACAACCCCTTACAGGGGCGTCACCAGCTTTTTTTCATGGGCGTGCGTTAGTAACGAGATTTTTTTTTTTTTCGGACAGACACTTGGAATTGAGGAAGCTCTCAATCCCCAGACTTTATGGGTTTTTTAGGGAAACCAAGCGGGGAAAGGACACCGGCGTAGCTAGGATTTCATCTTTCTTTTTCTTTTTCTTTTTTTTTTTTTGGGGGGGGGGGGGGTGCTGTTAGTATGCGAAGGAGCAAAGCAACCGAGCCCGAGCGAACGGAGCGAGCAAGGGGGAGGGAGGGTGTGGGAGGGAGTTTTCGGAGTGAGTGAGGGGGAGGGTATGGGAGGAGGACACCCCCTCCCCGGTGAGAACGTTTTGCATTTTGATGTTGTAAATGGTGCAATTTGATGCAGGTTTTTGAGTGTTTTATCGACTTGAAACAGTGCCACTTGTTTAAGGTAGCAGTATGTTGATGTCGATTATTATTGAACAATATGCCTATAAAATAATATCAAAATAAACTTCCTGTTTTAATAATATTTACACTGAATATCATGAACACGACCAAGCAAGACAAGCGGAGTGAGCAAGGGGGAGGGTGTGGGAGGGGGTGTCCTCCTCCCAGGTCGAGAAGTTTTTGCATGTTTTAAATGGTGTATTTTGATGCATGTTTTTGCTTGTTTTATCGACTTGAAACAGTCCCACTTGTTTAAGGTAGCAGTATATTATTTTGATGTAGATTATTATTGAACAATATGCCTATAAAATATCATCAAAATAAACTTCCTGTTTTAATATTTACACTGAATATCATGAACGCGACGAAACAAGAGCGAGCGGAGTGAGTGAAGGGGAGGATGTGGGAGGGGGACACCCACTCCCTCATGAGAGAGACTTTGCTTTTTTAGAATTGAAATTCAGCAACCTGCCATCTGGTGCACACTTTGGGTGAAAAAAAATCAACAGATTTCCAACCAAAAAAAAGCAAGAAAATCTTTTCATCTCGGGAATTATAATTATGTGGGATGGGGAAGATATGGTGCGCTTGCCCCTCGAACATTTTATGGAGGCAACTTTTTATTTCTGTCAAAAAACAAGAAAATCTTCTCATCTCATTAATTACTAATTATGGGGGGGGCAAAATTATGATATGCTTGCCCTTCCATTTTTTTTTTTATGGGGGTAAACTTTTTTCTGGCAAAAAAGCAAGAAAATCTTCTCGTCTCGGGAATTATGGGGGGCAAAATGATAAACTTGCCCCTCCAATTTTTTTTTTTTTTTTTGTTATGAGGCTAAGGCTCGCACTTGGGATCGCATTTTCAATATCTAGATCAGAAGTATTAATGTGCTGTACATAGACCCTACACACTTGTAAGTAGCACACGTACACGTTCACATGCAAACGTGTAGGTGCTCCGTACCGTACGGATACACAGTATATACGGTCGATCATAGTAAACACTGTAAGAATACTCGTAGATATGAATAAAATCAGTGCAGGATGAGAATTATTTTTGCCCGCGATTTTGTTGCCCCTGGTGCAAAATGAAAAAAGTAAAGAACAAAACAAAACAAAACAAAACAAGAATAATTATTTAGCGTCCGGCGTTGAGGTCGCTCGCAGACTGAAGTGGTGATTTTTTTTTTTTTTTTTTTGGGGGGGGGGGGGATGGGGTTTGAAGGGGGATGCGTCCGCGTTTACATCGTGGTGTAGGGTAGTTAGGGGAAGGTGATCGAACCTCTGATCCGATTGTGACCGAGTAAAGAGTCAACCCGAATGGATGTCAGTTTGTACTGTAATAATGACATGGACACGATGGATGGAAAGATTTTGTTCCTAAAATGTTATGTAGATGAATGGTTAGGCATTTCAATGAGTTCTCATAACTTGTAACTCCTTAAGCATTCGAATCTCATGATGTTTATTGCCGTCTCTAAGTATATTATTACACCGAAAGAGTAATCCACATGTCATTTCACTTTTCATAATTCATCATGACATTTATAAACAGAACCCAGGTGGCGTCAGGCAGTCTTCCTCTAGCAGCGCTGATCGTAACAGCAGCATGCACAGTAACAGGTCGCAGCAATCAGCCAGTATGTCTGCAGACCAGGTAAGTGTGAGTGGTCGACGGGTGAGCGACAGTAGAAAATCCATTTGTGATGAAATCGTTTTCAAATTCGGTATTATATAGGCCCTCTTGATTTTTTTTTTTTTTTTTTTACAGAGTGGCGTATCATGGTGACGAAAAGGCATTCTGTAACTTTATTTCAATAGAATTTGTATTCTTACAGGTCCTGGATTATCTTCAAATATTGTATTGTGGTGACTGATGGGTAAAGAAAAGCAGTTGTTGGTGATTGCTCTAATTGATCCGTTTGTTGGGTAAACGGTCAACCTGACTGGATGAACATTGCAACGTGATAATGTCGTTATAAATCGATGGGTTTCATTCAAACGCGGTGTATAGAATGAGATGATTGGGAGGATATTCTAGCTTTATAAAGTTTGTCGCCATCTCCAATTAAGTATCTGCCGAAAGAGGTATCAGTATACGTGCCATTTTCAGTTATAAAGGGGAATCAATCCCAAAAGTGCAAGTTGATTGAGTGAATATACCAATATTTTTAGTAGTATACATCAAAGAAAGTTTGAGGAAAAATCGGACAATCCGTTCAAAAGTTACGAATTTTTTGAAGTTTTGGTGATGAGACCGCTGGATCAGAAGACTACTACGGATCATGACATCACATATGTGACCATCTAAAGAAAATATAAAGAAAATTATTTTTTTTCACTTTTCTAGCATAATGAAAGAGCACTAGTCTTACCTCTTTCAGAAAGCAGGGGGAATAATATCACTCTTGACATTCATGTCAGTTACAAGTTTAGGAAATGTGTATTTTCATATGAAATGATATTTTGTGGAATTTTCTTTAGACTTTCTTTATATCGTAGCACATGTGTGACGTCATGATATGTAGTAGTCTTCTGATCCAGTGGTCTTGTCACCAAATTTAAAAAATTCATAACTTTTCCACAGATTGTCCGATTTTCCTCAAACTTTTATTTGTTTTATCAATATTGCTGCATTTACTCAATCCGTATGTTTACTTGGGGTTAATTCCCCTTTAACTTTGTCATGATTTTCAACAGCAAAGGCATGTGGACAACCCTGCTTCCTCTAATAACGGTGGGTGTAACGGATGTGCAATTGAGGGTACTACTTATGGACTCCAGGCAAATAGGACAGAAACGACTTCACCTTCGAGTGCTCAAGGGGAGGACGACAGTCATGAAACGGAGCCATTCGTTTGAAATAACGGAGAAGCTGCAGTAGAAAGAAAAGGAAACGAATGAGACCACTTTGCCTGAACCACGGCCGGATGAGGGCTCTGTATAATGATGCCAAGTTACAGACAGTGAAACAGAGCACAAGTTCGAAGAAGTTATGATTAATTATGATTAATTATGATTAATTATAGCCTTTACAAATGATAAACAAGTGATGTCTAACGAGGATATACTGTCATGATAATAAAGAAGAAATATGATGTTAATAGCTTTATCTCAATATCTTGTATAAAACTACCTGTTGTGTGATGTCCAAATGGTACACTAAAGAATGCTTGCAAAAGTGATTGCATTTATTATTCTGAAATGTGTTTAAGTTCGATTTTTTTAAAATTTTGTATGCACTCTGAGCTTTATGGGAAGAGTGTTAAAAAACGTTCATTGTATTGCAATGTATAACCTGAATTACCTATGATAATGCCCAGTTGTCCTAAGTCAAAGACCAAAGTCAGAGACCTCCGGATAATTTTCCCGTCCCGTCTTTCATGGAATACCGTTCCGCAAGTTAATATAAAATGAATTATTAGGTTCATAACAATAGATGATTATGGAATACATAATAAAAGCCATGAATGTCATTACATATCACAACATGCAGTTACAAAACAGATTGTAATTAGTTCAACAAGCACAGCAAGAAAACTCGCAGAAATTCGGGGCTTTAAATCTAAAGTCCAAGAAAGAGTGAAAACGAAGTTGCGATATCACGTACAAATAGAAAGATATTTCATAGTTCTATGGAATTACGTTCACTCCAAGCGATAACATCTGATAAAATCAGATGAAGCTTTATGTGTGAATGATCTCGTGCAATGATTTGTCGTATAAGCATGATGTATGGACAAGACTAGTAGGACTATTTTGACCGTAGAGGAAATATGACAATGCTTTGTATTCGTACCACGTCTTTCATGACTAAAAATATATATATATATAAAAAGAAATAAATACTTTTTTAAAAATCGTTGGATCCATGGCGTACTTGAGACTCTTTCTTTATATATATATATATATATATATATATATATAAATATTATACAGATATTGACTGGTACGGGGTGGAATATAACATTCTTTGGACCGCCAGGGAGTTATATTTTCCCAAGGGATTATATTTTCCCGAAGCGCGTAGCGCTGAGGGAAAATATGATCACGAGGGAAAATATAACTCCCTGGCGTTCCAAAGATTGTTACATTCCACCCCCTACCAGTCGATATCTGTTATATTAGATGGCCTTGCCATTGATTATGCTTTACAGAAGAGCCTACACTAACGACGTATTCTCATGGTCGGACATCCGGGTATTTTGCGTGTCACGGGGTCATGGATAGCGGTGGAGTGAAAACAAACAGTCGCGTGAGCCTGGAGGGGTAACGCTGTACGTGTTTTCTGCCGGGGCGCCCCGCGAGCATAGCGCTAGCGCAAGCTGTACTACTGTAGCTGTGCGGGCAGCAGGATTAGGCCCTAGGCCTACCCTAAATTAGGCCCTACCTTAAGCCTACTACAGTACTAACGTTAGGCCTATAGACCTACCTGAAGTTTCTATGAGGTACTAAGTAAACGTAGATATCGGGGTAGGGCCTACTCAACGAGGTTCTACTGCACATCTGGCCATTTTCGGGTCGTTGATCCAGAGTCCTGCTGCGATTTCATACGGGCACAGGTCCAGTCCGGCTGCCTTCAACTTGGCAAAATACCGGGATCCGACCGATCGATCGACAGGATCCAGATTTTTAGAATATTGCTGGCAAGACATGATGCATGTATCTCATGAATAAATGACAAAATGAATACTAGTAATGAAAAACGGTCCCCATGTCTGCGTAGAGTTGCACATAAAACGCGTCGCACATGCAGGCACAGCATGCAGTATGCGCATTATGCAGGCTTAGCGCGTGCAAGCTGTTTGTTTTCACTCCAGTCAACCGGAAGTGACGTGTAGCCGACCGCAAGAATACATTGTAGCCTAAACCGTTTTATACGCTCATGTTAGCCCGACCACACGCTGTGTGCGCGCTGTCGCGATTTTGTAGTTGTACAGCGGCGACTGGACTGTGTAGTTGCTAGGCTCAGTCCTCTAATAACGACAGTAGGCCCTTCTAACGTTTTGGTCCTATAGTTAAATTAGGCTCAGGTCCAAAAGATCAGCAGATGTTTTAGGGTCTACTTACAAAACAAATCTAACTTTAGGCTTTAAACGTTATGGCCTACTGGGCAATTTTTATCATTTGACATTTTGTTTCTACTACACAGGTAGGCCCTATTACGTTAGAACCTAGAAACCCAGACTCTACTATGTATGTTAAATGTTACAGGGCCTAACTAGATAGACTCTATTAACTTTCGTTGTTAGTCCTAATTTAGATCTAACGTTAAGGAGTTCTATAAACGTAAGAATATCACGGTCTAACGTTATTTGTCGTTACGTAAGTCTATGTTAGCGTCTAAAACTCTCTAGGTTAACTGTTAACGTTAAGGCTAACGTTACAGTTAGTGCCTAACTGTTAGAAGGGCCTAACGTTACATCACATGCGTCCAAATTGGCTCCCCAGTCCAGTGCATCATCTTTTTTCTAGGCCTAACGTTAGGCCCTACCCTGTGATTTTCAATCAATTTGTCTTGTGCCAGGACCGGTATAGACGTAGGCCTACCTTCTGTCATCAGGAATCTGCAGCAATTTCAAAATCAGTCTTTTTTCCCCTCTGTTGCAGAGATGAACATTGTACTGCTTGTAGAAACACAGTGATTTGCAAACCAGTCTGTTCGATGTCGTGATACTAACAGTTAGTCCTCCTGGCTCCACTTGTGCTTTGTTCGATGTAACTTTAGGCCTGGATCTAACGTTAGTCTAACTCTTCGTTGAGTTACGTCAATACAAAGACGCATATGAATTGCCCTCGTTCTAGGAACTGAACTGAACAAAATGTCTCAAGACTATTCACTCGCTTGTTTTAGGCCATGTTTAGTGGAGTTAGAATCCTTATCCTCAAAATCTTATCGAGCTCGTCGTCGTTTATTATAGACAAAACGGGTTCCAAACTTCGCGGACCGATACGTGCATACGTACATTGGGTAGCCTACTATGTACACACCTGTAGGCCCTACGTAACGTTTAGCTTCCCGAATTCCATCCAGGCAGGCCTATCTAGCGCATGACGCTACTCCGCGCCGCGCCGTGCCGTCTACTCTCTCACGTATCGTGTGTGTGTGTGTGGGGGGGGGGGGGGGGTGAGTGGGAACAGATTATATCGATCCAGACTGCAGTTATCGATAGTAATCGTTTGCTCCTCTCAGTTACCGACGTGGTCCCACACCCTTATATTGGTGTAATTATTTGTTTTTCCACCGTAAGAGGGCGACACACATGGAAAAAATATATTCAGTTGACCAGTTGGTCAATATAACGAGCTGGGAAAATATAACATTTGCGATCCTCGCAAACAGCATCACGTGATGAGCTCTCGACCAATCACATACCAGAAACTGTCTAAGCCATCTAATATTATATAAATAGTGCATGCTCTATGATGCACTATACTGGATTAGAGAACGACAAATACTAAATTATCCCGAGTGCTGTTTTGTTTCACCGAGGCCGCAGGCCGAGGTGAATAGAACTGCACGAGGGATAATTTAGTAGTATTTGGAGTTCTCTAGTCCAGTACTGGTGCATCAATAGAACATGCACTAATTATTATAGTAAATAGGTCCCTCAATCTACATGTATTCCCGTAGGTCTAGGCCCTAATTTAGATCTAACAAGACTCACCGTACCGCCGGCACTGCACTTGTTGCACGCAGAACCGCAACCTACCGTAGTTTACGTATGGTATAAACTGTACACAGCGTGCGACGCTGTACGTACAGACAGACAGCCGTGTATGCGTATTGCACATCACGCACAGCGCAGACTCGCTTATAAAACTCCTACATTCTGCGTCCATGATCCTCTACGCGCGCATGACGTTGAAATTTATGCATGGCCTTGTCTTTAATACACTACGTAAATCGGCCGCCCTCCCTAGGCCTTGCGCGAATCTCTTCGTACATAAAGCGTAGGCATTATGCATAAGCGTAAGCGTAAGCGTTATAGTGGCACGGTCGTGCCACTATACCGGAATTTTTGCACGATCACGTGATACAATCCAACCAATCACAACGCCAATTTCACTCTACCTATTTACTATATATATATATATATGATAAGGTGTGTGATTACAGTTAACAAAAAAAAAATAAGGCGTGTGATTACAGTTAACAACATCATTGCTCAACCTCATTTTGGTTTTAAGAACAATTGTCAGACTGATTTTACTATCGCGCAGATAGCAGGTAAAGTGTCAAAGCAGTTCTACTAAAAAGAGCTCGTTATTGCCACACTGGCATACTTATGGATTAAAGCAATGCCTTTCATACGATAAAACGGGTATCAGAATTCTCCTTTACGGATTAGATTGTAATATGGTATATGACTGGATCGAGGCCCACCTTTTAGTTAATACATCTACACAATTAGCGAAAGGAATGTAAATAAAGTAATAATAGTAATTTATCTTTTTCCTCAACAAGTTCTCTTTGGATGCTATCCTCTTACAAAATTGATGAATACATGATCATTCCACGACCATACAAGACAGGGGCGGATCCAGGAATTTCGTAAAGAGGGGGTGCGTTTACAAAATTAAAGGGGGCGCACGCACCCCTCCCCATTTTTTTCTTTTTATTTCTTTTGTTTCAACGAAAAAATAAAGGGGGGGGGGGCGTGCGCCGGTTGCGGTCCTCCCTGGATCCGCCCCTGCGAAGTGCTACAAGTAAACCTTTTTTATGCTTTACACAGCACCCTCAGATATTTTATATAATTTGCCATTCACACAAGCGCGCGCACATGCATGCACAGCATGCATTTCGCCTGTAATAATCTTCAAGCCTAAAGGACGCACGACTATAGAAGAAGTCCATACAATGATTGATGTGGCCACTAGATGGCGACATTGCATGAAACACCTCTCACTTTCCAAGCATGTCAAGCGTGGAGGCCAAGTTAATCAAAGGGACATTCCGGGCGATTTTCATAATTTCACATCATGTAGTACATACGTAAATCAACAGCTCCATGTATAGATTCCTGGAATTTGTTGTGGTCCTTGAGCAGAGAAACCAATAGATTTATACGGCATAGACACTATATCCATTAAGCCGTGTGTACCATGAAAATGTGACAAAAACAACAATACACACAGATACACACAGTTGGTCATGTACCTACAAACTAAAATTCACACATGAACACCACCCACTCACACGAAAAACAGTCACAGCACGAAGAAAGGAAGGAAAGGCGTCATACATCATGAACTATTTTCTAACAGAGTGTTTCAAAATAGTTTGCCCGCACGTGTCTGCCTCTAGTTGGTCAACAATCAAATCCAAGCTGCGTTGTCAATTAATTCAGTATGACTGTGCGTTCTAAGGAAAAGAATGTAAAATGGGGATTGCTTATAAAGACTTAAGAAATTGCGACTGAACTATAGAAATAGAGTAGCGGCCTAGGACATGTAGGAAAAGCAAAATTTATATATTCTGACTACTAGTATAGAATATAAGTTTAATTGTAAAATGTGCAAAATTTAAGCTGAAGGGAAGTATGAGGATGATTTTGATTACAAGCCTGAACACTGCAAAAAGTCCGGTGCTAGATATGAAACACCGAACTGGTGTTAAATGTCCGGTGCTCATTTATGGTGTTAGATTAACACCTCCGGGTGTCATTTCAAAATGTAAAATTGTTTTTTAATATTTTCTTAGTTACCGTTCTTCTTGTTGATTTTTAACTTCTACAAGACGATCAAGAATTTTCCGATAAAGTAATTGATTTTTGTATAAAAAATAAAGGTGTAAATACATTAATACCACAGTAACACCATTTGGTGCTGTCTCCTATTGAAGCTGGACGGGTGTTATACCATTGACATTAACACCAGTAATATCAAATCAACATCATGTGGTGACATTGTTGAATTAACACCAGCGCAGTGGCAAAAATATTACCAGCTACAGTGTCTAATCAACACCACGAAGTACCAGGTGAACACTTTTCAACACCATCACAACATAGGGGCCTACTTTCTACACCAGTGGGTGTGGCCCTTTATTGACACTTGATCGGTGTTAGATTTAACAGCCGTAGTGTTTAATCTAACACCGACGTTTTTGCAGTGAAGAAGCACGATTAGATAGATATGATATGTTGCTTTTTTTACATTCGAAGACGAACCGATGTCATGGTCACGATTGATAATCGCGTTCATCACAGCAGAAAAAGTTTGAAAAGTCCAAAAGTTTTCTACTATCAACGCAATTGCCGCGATTGACCTCAAGATGTGATCAGAACATCACGATTGCTCCATGATGAAGTCCGTGTTTCCAGTTTCGGCGCCCATCATGACAGTAGGAACGTAGCATAAATGATACGTCACACAATTTTTCAGCTCATTCTATTACGAGAGCACAGGTGTAACTATAGGGCTTACCTAAGGGGAATATATTATACGCGTGCGTAATATCAGGAGTTCGGTATGTCACGTATATTCATATTATGTACACATGCTTATGCGAACCTTCATCAATCCCATTCTACGTATACTGGTTTCAGAGGCATCGGTAAGTCCGTTTGTCTTTCAAAATCATACTAACTGTCCTCATTCTAATAGTTGACAGACAGAGAAAAGGATATATGCGTTGTTATATAATCGCAACCTGTCCTGCGTAAGCTAACTATAAGGTCAGTTATTCAATACCTTGTGTTGACGATTTCTGCTTCGTGAAATCACTGCGTTGCACTACGATTGTTTGAGTAGGCCCTTTGAGTAGGCCCTATTTGCTTTAGTCTAGATTTTCTGATTATCATAGTTAAGTTTCACACGTTGTTATGTCGTGGACGACAAAAACCTTCTTACAACAAAATTTTACTTACTATGGTCATAGCAATAGTTTTACTATAGATCGAGCACATAATACAAATTATGCTCTGCTGTTTTATGATTACAACCTGCTCTGTGTAAGCTGACAAAGTGTGTTCCATTTCGTACAATGCTGATGATTTCGGCTTTGTGAAATCACTGCATTGCACTGGTGTAAGAGGTGTACTTTGTAGTATTTGCCATTTGTCTATACTGATTACTATAGCAAAGTTGCGCACCAAGCTGTCATAGACAACAAAATCTTTCATAGAACAAAACTGTACAAGCTGTAATCATTGCAAAAGTTGTTCCAGACCCAGTACATAATACTTTATGGCTGCTATTTTATAACCATCACTTTATCATAATCTGTTTTGTGTAAGCTTACGAAGTTTAAAGTGCAATTTCGTACCATGATGACAATTTCAACTTTGTTCAATCACTGCAATGCACATCTCCTGGTGTAAGAGGTGATCTTTGACGTATTTGCCTTTATCTACTGGTAATTCAAGTTAAGTCTCACACGCTGTCATATAGACGACAAAGCCTTTTTTGAAAAGGCCTAAGCCTCTACTGAATGTCTTCATACCCAATGTTCCTCTGGACAATCACATAATAATATGCACTGCTACCATAACCTGTTCAGTGTTACCTGTACTTTGTACGTTAATTTTCCTTAACATTGACAAGGGACTGCGTCGGTTCTCCTGTTAATATGTAATCCATATAGTTACTTACGATGATTATCTATTATGATATGCCCAAGTCATATATTTGTACCAGGTGATCTAATTCCCAGAATTATCTAACACCAATCTAGACGACTTAGCCCATTTTTGGTCTGCTACAAATTTGGTCTAAATACAGCTTTGTTCAATAATCTCTATTACCAATTTTGGCTAATTTTCATTTAGTCTTAGGTGTGACAAAATTGTCTAATCGCAATCTCATTTATAGGTATTTTCCCCTCATTTCATCTAATATACTATTTGGTCTGTGGACTATTTTCAAGTCACAGAGCGGACGTACAAAGATCGAAATGCACACGTTGATTTAATGGCTATCCTAACAGACGGCTGCGTGTCGTGTATGCTATCGTAGGGTATTGTATATTATTTGGAAAACCAAATAACCATGAACGTATAAGTATCGATCACAACCAATCACATTCAGTAGCCTTAGGACGCCCCTCTCCTACGAACAAGTCTTCAGCTACACCCCTGCTATCAGATATACTATATACCTCCTGTGACACTCACCAGCGTAGCCAGATTCATGGTATATTAATGCAGGGGGGTCATCGAACGTAAACAAAACCAACAATTAATGTTGCATTTAAGTAACAGGTGTATAAATTAGTATGATGACACTTTTGACACCAATGTAATGAAAATGTTAATAAGTGATACTAATAGATGTCATCAAATCGACACTATAAACCCTCGGCGCTGATGGTAAAGCTCTATTTTGCATTGCACTGTTGTCATTTTACTGTTAGCATGAATTCCTAAATCAACTGGAAAGCGTATTTTGTGCAATGCACCATCGTTTCAGAATTATTTCCTATTCCGGCATATTTTTCTTTCCGCGCGCTGATGTGAAACTCGTTTCAATCACAATAACTACCGGTTGTACAGTAACATTTTCTCCAAGAGCAATAATATTCTCAACCTCTGATGCAATAATTTCATCTGTTGAACTAGGCAACGCTGTAAAAATACCAAGACTTGGACGTGAATGGAACACGACAAAAAACTTGATTAGGCCAAATGAACATTAGACAGAGTGTGCTCGAGACTAAATGGTCATTAGATCATTAGTGCATTATAGTAGAGTGGCCATAAGAACAATTTGGTCATCCAGTAGACCAATTAATAAGTGGCCCAGCTGGTTATTAGACTAAATGAAACTTTCCCGAAGAGGTGATTAGACAAGTGATAAATTGCCTTTATGGAAAGCTAAAGTTGGTGGAACCCAAGTGACGAAATGGTACACACTAAAGACAAAATATATTAGACGAATGGGGTTTAGACGAATCGAATATTAGACAAACGAGCGATTGGACATACTGGTAGATAGACTACGTGATTGTGAACCCATTGGATATTAGACGTATATTGGCTATAACCTAACTGATAACATATATTTGTGTCTTTGGACTTTGAGCACGTTTAATAACTTTACATTATAGGCCTATTTGCAATATGTGTGCTGGATAGTATACAACTTCATATCATTCAAATTTACATTGGAGCAT
Organism: Diadema antillarum; assembly: GCF_040938485.1. Taxonomy (NCBI): domain Eukaryota; kingdom Metazoa; phylum Echinodermata; class Echinoidea; order Diadematoida; family Diadematidae; genus Diadema; species Diadema antillarum. The sequence goes on from NW_027270953.1 coordinate 1,487,858, forward strand.
AACATATATCATATAGGCTAATGTTAGTTATTGATTCCTTCTGCTTTTTCTGGCAAAACTTCACTCTGCAGATAGGGAAGAGTAATTTGAACGCATGATGATTGTAGGTGTGTAACAAGAAAAAAAATGGAAACTTCCTTTAGTCATGCATATTATGTTACATATACTGTCATCATCGTGTTTTGTTTTTGTTTTTTGTGTGTTTTTTGTCTTTTGATCATTATTTTTTTAATCATGTATATCATATATTTAATTCATTTAATTACATATAAACCCTTCAAAAAAAAGTTTGGAAATCTGAATTCAGTTGTAAATTTGTCCAGTCTGTAAGCACTATACAATGCATGCTTGAAATCAATGGAAAGATTATTAAATTCTCTTTAAAATCATATCCCACTTATTGTGATTATGTTATAAAGTAAAGGCCTGCACTCAAAAGTGTCTGATAAGGTCTGCATTGAAAAGTTTCAAAATGAAAAAGAACGGTCCTTATGAATGAGAATAGTCGTGAAGATTAAATAGCGAGCATGTTTTGTCGTGTTACGTCTTTTGTTCTCAACTGGTCAGCCATGGAGGCAAATTTAAATAGACATCTTAACTTCACATTGAAGTTTTCAGTGGTGCCATGCCAGGCAATTTTGATAGCTCATCAAGTTTTTTGGTTGTATATCATGCCGCGTGTAAGCAATGTTCAAAAAGCCCGCGCCATAGGGCGAATTGAAGCTGAGATGCTTCAAAAAGATGACAAGCATTATCACATAGAGCGAGACTTATGCGCAACTTTCTCGAGAGAGAGGGCATCACTAGAATGGACGGGCCTGCATGCAGCCCCGACCTCAACCCCATAGAACATCTTTGGGATCAACTTGGCCGAGCTGTGGGGAGGAGGGTCGAAAATGCAACGACATTGACAGGACTCCGTCAGATACTTTATATTTTAGATGACATCCTTTATATTTTAGATGATGCGAATTGAAAACTTCGCTTTCAGTTCACTGAATAACGATAAATTTTTTGAAATGTTTCATCAAGATCCAGTATCATACACAATTAATGACCCCCAAAATGATGAGTATCCTGCTGTTTATGATTTCGATTTCTGTGAAACAGATGTAGAATCTAATGAGGATAATAATGAACAATATTTAAGCTCCAAGTGTTATACTATGAATCAATTCAAATCTTTAACCGGACTCACCGATTGTTTTTCAGTATTGCATTTGAACATAGGAGTTTGAATAAGAATTTTGATAAATTCTGTTGTTTTTTGGACAACACTCATGACATATCTTTTTCTATAGTAGGTCTTACTGAAACATGGGTTACTCAGGATTCTGCTTCCGCATATTCTCTTCCAGGCTATGATTTTATAGAGAATAGTAGACGCGATAGAATGGGCGGAGGTGTTGGTTTATACGTTTAACAAATCCTTGATTACGTCATACACAAAGATTTAATTTGTATGAACAGAGTCGTTGAGTCATTATGTGTTGAAATTAAGGTCGCCCATGCCAAAAACATACTTGTATTTATAATGTATAGACCTCCTAAGCACATCTTTTTTACACCTTATAACCAAACCAACTTGAGTAACCAATCACTCGGCAACACTTATTGATGATATATTTTGTAATATTAACCCCTTACCGGTCTCTGGTATCATTCTTTCAGATTTATCAGATCATTACCCTATTTTCACTCACATACCCCTTCAGAAAAAAATCACCATAAACGACCCGGTGTCAACTTTCCGGAAAGTGACACCTGGAAATATAGAGAGGTTGCAAAATGACCTCGGTAATGTGGATTGGTCTTTTGTATATAATACCGAAAATACAAATGAGGCTTATGATTTGTTTATGAGTACTTTAATTTCGGTTATGGATAAGCATGTTCCTGTTGTTAAAAAGAAATCCAGAAATTATAAAAGATTCCCTATAGACTTCCATGGGTATCTAAGTCTTTACTGCGATCAATCAATCGAAAGAATAATTTGTATTACGTTGACAAAATTAAACGTACCCAGCAATCTCATGATAAATACACTTCATATAAAAACGTCCTCACACAAATATTACGTTATGAGAAACGGAAATATTTCGCTAATCAGATAAGTTTGTTTAAACATGATATTCAAAATACTTGGAAAGTTATCAATATGGCTATCAACAAAAATAAGGACAAACCCCGTATTACATCAATCAAACATGGTGATGTATTTGTTGATGATGTTTCCTCAATAGTTGATATTTTCAACCAGTATTTTTCACAAATAGGAAGTAATCTTGCCCAAAATATTCCACATAGTCATCTGAATTTTCAAGATTATTTAAAAGGTCCCCAATCCAAGCTCATTGTTTTTCGTGCCTTTGCATAGAAATGAATTATTAGATGTAGTTCAGAATTTGAAAAATAAAAAAGCTCTGGATATGACGGCATTGATAATATCCTTTTAAAAAGTATTATTGATTATATTGTAGATTCACTTGTATATGTATTTAATTTGTCTATAAGTAATGGTGTTGTCCCTGAGGATATGAAAGTCTCCAAAGTAATTCCCGTCCATAAAAAAGGGGAAAGGGAAGATGTCTCCGATTATAGACCAATATCCCTGCTAACCTCTGTTTCGAAAATTTTAGAAAGGGTTGTTTACACCAGGCTTTTGAAGTTCTTAGACACCCATAAAATTATTTCTCATCATCAATTCGGATTTCGGCAAAAGCATTGCACATCTCATGCAATCCTTACCTTCCTTGATAGGGTTTCAAAAGCGATAGATACATTTCATCATACTATTGGAGTCTTCCTGGACCACTCCAAGGCCTTTGACACCATAGACTACAGCATACTACTTTACAAATTATCACATTATGGTATCAGAGGAAAGGCCTTGGAGTGGTTCAGGAGTTACCTTACTAATCGAAAACAATTTGTATTTATCAACGGACATGCATCGACTACGCAAAATGTTAACTGTGGTGTTCCTCAAGGAAGTTTACTAGGTCCCCTTTTATTTATTCTCTATGTTAATGATATGTCAAATTCTTCAAACATCCTCTCTTTCTTATTAATTGCGGATGATACTAATGTGTTTTTATCTGATTCTGATTCTGATCGATTAATTGATATTTTAGATAGTGAATTAATGAAGTTACTTCAGTGGATAAGAGCGAACAAATTATCAATAAATTTGCAAAAAACTAAATGCATGCTGTTCAGTAATTCGCTGGAAAATTTACCGAGAAATATTTTCCTGGAAGACACGGTTATAGAAGAAGTTTCCTCCATCAAATTCTTAGGTTTGATCCTGGACAATAAACTTACCTGGGGTTCGCATATTGATTCTGTATGTCGTGTTATTTCAAGGAATATAGGTGTTATAAACAAAGTTAAATTTTATCTTCCCCAAAATGTACTTTTCATGTTATATTCTACTTTGATACTACCTTACTTAAATTATGGGACACTCGCATGGGGAAACACTTTTTCTACTTATACAGAAAGAATATCATTATTACAGAAAAAAGCTCTTCGTATCATTTGTCACGAATCGTGGAGAAGTCATACTAATAATTTACTCCACGAAAATAATATTTTGAAAATTTATGACTTCTATCGTTTGCAATTAGGACAATTCATGTATAAAATCACCAACCATTCTTCTGTGTTTGATTCCATGTTCATAAAGAATGAAACTGTTCATGCATATCCAATCCGTCAATCCCATGAATATTATTTGCCTTTGATTAGGACGGTTTTTGCAAAATCTTTATTCTCCTTTTCTGGACCAAAATTCTGGAATTCTCTGGATAATAATATAAAAGAAGCCTTAAGTTTTTATACATTTTCTTTAAAGTTAAAGAATCATCTAAAAACTTCGTATGCAGCATGATAAATAATTCATTCTTCTGTTTTTACTTTTGATTTTCAAAGTTGTTGTTGCTTCGTTATTTTCACTACTCTTTGTTCATCAGCGAGCCCGTGCTTCTGTGCCTCCAGTGCCCTGGTTATGACCCACCATTTCCCTCTCCTCTCCCCTCCCCCCCCCCCCCCCTTTGTCCATCTCGGACTTACTACCTTCTTCACTACTATATCTTTCTATTCTCTCATCAATTTTTCCTTACAAGAGAGTCGCCATGTGTTTGTTAATATGCGTCCGTATGTGTGCATATATGTGTGTATTATTCTGTCTGTCTTTTTTTTTTTTTGCTACCGCTTAGGGAAATTTGTTGTTGTTGTTGTTGGGTTTTTTGCAATTATATTTTTTTCTCTATGAGGGGAATGCATTTACCACAGTGACGTAACAGTTATTTGTATCTCTGTTGATAATTTACCTGTATCTCTTTTACAATGTTATTCTGTTCATCGCATTGTGGTACTGATTTCATGACGTCTGTGTATATGAGCGTTTCTTTTTATTTCTTATTATTTGTTTGTTGGAAGTGAAATAAATCAACTTGAACTTGAACTTGAATACTGGTTGACAAGTGGAACGCCATTCCTCAACAGCAAATCACGAAGCTACAGAAGTCAACAGCATGAGGACACGGTGCCAGGAGGTGGTGGTGCAAGCACTTAGGTCGTCCACCAGTTACTGAGCCCCGATCATGTTCATTGACAATATAAAGACAAATTAAACATAAAGTAAAGACAAAATAACAACAAATTGAAGACAAAATAAAGATGAAACTCCAATAAAATCAAGGCCATGCCATTTCACTTCTTTATGTCTTTGTTGTGGTTAATGGCGAGGTTCTGTGAGATGAAATGGTTTGAGTCATGATCGTTTGTGTTTGTGTGTGTATGTGTGTGTGTGTGTGTGTATGTGTGTGTGGTGTGTTTATCTGTTTGGTTGAACGCATACATGTTTCACTCCATAAAAATGCTGATGTCACAGTAAATGAACACCAAAGAAACAATGGGGAACTCACAATGAAGACGTCAAAAATTGGGCCATTATGCAGCTTTTCAATTCTGATTTTACCTCATATTTATAAATACTGCACCTCCATGCATGTATACGATAATCATAACAAGTATGATATCATTTTAAAGAGAATTAAACAATTTTTGTGTGGTATTATTTTCAAGGAAAAATGAAAAATGATTGATCAAATTCAGATTTCCAAACTTTTTGAGGGGATTATATAAATATATATATATATATATATATATATATATATATATATACTCCTAGGTACCCATACACAGAAGACATGGCTGCACTGAAAAGTTATACTGTTCATATTCTACTGACGATAGCCCTCATCGGAAGAGCCATGCCCTCGAATGCGGTAAACGCACTATACACACATCGAAATAATAATAGGTATAATTATAAATTGATTTAATAAATTATAAATTAAAAAAGTATAATAGATAATACTGCTAGCTTCACTGTGTCTGTAAGAGGCTGATCGAGACCATAGCTTTTCCCACTCCCTCTCTCTCTCTCTCTCTCTCTCCCTCTCTCTCACTATCTGATCATATATATATATATATATATATATATATATATATTATATATTCTCCTAGGTACCCATAGACAGAAGACATGGCTGCACTGAAAAGTTATACTGTTTATATTCTACTGACGATAGCCCTCATCGGAAGAGCAATGCCCTCGAATGTGGTAAGCGCACTATACACAAATCAAAATAATTGATAAGTATAAGTTGATATTATACCCCTAGCTACACTAGTTCTCTCTATTAGAGGATGGTCGAGACTCTAGCTTCTCCATATGTGGGTATGTATGTGTGTGTGTGTGTATAATCAAAATATGAAAGTTCTGCGTCGGTGTTTAATGAATAGAAATCAAGAGTAAAAACAGTCTTATAAAAACACCGCAGGAGCCAAAAAAAAATGGAATAATGACACTGGTACTGGGCTTAAGGTAAGGCAGGGGTACGGCTTAAATTGTTGCATATCATAATAGATGATGACTGGCGGGGGAGGGAACATACCGAATGTTCCACCCGAAGGGTTTGAAATGCTATTGAGGGAGGTATATAGCCTCCCGAAATAGCATTTCAAACCCTTCGCGTGGAACGTTTAGTACATGTTCCCGACAACAAAAGTCATCATCTGTTATAAAGCATTATCATATGGGTTAGTCAAATACCATCATCTGTTATGGGTTGATATTTTCCGTGGAAGCCATGTTCGCGACCTCAACCACCAGCACAACGCACTCGATCGCTCGCGCAGAGCCAAATTCACTGTGCACGGGTCCTTCAAATCACACTTTCGAACGCCTTACAAATGTGATAATCGGTCATCTGTTTGTTCACATTGTATGGAATAGGCAAATTTATCCTATCGATTGCCTGAAAAATATGATCGTTCAATCGTTTGGTATCGTTTGTCATTTGTTACGTAAAAATGTTTTCCCATGGAAGAACATTACAAAAATGTTCTGCCCATGAGCGAACATAACCAAATAATGTGCCTCGATCACGTGACTGTGTTTAGCCAATCACTAACCGGTATTTGACTAACCCATTTAAAGGGGAAGGCTAGTAACTGAATGATCAGTGGGAATCAGTGCGAATGCTGGGGGATGATTGTTTCAATTCTTGTGGGATTCATTTAAGAGTACATTCTATATCTATTGTTGTGTGAAGATAATTTGCTTCAGAACGGCTTTATATTCAAGTAATGTGCAGCTTAATGCCCCGTCACTGACCAGGCATGCTAACCTGGAAACATTAAACTGCACATTATTTGAATATGAGACCATTCTGAAGCAAATAATTTTCACACAACAATAGATATATAATGTACTCTTGAATGAATCCCATAAGGATTGGGACAATCATCTCCCAGCATTTCCACTGATTCCCACTGACCAGTTACTAGTCATCCCCTTTAATATACACATGATATTATGACATGTACACTGTCAGGGTATATAATATATTGTACATATTATATACGTATATGAATTACTGGTTCCCTTTGAAAATCGGCAGGACAAATCTTCCCAGGAAGGGGGAATAGATTAAATTAATGTACTTGCTTTTCTCGACAAGTCTCTTACAATGATTAGCCTATACAAAGAGTAAACAATATAAACAATATAAAATGTTTAAAGATGAACCGCATTATAAGACGACACACTAGGATGTTCTATATTTTTTTTTTGTGCCAGGGTTTCCCATTCTATTTTTCTGAATCTTTTCACATGCAGGAATCGGTTTGTGAGTTTGACTCTCAAATGACGTACGACGAGAGGCCTAAGCTGTGTCCGAACGGTGCCAAAAACCTCAAACTCTGCGAGCCGGGCCAGTTGAAGATCAAACCATGTATCAACGCCAATGAAGACACGACAGAAATGTGAGAAAACCAAATCTGTCATGCACTTGACCCCATGTCCAGTCAAATCTCCTATGCTCAACCTACTGGGCTAGAGCTTAGGCATTTTTATACGATTTCTTACAATGGGATAACGAAAGAACAACAAAAAGAAAACCCCGCAATAAGTATTTTCTTCAATTATTATTCGGAGTTGTATGATCATTGATATAACGGAACAGTGGCTTCGATGCCTAAAACGTTTGAAAATTCCAAGTTCATCGGCACCTTTGATATAATGACCTTCGACTGGTTGTTGGTTTCTTGTATTCGTCTGTGTCAAAGTAAAAACGAAGTCTTGATGTCGCATCATGACGGTTTCGAAGTTTTTACTATGAATATACGTTAAATAAGGTAATCAAATTATTTCCCTTTGTTTTCACTGTGGCATATTGGGTATGACTCCCGACTACCAATCAGAGGACGCGAGTTTGATTCCCGCCCAGTGCTTACGTCCTTGGACAAAAATGTTTCATCCACCACGTCCCTCTCGACCAACGTGTATATATGGGTACCTGGCAACGCTATATCATAATGGCAGATCCTTCTGGTAGAGCAGTGGCAACACTGAAGAGGGTACCCTGGATAAAGAAGATCTTATTATCATTATTTATAATTTACTTGTATTTTCCTTTTTTTTTCTTTTTCTCACCTGTAGATGTGAAGTTTGTCCTCATAAATTCTTCCAGGCTAATTTCAATAATTGCACAAATTGCCACGAGTGTTCAGAATGTGGGATGAATGAACGAGTCAAGACTGTTTGCACCAGTACGTCAAACACGGTCTGTGAAAGCATCTTTCCCGAAACGATAACGTCGTCGACTTCACAAGGATCAACCACTAAAACACCTTCAAGAGCGTCCGTGTCCACCCGGGACAGCCAAATAGACGAAAGCACCGTTGTCATGACAACTTGCGAGAACTGTAAGACAACACAGAGCAGCGACAAGATGACAATTGCAACTGAATCGGAAGCGATCTGTCCGTACGAAATCAAAGAGCCTGAATATAAGTGTGTTCCTGAAAATGGTATATACGTGTACTTGGTTGCACTAAATTTGGGTGATAGGGAGGGAAGAGGCACTGTACAGTAATGACCATGGATGAATACCAGTTGTAGTTTTTCTGTCATGATGTTCAAGGCTAGGCATTCTATGCGGTAGTCCGGGGGCACCAGAACCATCACAAATAGATGTCGGGACACATTGTTTAAGAAATTTCATGTTCGTTTCATTTCGTTTCGTTTCGTTTCGATTCGTTTCTTTTATTTCATTTTAAACAAAGAGTGGCAATGTACAAACATATCGCGAGAAAAGAAAAATTAGATGGAAATGAGAAGTACATATTCTCAATACGTCGAAATATATAAACACCATGAATTAAGGAAGGAATAAATACATGTATATAACTTTATGTCCACGTGGCCACCAAAAATCTGTGTATACATTTTTTAATGTGTTTTCCTCGTCTAGAAAAGAGGGAACTCGATGGCCATCAGTGCTAGATAAATGCATGCATTCCAGCTACCTGCCGTGACCAGAGCTGCCAGATCCCCGCGAGTCTTCACAAATTCTTTACTTTGTGGCCAAATTCAGCTAAACCATTTTTCTCACATCCACATTTTAAGGTTTATTTATAAATTGAAGCAGGCCTATGCTCCACAGAGATATACCTCTAATAATAATAATTAAAAAAATAATGTTTTCAGGGAGTTCAAAAGTGTAAATTATGCCTGATTGACTAAATTTAGCGACATGGGGATTTTTTTTAGTATAAATGTATATTGTTCGAAGACAAAGTAAGAATGAAAAGGAAGGAATGAATACACAAACTCTTCTTGACATTAACAGGTTGGTCTCTTGATCCTCTTCATATTACACTGATCTGTGTCATCTTAGTAATCCTGGCACTGGTGGGGTTTCGTCTATGGAAATCGAAAACAGTAAGCTACTATGTCGACTGCAGCTGAACACTAACGTGATGGGAAATCTATGCAAAATTTAATGATAGTTTGTTATAAAACGTATGTATCCAATCTAAGTTACGCATTTTGTTTCACTTTGCACAGTGTTGTTGTCGTGAGTCAGCACTAGTAACTACCCAATAAATCATACGAGCTGTAGCAAGAACTTGATTATGAATACGCATTCGATTGTTTGGTACGATCTGACATGGTTATGGTAATAATGTCAAATTTTTAACAATTTAAACATTTCTCGTGTTTTTAGGCTTATATATATATCTGCAATAGAATCATGTATGGTATACATCTTAATTGTCATACAGAAATTCCAAACTCATTAGTGACTGGATCCTCCCCCCCCCCAAAAAAAAAAAAAAAAAGAATAGATAAATAATGATGATAAATAAATAAATAAAAAATAGAAATTGTATAATACTGTGCGATGGCTAAGAAAAACATATAGCTTGCTCTCATTGATCATCTGATATACAGGGTAAGTTTACTTTGACTAGGTGGATGAACAATAATTGCAGTGCAATAACGTCGTTGTAAATCAATGGATTTCATTCAAACGTGGTATACAGTCATACAGATATGACTAAGCTGAAGTGTTGTAGCTTTATAAAGTCTGTCGTCATCTCCAAGTATAACTACCGAAAGATTAATCGGTACGGGTCATCTCGCTCTTACACTCAGGCTTCCTCAAATGATGGTGGCAGTGACGGAAATAAGGACCCATCGTCTGGAACCCCTGAAGAAGGCGAGACAAAAAATATTTCACCATCGAGTACTCCAGAGGAAACGGAAGGCTTAATGAAAACTAATGGGACGAATGAATCTAGGACTGAACATCAGCAGGATTCAGACTGATGAAACCAAACTCTAGATCGTGAAAAGGAGCGTAACAAATAATGGTTAGTCATAAGAGCGTAGAAAGGCTCAAGCAACAATATTGTACGAGAATACAGCCACAGGTCGTTCACTTGATAAATGCAGCCATATTCGTGAACATTTGTGAAATGAAATGTTTCCGTGAAGACATGGCGAGGGAACATGCAAGTTATGCTGAATCGAGGGGAAGGTGCATTCCAGTGTCTTTTGTTAAACATATCAGTACTTTAGCAATGATTGGGAGATGAGGTCACAACAGGAATATTGGTTTGGAAGGATTTTTGTTGGCGTATCCAGGTAATCTGAAGAAAAATAGAAGAAAAATTATATATGGAATGTTTCTAGACATTCGTTTCACCGCAAAAGTGATGTTGAGGGTGTCATAAATCGACACAAATCAACATGCATATATATTCCAGGGAACCTTTAAGTGTGAATAATCTCTTGCGCTCATTTGTCGTATATAGCATGAGGTGGACAAGTAAGATTATTTTGACTGCAGAGGAAGTATGGCTATGCTTTGTATTCGTACACGTCTTTCATATATTTTGTTGTCATGTTCAAATTCAAATTCAAGTTCGCCGTATATATAACACTTATATGTCGTGTTGCTGCTTTGGCTCGACACTAACGGTAGCCCGGTGGCCCGGGGCCACCAAAAACGCACGTCGGGCCACCAAGACTTCAGAAATGAAGATTTTGGTGGCCCGATCGGGTCACCAAAAAAAGCCGGATGTTTGCCTTTACTTTTGGAAATGAACAGCAGTAGCAATCGGCTCCGTAAGATGATAAAATAAATGTCAGATATTTGCTTTTAATTTTGGAAATGAATGACGGTAATATTCGACTCCGTATGATACTAAAATAAATGTCGGATGTTTGCTTATACAAGCACTTTTGGAAATGAATAACGGTAAGAGTCAGTTCCGTCCCGGTGCTAAAATTAATGTCAGATATTTGATTTTGCATTCGGAAATGAATAAGGATAACATTCGGCTCCGGAAGAGGCTGAAATAAATGTGGAATGTTTGCTTTGACGTTCGGAAATTAATAACAATATCATTTAACTCCGTGCGATGATAAAATAAATGTCGGATGTTTGCTTTTAAATTTGGAAATGAATAAAGGTAATATTCTGCTCCGTCCGATGCTAAAATGAATAATAGATTATTGCTTTTACATTTGGAAATGATTAACGGGATTAATCGGCTCAGTTAGATGCTGAAATAAATAGCGGATGCTTGCTTTCACATTCGGAAATGAATAAGGATAACATTCAGCTCCTTAAGATGCTAAAATTAATGTCGATTGTTTGCTTTTACGTTTGAAAATGATTAACGGTAACATTCGGCTCCGCATATAAGGTGTTAAAATACTAATAAAATGTTGGATGATTGCTTTTACAATCAGAAATGAATAACGGTAACTTTGGGCTCTTTATAATGCTAAAACAAATGTCGGATGTTTACAAATATCTGTAAATGCTCCCACTTTCTCATTTCGAACGTAAGTTTTGACCATCTAAATAGGCATCAACTTTTATAATAATCTATAAGCCTATTTGCTAAATCTTAGAACTCAGAATAACGGTAAAATGATTGAATGTTCTATTCATTTATTTTAGACATGGGTACCTAGCTGTATCACCTATACTTAATATCTATTTTTCTATGTTTAGTAGGACCGATTTAGTCTCTCTTATGTTTTTCTTGATTTTTTTTCGGGCCACCAAAAATAAAAGTTAGTGTGGAGCCCTGCAGTGTGTGTGTGCGTGTGTTGGTATGGTTGTGTACAAGGGCGTACCGAGGGGGGGGGGGTGTTTTGGGTGTTCAAACACCCCCCCTTTGCCAAAAGGGGGGTGTTTAAGGTGTTCAAACACCCCCCTTGGGCAAAAGGGAGGTGTTTGAGCTATTCAACACCCCTCTTCAGCAATGCTTACATGTTGACAAATGAAATAAAAGCTGTCTTTACCGCTTTTATTTCCGTTTTGAATTCGGCCTTTCCTTTCTTTTGCGTTCATTTTCTCTCTCTCTCTCTCTCTCTCTCTCTCTCTCTTCCTTGTTTTAATGTTTGTGTGGATGATGATACATTATGGAGTTAAATAATATCATACGCACTAAAGAGCTCGTGTAGGCCTACAGTACGTGTTAATACTACGTTACTACACCGCGCGCGAAGCTGACGCGCAAACAGTAGACATTCCCGATCCCTGCTTTGCTTTCTGACCGAATCGCGAAGATACATTGCGCATAATGTTCACCGTTTACCGGTATTATACCGTACGCGGTACCGTAAATTGTGTATGATGCATAATAAATATCATCATGTGTGTACAATGCATGCTGCGCTGCAGCCTATTATAGGCACATTGCATGCTAAGTCAGTAGTATCAACTACCAACAGTGGCGTATCTGGGGGGGGGGGGGGGGGCAAGGGGGCACGTCAAAAAAAAAACGAGAAAAAAAGAAGAAGAAGAAAAAAAAAATCTCGCCCGGACGGGGGGAAGGAGAATGGGGGGGGGGGGGGGGCAGAAAACCAAATCAAACAAGATAAAAACAAACATGAATTCCATGAATTCCATGTTTTGTAACGCTGAAATATAAAAATTTTCGGCTCGCTCGCTGCGCCCACTCGCCAAAATTTATCCAAAAAAATAAAATAAAATAAGAAGAACAAAACGTAATGATGACGTGGAAATATAAAAATTTCGGCTCACTCACTCGTAGTAATTCAGAGTATTTTTCCAAGTCCTTAGTTTGTTGGCATAAAGATTATCTATGAACCCGTCACTATATCTTGATTAGTATTGTAAGATTTAATAACCAAAAAATGACAAGATTTCCATGTTTTGTAAGGTGAAATACAAAAATTGTCAGCTCGCTCGCTCCGCTCGCTCGCCAAAATTTATCAAAATTTATCAGATTTTATATCACCCTCAAAAAAAACCCCTTTTAAGTGCTCGAAAAAGCATATCAAGTGGACTTTTTTAAAGTCCCTATGAACCGGGATGGGATTGGGGTTGAACACTGTTGGTATACATCGTTATCTATAAAACCGTCACTATATCTTGATTAGAATTGTCATTCGAAGATTTAATGACCAAAAATGACAAGAATTCCATGTTTTGTGAGCTGAACTACAAAAATTTTCGGCTCGCTCGCTGCACTCGCTCGCCAAAATTCTTCAATATCTATTACATTTAAAACACCCTCAAAAGACCCCTTCTATATAAGTGCTTGAAAAAGCACATCATGTGGACTTTTTTTAAGTCCCTACCGGGATGGGGTTGGACACTGTTGGTACAAATCGTTATCTATAAGGCCGTCACTATGATTAGAATTGTAATTCGAAGATTTAATAACCAAAAATGACAAGACTTCCATGTTATGTATAAAGCTGAAATATAAAAATTTTCGGCTCGCTTGCTGCGCTCGCTCGCCAAAATATATCAAAATTTAGGGTTGCCTATACATTTAAATCACCCTCAAAAGACCCCTCTTAAGTGCTTCAAAAAGCATTTATCATGAGGACTTTTTTTAAGTCCCTACCGGGATGGGGTTGGGGTTGAACACTTTTTCAGAAATTAGGGGCGCAATTTTCGCGCTTGCCACGGGCGCCGTTTTCCCTAGATACGCCACTGACTACCAAGTACAGTCAGTATAGTAGCCTACTGGAAGCAGCAAGCTCTGGAAGCTCTGGGAGTAGCAAGTTACTTGCTACTCAATGTAATTAGTACCGTAATAGCACATGGGGGGGGGGGCACGTGCCCCCCCCCCTCCCCCCCCCCCCCCCCCATCCGCTGATTAAAAAAAAAGAAAAAAAAGAAAAAAAGAAAGAAAACAACCTACGAAAATGGTAAGTCAAGGGTTAGTAAACTGCTTTTGAAATCAACATGAAAGGATGATCAAGAAAAAAAAAAGATATTTTTCTAAGATTTCTTTTAACCATACAATTAAAGAGGTATAACTTTGTTCAAAAAGCTCGGAGACGACAAAAGATTATGATTCAGCGTGATTCCTGGTTGGCATTTTGAATACAAGCAGGATGTGCGCAGTGTATTCAGAATATCGGAATGGCAAAAAGAGTCGCTGCAATGTTGCGCAATGTTTGATAGGTTGTACACATTTGCTATCAAAGCTTGATCATTGATTTTGCAGTGTTGCTTTACATACTAGTCTATATTAAAATGCCTTGCATTGCCAATAATAAGACTTGACCTTGGCTATTTCCTAACTTTTCCATCTATGAAACACACACACTCACAAACACAAACAAATTAGGGGATGCTCTATATAAAGTGCAGATTTTGGACATCCTTCTCCCGCTTGGTCACTTCGACGCCCCCTCGCTGGTCATACCTCCCCCAATCATGAACATAAACCGACACCCTTGACTACCAGTGGCGGATCCAGGGGGCGCACCGGGCGCCCCCTCCCTCCAATGCGAAGAAAATATACATGTAGCTACAAACGACAGTTTTTGGACGGTAAAATGTCAAAATTTTCAAGCTCGCTCGCTTCGCTCGCTCGCATTTAACCGTTATATGCCATTCTCCTGATGTTACTGCCAGTAATTGCCAGCAGTTGCGCCCGGTGCGCCCCTCCCCCGAATTTCCAAAGCGAAAAAATATAGCTACAAACGGCAGTTTGGGGACTGTAAAATGTCAAAATTTTCAAGCTCGCTCGCTTCGCTCGCTCGCATTGTAATCGTTATGCAATTCACCTGATGTTGCTGTCAGTAATTGCCAGCAGTTGCGTCCGGTGCGCCCCCTCCCCTTAATTTCCAAAGCGAAAAAATATAGCTACAAACGACAGTTTTTGGACGGTAAAATGTCAAAATTTTCGAGCTCGCTCGCTTCGCTCGCTCGCATTTAACCGTTATGTAATTCTCCTGATGTTGCTGTCAGTAATTGCCAGCAGTTGCGCCCGGTGCGCCCCCCCCCCCCCCCCCGAATTTCCAAAGCGAAAAAATATAGCTACAAACGGCAGTTTGGGGACTGTAAAATGTCAAAATTTTCAAGCTCGCTCGCTTCGCTCGCTCGCATTTAATCGTTATGCAATTCTCCTGATGTTGCTGTCAGTAATTGCCAGCAGTTACGCCCGGTGCGCCCCCTCCCCTTATATTCCAAAGCGAAAAAATATAGCTACAAACGACAGTTTTTGGACGGTAAAATGTCAAAATTTTCAAGCTCGCTCGCTTCGCTCGCTCGCATTTAACCGTTATATGCCATTCATCTGATGTTACTGCCAGTAATTGCCAGCAGTTGCGCCCGGTGCGCCCCCCCCCCCCCCCTCCCTCCCCCGAATTTCCAAAGCGAAAAAATATAGCTACAAACGGCAGTTTGGGGACTGTAAAATGTCAAAATTTTCAAGCTCGCTCGCTCCGCTCGCTCGCATTTAATTGTACAGTTATGCAATTCTGATGTTGCTTCCATGAGGTGCGCCCCCCCCCCAATGTCTTGACCCACGGTACGCCACTGAACACCCCCCTCTAAAGAATCCTGGGTACGCCTATGGTTGTGTATAATGAGAAATGCAACGTGCCAAAAAGAAAAGAATCTGATGAGTCAAAGGAGTTGATTTCAATCAACATCTTTATGCCAAGAGCAATTGTTCTAGTCTATATGGATAATATTGTATTTTCTATTGCACCATACAATGTCATTTAGGCTGAATGATTGCAGTTAACAATATCTTTAATCAATCGCAGTTTTGTTTAAGGAAAAATAATACGACTGATTATGTAATCGTGCAAAGAGATGGTATAGTTTTTGTTTAGATGGCGATTCAGACTTTAAATTTTTGCGAGATAATTAGAAAACATGCATTTACATGAAAAATCACAGAACCTACGATTATGAGAGGAATATCAATTTAAACTTTATTTGATGAAAAGTGGTTTTCAAATGGCGGATGGCCACAATCAAAGTCCCACCTTTCATGAGGACAACCTTGCTTTGCTTTGTTTTTCGTTATATCAGCTTTTTTATATAAATTTTAATCCAATAAGTTTTGAATTCCTTTTAGAATTGTACGTACTTTCATATTTCATAAGAGTTTTCTAATTTTCTCGCAAAAAGTTAAAATCTGAATCCCCCACCTCAACCAAAACTTTACCAGCCCTTGAATAGATAAAGTTACAAAACAACTTCCACAAAAGGAGCACGTTACTCAGATTGTGGATTTAAGCAAAACCTTTGATACCATGTGACACATAGCTTTTTCGGTTCCTTCATTATTTCACATGTTATTGAGAATTGTCTTTTATGTACATATTCTGACACTTTCTGGTCATGATCCACTTTATATCATAATTTGTATCTTACTTGTTTGTCTGTGGGTTTTTGTTTTGTTTTGCTTGTTTTATTTTGTTTTGAGTTCTTTTGTATGTTTTTTTTTTCAAAGTATATAACATCAATGTCAAGTGTAAACTTTATGATATTCTCGACATGTTGTGATTTTGCATGTTTCGTCATTTTTGACATAGACATACTGTACTAAAAGCCTATATCATATGTTTGGAACCTACATCATACAAGCTTTGCTTTTTAGTGGGTTCCTCGTATTACACGTCACTTATATGGATGTATTTCATGAATCAATTCGATAAATGCAAATATGATGTGAAGGGTACGTGGAGGGTGATAAATCAGGCGTTGAAATGTAATACTGACAATAATGCTCCTAGTTATGTTCAAGAGGATGATGTTCGTATTGACGACCCCATAGACATAGCTGAAGTTTTTAATGATTACTTTGTACACATTGGCCCAAATCTGGCTGACAAAATCCCTTCAGCGCACCAGGAATTTCACTCTTTTCTGGATAATAGGAATGTGGCATCTTTATTTTTTGTACCGATTGTTGAAGATGAAATAATAAAGAGTGTTGATAGATTAAATAACAAAAAAAGTTCGGGATACGATGGAATCACAAATTTTTTGGTAAAGAACGTGATTCATGAAATAATTTCACCCCTTACTTTTATTTTGAATCAATCCTTATCTAGTGGTAAAGTTCCTTGTAAAATGAAAGTAGCCAGAGTTGTTCCCATTTTTAAAAAAGGGCGAAAAGATTTTGTTAGTAATGAAAGACTTGTGTATAAACGTACCCTTAATTTTCTTCTTCAGTCAAAAATATTTACTGATTCTCAATTTGGATTTCGCAAAAAACATAGTACAACTCACGCATTACTCAAGTTTATTGATAAGATAGCTCATGCTATAGATGATGTATCTCATACTGTTGGTGTTTTTCTTGACTTTTCAAAGGCGTTTGATACAATAGATCATGATATTTTACTTTATAAATTAAATCATTACGGAATTCGGGGTAAGGCGCTAGAATGGTTTTCTGATTATCTGACAAATAGAAAACAATTTGTAAGTATCCACGGTCACGATTCCCAACCTAAGTTAATTTCTTGCAGGGTTCCTCAGGGTTCCCTGTTAGGTCCACTTCTTTTCATTTTGTATATCAACGATATTCAGAACTCATCTAAGATCCTTTCCTTCGTTTGTTTTGCAGACGATACAAATTTGTTCTTTTCTCATCCAAATCCTGATGAACTTATAAACATAATAAATGAAGAACTTGTTTCTGTTCAATCTTGGATTTTTGCAAACAAACTTTCCTTAAACCTTGAAAAAACTCATTATATTTTGTTTAGTAATTCCCCACCTGTACTACCTATTTCTGTCAAGATCAACAACATTGATTTTTCACAGGTCAACAGCACAAAATTCTTGGGTCTTTACATTGATAGTGATTTATCTTGGAGAACCCATGTTGGTTATGTAAGTAGAATTATTGCTAGAAATACAGGGGTTCTAAACAAACTTAGTTATTATTTTCCATGTAATATTCTACAGAGTATATATTCAACTTTGATATCTCCCTATCTTAATTATGGGATTCTGGCGTGGGGAAATGCTTCTAAAAATCTTATCGATTTGTTATTTATTGTGCAAAAACGCGCTATTAGAATTGTAAACCACGCTGGATACTTATCGCATACGAATGAACTTTTTATAAGCAATAAAATTTTGAAAATTCCTGAGTTATTTTCTTACAACGTTTGCCTGTTTATGTTTCAATTCTCAACTGGCCAATTACCAGATGCATTTTCCAAAATGTTCACAAGAAACTATACAGTTCATGATTATCCAACCCGCCAACGTTATGCGTATCACCTTCCACGTACCCGAACAATTTTTGCGAAAAAAACTATCATGTTCACTGGACCTAAGTACTGGAATGAACTCCCTACGGAACTTACAAGCTGCACCACTTTAACCTCATTCAAACGAAAATTAAAACAATATCTTTTGAGCAGCTACGGCATGCATATTGTATAGTACTTGTTGCTCAGTATTTCCTCCCTTGTCTATCTCATTTATCTTCTAGTAGTAGTCCGACGGGATCCTAACCATGTACATTATTATTCTTCGATCAGTCTGCCTGTTGCGCTCTCTAAGTTTTTATTGTTACACTCGATTGTTGGAATTCTTGCGCGTGGCAGCTGTCTGTTACCATGGTCACACGGCCTGCATGGTTTAGGACCCCGCTGGAATTTGACACCTGGGGGGCGTTTCATCAACGAGTTCGTCGGGGGTTTTCACCGACGAATTTGCTATCAGCCAATCAGACGCAAGGATTTATACTGACAACTGTCAAAAGCTAATGAAATTCTTGGTCTGATTGGCTGATAGCAAATTCGTCGGTGAAAACTCCGACGAACTCGTTGATGAAACGCCCCCCTGAGCTCCATTGTCCTTGTGTGTATATTTTATATTCACGACAAAATTCTTTTAGCCCACCTTCCATTTATGTATTTATGCCAATTGTTACGTCATCATCTATACCTCCACACCCACTTAAATCCTTACAATCTCAGTCGTTGTTCTCTCAATGTCCTTACTTGTAGTAGGTTATAGTTGCAACATGTGACCTTTCAGTGTTTTATTCTGTATTTTATATAGCAACATTTGATTTGATCTTGTTCGTTTTAATCGGATCCCCCAATTATAGTATGGTCTAAAAATATCTGTACTTATGCTTCCCCTAATCTGATTTTACCACGGGACCTGCGGCTCTATACAAGCTTGCTTTTACGCAGGCCCCATCATATTTTTTTCGCATTATGATCTCAGTTTAACTCGCATGTATACAGACCTTGTGTATACCAAGACAAACTTTTGAACATTCCGGTGAAGTTCTATTTTGAATTATGTTCTGTATAGATTTCGTATCAATTTATTTTATATTGTGATATATGTGAGAAATATGAAAATAAATTGAAATGAAATTGAAATGAAATATGTCCTTATACATTTGTGCAATTTTGTTTCAAATTGACTGTTATGTTAAAAAACATTTTTTCTTCAAATCAAATAGAATATAAAACTTTTATGAAATGTGGAATATGGAACATGAAGAAATAAAAAAGTGATATATGAAAATTAACATGCTGGAATTGTTCACCGTGTCTCGAGTGCAAGACCGGTACGGTTTCAATATTACTAATTCAATTCAATTCAATTCAATTCAAGTCATAAGATAACTCTTCTATACAAATTAGAATATCATGGTACATGTATATCAGGCCCTGCTATATATATATATATATATATATATATATATATATATACAGTGAAACTTTGAGCAAAGAAAATGGGTTTTAATCGGGACTCGAACCCGAGACCTCCGGATTACTAGACCGGTGCTCTGCTGACTGAGCGATTGAAAGCCCTAGATCAGTGTTCGTCCCAAACCCTTAACTCTCTTTGCTCGTGTGGTCAGAAGCTATAGTGTGTGTATGTGTGCCGCACACACGCACACTAAAGGGACTGTACAGTACTGGTTGAGTTGGGGATTCAGGTTTATAACATTCCTAAGTGAGATAATGAGAAACCTCTTATGAAATATGACAGAGCGTGTAATTTTAAGAAGGATTCAACGTGTATTTGATGAAAATTGGCTTTCAAATGACTGAGATATCCAAAAAAAAAGTGATAATAATAAAAGGCGACAGGCCACGCCTTTTATTAGGATCTCTTTGTTTCGCCTTGTTTTTGGATATCTCAGTCATTTCAAAACTGATTTTCATCAAATAAACTTTTGATTCCCCTTAGAGTTGTATGCTCTTTGACATCTCATAGAGTGGTTTCTGAATATCTCACAAAATGTTAAAAGCTAAATCCGTACCTCAACCAGAACTGTACACACCCTTTAACCTGACATAAACCCAAAGGATGTAAATCAACTTTGGAATAAATGCGAGGGATCGCCGAAGCGATGCAGCTTTTTTATTTTTTTGTAATATATCATCTGACCACACGAGCAAAGAGTTAAAGGACAAGTTCACCTTCATAGACATGTGGGTTGAGAGAACGCAGCAATATTGGTAGAGCACATCAGTGAAAGTTCAAAAGTTCTGAATTTTTGAAGTTTCTGCTCAGTCACGACTGGATGAAAAGACTACTATAGCTTGTGATGTCACATATGTACAACTCTATAAAGAAAGAATAAAGAAAATTCAACATATTTCAATTTTTCTCGCATAACAAAAGAACACTCAACTTCTCTCTTTCGGGAGGCAGGGGGAATAATATTACCCCTAACATATACGTCAGTAACAAGTCGAAGAAATGTGCACTTTATTCAAAAGGTAAAGTTTTGTGAAATTCTCTTTGATTTTCCTTATATCGTTGTACGCATGTGACATCATACACCGTATTAGTTTTCTCATCCAGCAGTGATTGCGCAGACACTTCAAAAATTCATAACTTTTGAACGGATTGTCCGATTTCCTCAAACTTCCACCAACACTGACTAATGTGTTCTGCTAATTTTTTTTTTTTTTTGCTCAAAGTTTTCACCGTTTTTTTTTTGTTTGTTTTGTTTCTGGTCAGTTTTCCCTTTCTTGTTCATATATATATATATATATATATATATATATATATATATATATATGATATTGTAAAAATCATTGTAGATTAGTATATAACTTTACATTCTTTGCGGATGACAGTACACTGTTTTAGCTTCCCCTAAGAACCATGCACCAATTTCTTATTCACATATCAAATTCAGTATTGACAAAAAATATACATCATCCTGGTTCAAATGCAACAAATCATCTGTGAATATTGGTAAAACAAATTCCACGAATTTCCAGACTTCCCACTCCAAATGCTAACCCCAAATTATGATGTACATGTCGATGGTTCATCATTACACCAAAGAGATTATATTGTCAAACGTTTAGAAGTAACCATTGTAGTTATATACAGCTTCAAAATATTAGCCAAAGGAATATGAATAAAGTAAAACATCTTTTGCTTCAGCAAGTCCTCCGTGGATGTTATCCTCTTTATACAAAATGACATGCACAAGGTAAGTGCCATATCAAGTAAAGCCTTTTTTTATTATTTACACAGCACCCTCAGATATTTTACACAACTGCATTTGCACACAAGCACACACACAGCATACACTTCGCCTGTAATAATCTTCAAGCCTAAAGGACGCACGACAACCAGAAGAGAAAGATTTTATTTTTTGTTCAGTCGATCAATGATTGATGCGGCCACTAGATGGCGACATTAACATGACGGGCGCGAGAAGAAACACTTCTCACTTTCCAATCATGTCAAGTGCGAAGGCCAAGTTGCAGTTCTTAAGAAGGCTCTAGTTCAGATGACTAGACACCACAAAAAGTAGGTACAAAACTCTGGTAAAGATCAGGCAGCCTTCAGCTTGCCGCCAGCAAGGGAGGTTGCCTGGTTGAGGCTGGCAAGTTATTTTCTCCGAAGGTGTTGTCCCCTGCAATGTAGCGAGTCTTCAACGAGTTCATAAAGACAAGCGAATGGCAGATTTTGTACTATGACATCAACGTACCCAAGATCCTACCATTGGTGACAAAAGCAGTAATGAAGCAGAGAGGCTTTCCACAAAGCAGACTCCCGGAACTGACTTGAGAATCCCTTCTGTATACATTAGATTAATATGGCCCATATAGTTTGCAGCACTAAGTACAACACTTAACAGGCATGTCAATGTAGGCTACATGTATAGGCATACAACTCCAATATACAACCCATGTGTATGAACATGTCTGTACCATGAATTGAGATTATTTTGTTTGATGAGCATCAATATTGATGTTCATTACTCAGTAATTGTTTCCACTCTCGTGTTTTAGAGTCTTCGAACACATCCGTTACGTCTCACCGTCTAGCTTGGCTTGGGGCCGGCCGTCGCGGTCCCCGTCAGTTCAATGATGAAGTTGGCAAAATGGACAAAGACTGCCGAAAGACCATGATTCCTTTAATCGTTTGAAATATTATGCCAATTTGATGTGAGCATCTTTAAGTTCAAGTTCAAGTTGATTTATTTCATCTCCAACAAATCAGGGATACAATGAAATGTTCGCATGTACATATGTCACGAAATCAGTACAACAATGCGTGATGAACATAATAACACTGTAAAAATGACGCAGGTAAGTTGTATAGCAATACAACTATATCATTATGGTAAACTCACAAAATGAATCTTTTTAACATATCTGCTCCATAATTAGGCCCTACTCCACTCCCCGCTACCATCTTAATGTCAGCAAAGTGACAAGGGGGGGGGGGGTAACTTTCTCTCCAGCATAAACAAAACCTTCCCATCAGCCACATAGGCCTACCATATCCGGGTACCACGGCCTGTAATGGGACCAAAATGAAGCAAATAATATAAAGAAAACACTTGGGTCTGTGTTTTTTATTGCAATTAGTTAGAAAACACAGGAGTTTGACTTCTTACTGACTTACTTTGGCTTCTCAATATTTTGCTAACGCGTGATAGTTTGACTGTGTTTTATACCAAAAACCACGAAAAATCGGTGAGAAAAGTCAGCTTACTCAGAAAAGACTTTGTAGCAACGTAACAATCAAAGTCAAAACGGAGGAAAGTTTAATGAAAATGCCGAAAGAATGTTCTAGATTAAACCAACATTAGACTGGACAGACATTTCAAAGACATAATTCATGATAATTACATTTAACTGAAAGTGCGAACTAAAGAACGTCGTACTTGTAGGACTGCATTAAATTGGCTCCAAAGAGATTTTTTTTTTTCCTCCTCTCCACCACTTGCTCTTTGATTGGCACAAAATTTCAGCGGTGAACCCATCTCTGGTTGAAGCTGATCTTTGCAAGGTTGCCGCCCTCTTGTGTCACCACTATGTATACCATGGACATGCATGCCGGATCTTATGTTTGCGGACAGCATGCACAGGACACTCTCAGACTTGTTCTGAGCTCGATACTGCACTGGTCGTATTAATGTGATTGTTCTTGAAATCCTGTAAATAGACACTGGAGGGTATGCATATGAAGGACTCTACCTCCATCCAGTTTTCACACGTGTTATCTTTGGCGGCGGAATGTGGATTTTCTAGTAAAAAGGTAGTATTTCGGAAAGCTTTTACTGTACAGTTACAAGCTCCATTTAGCAGCTAGGTAGCGTACAGCACAATTTGAGGGCCAGTGCACGGGGCACGGCAGGGAGGCACACAATATCCCTACCGCAGCTTGCACCACCGCCGACGACCGACAGCACAGCCATAGCCACAGCACAGGATCGGACAGGGCAGGTAAACATTACATCTATTGTGGTATTTGTATGTATTCAAAGCGAGAAGCCTCGCCCGCCTGTGTTATAACGGCATTCAGTTACTTCCCTTTTTTCTTCCCTTTAATCCATTGATATGGCAAAATGCCTGTTCATCGATCAAAACTCAATCTCGATGAGAGAGCTACATGTACCAAGTCTCACACATTATGAGTGAGACTCGAGCATTTAGACTCTAGAACCTATAGGCCATTTAGGGTCTGTTTCACGATTTCACGCATGACACCCATTTTTCTCACGCATTGGGAGCATAGCTTAAAGGATTAAAGTGAGAGTTGCAATTGAAGGCATATTTTCCTTTTGTCTTTCAAAATAAATAAAAAATAGGCACTTACGTATGCACCAGCTTGCCTTGCATTAAGAGCTAAAAATTGAAAAAGCTCCCTACCGTGGGAGGGCAACACCCCCTCCCACACCCTCAACTCGCTCAGTCGCTTTGCTCCCTTGCTCACACACATGCGCGCGCGTCGAGTCACTGAGTCATGAAAATCTCACTCAGAAAAATCTTTTGAACTTGGCATCTATGCGATGACGATGTTTACACATTTTCTGAGACTGAGGACTTGTCAAGATTTTAAATTTGAGTGTGTGGTAGGATAGGACAAACAAAGGTGTTCGAGAAAGACATACTGTAGATCTTCATGACAGGGATCACTTTATTCATACCCCATCCCCCAAATGAGTATTGAGACAATGTGGGTAGTGTAGCAGAATTCCACAACGTACGTGATGACATGTCGCAGAGCTACCAAGTCTCACGCATTCTGCGTGAGACTCAAGCATTTAGGGTCTGTCTCACGATCTCACGCATGACACCCATTTTTCTCACGCATTGGGAGAATAGCTTAAAGGATTACAGTGAGAGTTGCAATTGAAGGTATATTTCCCTTTTGTCTTTCACAATAAGTAAAAAATAGTCACTTAAGTATGCACCTGATCGCACCATTAAGAGCTAAGAATTGGAAAAAGCTCCCTACCGTGAGAGGGGGGAACGGAAAAAACCCTCCCACACCCTCGCTCGTGTGCACATTTGCGCGTCGAGATGCCGAGTCATGAAAATCTCACTCATAATTTTTTTTTTAACTTGGCATCACTGATGTCGGGGCGTTAGAGTGTGACTTGTATGGTGATTCCCCCCCCCCCCTTTTTTTTGACCGTCAAAAGCATATCATCGCTGGGGTGACAAGACACCTTGTATCTGCAATTTTGGTGAAAATTACTTTTTTTTCGATTAATGGTCAAATAATGGGTTAAGTGATGTCCTGTCCAAATCAAAACTGTCTTTTATATTACTCCAAAAGCCACCACGTCATGTCAAATGAAAAGCTATCCCATTGGCTACAGTGCTTTGGCCGCCATGTGTTTTGGTTCTTGTCTTGTCTTGTCAGTACTGCACCAACCGCCGCTGCTGGGCTATAAACGTGCAGTCCCTCATGCATACAGTTGCAGCACTTAAAAATCTCATTTTGGACAAACGAGATTTAAAGATATCAATATCGGTTGCAGATTTTATTTCAGCTGGCAGTGTGTTCCAAATTGGGATTGTCCTTGGATAAAGTGAATGGTGGTAACAATCTTTGTTGGTCTGAATAGTATTGTAATTCAAGGGTTGATTTAACCTGGTTGCTGGTCCACTTCTGACATTCCTTTTAAGATGATTTATGTTTGACGGGATTAAACGATGAGTTTCTTTATAGATCAGTGAAAGCCTGGCAATTGTGCGTCGTCTTTGAAGAGAGTCACTCTTTAGATCTTGGAGCATGTCTGTACCGCTGCTGGTTTTCCTGAAGTTGTTGATGACAAACCTAGCAGATCTTCTTTGGACTTTCTATAAGTTGGTGATGTGGGTGACTTGGTGAGGGTCTCAAATAGCACAACATTATACTCTAATTCCCCTGAACATTTTGTAGTATACGAGGTCTTGTCGCCCTAGCGACGATATCGTTTGTTTTCAACTGCTAATAAACTGTGTAAATGCTGGGTGCCTTTTTGTGGCATGATGCTCACTCAAATTATACAAATAAAAACTCTTGATTTTACCTCTTCATAGTACTTTTGTATCTGAGATTTCCTTAGTCAGAGGTGTAGCAACTAAGTGTTTTCTCAAAAAACTACAAGCATTTACAAACATGAAACATCCACTCACTAAAACTTTAAGATTCCTATCAACACTTAAGAGTTACCGTATTACTGGTACCCCCTTATATTGTCCAGGTTTGCTTTAATGTTGAGTTGGGCACAAAGTACTTGCAGAACTTATTTACCTCTCTGCATCCTCGTTAAAGAAAAAAAAAGGTATTTGCTAATTACATAGATAATTAGCAGTTACTAAAAAAAGAGAATACAAAAATACTGCTAATTACATGCATTTTGTAAATATGGGTGTATTGAGAACACAAAGGACATTTTACTTTTCACTCAAATTTTACATGGTACTTTTGGTAGTCATTTTTATGCCATCAGCCCTAAGATCACATTCATAACATGCTCAGTGTAGACACTATACCTAGTGAAAAAGTGAAATTCCAAATTCCACATGTTTGTTTCAGGTGCATTAGTTTAGGTCTAATATTCATGAAGCCTGTACCCTATTGCATAAAAAGATGCAATCACCCCTCCCCCCCCCCCCCCCTGGGAAAAAAAAAATCAAACAGGTGTTGTAGGTATCAGCCAATCAGAATTGAGTATTCAGAGACCTATATAGTTGCATATTTAATTTTCTGACTTGTGTTTGATCTTAACTTTACGCAACAGGGCCCTATGCTAATAATGTTTTTCTTTGTAACTTGAGTTTTGTTTTCTAAACCAATTTGAGCATGGTGTACAAATGTTTGTGGAGTTATCCTTTGAGAATCAGTGTAACCTTTTTAACGTTATCTGAGTTTGCAGGATATCAAGTGCAAACAAACAAAATAAGATTTAGTCAGATGCAAACGAGAAGGACCTTTCCTGAACACTCTAACCTTGGAAGTTGAAGTTACTGCATGCGAAACACTTACAAGGAGAGTTGAGGCCTTGTGCAAATGACACTGTAAAGACAAGTCATGATTCAAAGATAAGAACCACTGTGGAATTGTGTAAAAATTTGTCCATGTGTTTTACAATTATAGCATAATATGCAGGGTAACTAAGAAATTTTGTTTAATGCCATTTTTAAAAATATTCACTTTTCTGTGAAGAAATCAAGGCATTACAATGTAGGTCTTACAAAGTACCGGTACATCAAATCTTTTTAAAGTTTCTGGGACTGCAATCCCTCTGAACTTGATCATGTGTAATGAGTACAACGATGTCATTTGGACTTACCAGTGAAAGTTTTTTTAGTGTAAGACCAATGATGTGTAGACATGTAACTAGCCAACTTCAGGGTTATAGACGTATAGCCTGAAAAGCTCTTGTTTTTTGTAGAAATATTAATACAATGTACAACAAATTAATCAGAAGTGCCCTCAGAGGCGAACATCTTGGTCTTTGAAACCCTGTCACTTCCTCTTTGAATGATTCCAGACCTTGTTTTTGTCACATGTTAGGGAATATTTGCTCCAAAACAAAAGCAAAAACATAAACAAAAACAAAACCCACTTTAGACAAGATAGTTTCTGTGCTTTTGTCAACATTAGTGAGAGTACCGGTATTGAACATTTTTTGAGATCTGTGCAGTACCATGATATTCTTTAATAGGCAGGAGAATTTTGTAGGTAGGATAATGTTCAAAATCAGTGCATTTTTGTACTTTAGAAAAAAATCACCGCTCTATGATTGCCGCAAGAGCACAGAGTCTTCAGTTGCTAAAGGGTTAAGCAGCTTTGCAAGTGGACATTGACATCTCTAACCATAGGTGCTTTGTCAATCTCACTAGATATCCTATTTGCATTGCCTGGAAAACAGGGTGATTTTTAATACTTAATCGATCATGCCCATCAATGTGCAAATGAGATACTGTAAAAGTGGATATTTTCGCGTGACTAATTTTTCGCGCTTGGCCGGGTCAGAAGACTTTCACGTGTTTTTAATTCCGCGGAATCAAGACATCACGCACAGGCACATATGGCAAGCAAAAATATTCGCGTGCTTTTATTTTCGCGCTAGTTTCTGGTTGCGCCAAATGCGCGAAAATTTGAACACCGCGAAAATTTCCACTTTTACAGTATCGTATGTTCAAAGCAAGTACTGCTACCGGAAGTGAATTGTTTGCATTGCATTGAATGCAGTGGAGCAAAGTTTTGCATATTTGGTGAAAAATGATAGGTATTGAGGTTGGCCTTGCCTCATTGAATACATGCACAGCATAGTGCCTCATATTTTACTTCACACAAAATCTGGTGCCTGGGCATCTGTGGTCATCCACTTTTTCTGTATTACTTTTTAAAACTAATTTACTAGTGCATTGGATTTGAAGGGAAAGTGTTAAGCAAACAAGAGAAGGTTTACAGAGTCGAAACATACTGTGTTACATGCATCATGTCCTGACAAGTAGCATTTGTGAATTTGCAACATGGAAATGTACAATGTCAGTGGCAGATCCAGAGGGGGGCACACCGGGCGCGTGCCCTCGCAATATTTTCTGCTAAAACAAAAGAAATGAAAAGAAAAATGGGCAGGGATGCATGCGCCCCCCTTTAATTTTGTAAAGGCACCCCCTCTTTATGGAATTCCTAGATCCACCCCTGAATGTAGCCTGTTGACATTCCCAACAAGAAAGAAAATAGTAGGGCCTATAATTTTTGTCATGTAGATGAGTCGAGAGCTGACAAGACAAACTGTTTGTAAATTGTTTGGCAGGTTTTGGTGCAGTGAGCTCTTTGAAATGTACAGTAGTTAACACTTTCAACAAGTATGTACAGTGTATGCGTGCAGAGGCCCTAGTACAAGTGTGTATTGGCATACAGCATGAATACATGTAGCATGTCATTATTTCTGCAGGAGTATACCCAAGGTTATGGGGATATTGTAAGGTTCTTACGGGGCTCTTCTATTCTGTATTTCAAAGATTTTTTGTTCATAGGACCAGTCTTTTTGGATAGTTTTTGGTCACCAGATTGTTCAAGCAATAGCCTTGAATCAATGGAAGAAAATTTTTGCAGTGTATAACGAAGAAAGTTATCGAATTATTGTTATTGATACGACCTTGGTGCATCCAGACAGGCCTCGCTGCACAAAAGGACCTGAAATAGAAAAGAAGAAACACACTCACAAACACACACACACACACACACACACAAACACACACACACACACACACACATACACACACAGACAACAGAATAGATGACAGTAGCTATGCAGACCGTGCATTAAAAGTAAACAATACATTTGTACATTGCACAATGAATGACAACCCTACAATGCAAGGTCTCCCTGCCCAGTTTGCCATGAAAACTAACAAGTGTTGTCCATTTATAGTTTGTAAAAGCCGCACAGAGTGACTGCTGTATAGGGCCACTAGACCATTCAAATTCAGTTTGCATTTTCTGCTGTTGTGCAGCCCTGATGTATTGCAATTCGTGAAACAAGACCACTTGCATGTATTCACCCGTTTTCCCCAGGACGGACGACGTTGTAATTTTGCTATAAGACGCATTTCACATAAACACTTGCCCCAGTATTCTTGGGACTCGTCTTCAATGGGTTAACAACATTTGTGGTTTTCTCACACAACAACATATACATACTTCATATTGATTCTATAAGCATCATGTTGTCAGATTAATTTTCAGTTGCTGATTTTACAGCTAAGTTCAAGTCACTACCAGGGGCTGTGGAACATTTTTGTTGTTGTTGTTGTTGTATTGGAGGCTGAAATTTTGTGAAAAGAAAATGCTGAAAACAAAAAACAACACATGAAATATTTCATACCCCCAAATTTACACCATCAGGCATTTTCATTAGTGGTCAGTGTGTCACTCAGAACCACAGCCACAGAATGAGAAAAAAGTACTAGTATTCAAGGTATCACAATTTTTACAAAAAGCCAGATAAAAGATTTCTCACCTTGGGTGATGACTTAGTTCTTTAATTTCATACATATATCAGTCAACTTGAAATTCATGAAAATAGGACCTCTACAAAATGTATGGTTTATATACACTACTTAAAAATGCTGAACAAATTTCATTCACGAAACTATGCACTCTTTCAGGCTTTCGACACTTCTGTTTAGTGGGTCCATTGTTTATAGTCAACATTCGCTGTTACAGTGTGTGACTGGAAAAAATAGGCAGTACAGTCTGTGTTTACCTTAGGAATGCTGAAAATTTTTAGTCTGAATGTTTCTATTCCTAGACATACAAATGTGTATCGATGTGTGCTTACTGTGCCTTTTAGGGTTACATGTATTTACGATATTGTTTAATGTTTTTACTGATCAATCAATGACTATCAGAGGGCCTCGCAACTGCAAATATGACAATTTATGACCCAGAGTTTTTAGTCAAACATATCACCAATCAATTCTAGCAAATATTTTCCTAACACCCATTGTTTTGAAGAGAAACAAATTATCTATTGTCTGTATGTTGCCCTTTTCTTCTGTTGCAGACAGCCTGTGGTCCCTTGGACCAGATCATAGTGACCATACCTGATGCTAGAAAATACAGTTCCTGCGACTCATCAGTGTGTCTAGTATCAAAACGTTCATGAAGTATGACATGTGTGTCAACACAACCAAAAGACGTGAACACATCCAGAACACTGAGTGTTACAGCACTATCCAGATGAGCTTCCAAAGCTTTGTGAGGTAGCCATGACCAAAGGAAGTCCATCAGTAACCATGGAAACTCTCTCTAGGGGCTGCAGGAATGGTTTCATCCATTTCCAGAGGATCTCCATGGTCCTACTTCTCCTTGCTCTCTGGATAGTGACATCTGATGCAGCCCACCCAAAGGCCTACAAGGAGGCACTGAAGGTGAAGGCCAAGGAAGGGGCGGAGACCAAGGGTGGGAAAGGCGCCCTCGGTGGGCCACAGGAGAACTACTGGCTGCCCGGTTCCTGCCAGAAGGTTGTATCTCTGGTGCAGGCCAAGCGGCGCGTCATGGAGAAGCTGAACCAAACCATTGCCAACGTGGAGGACAATCCCAAGATCCCTGGAGAGGAGAAGGCCTTCCAGGTGCACACGTTCCAGATCTTTCAGCGGGAGATCAACGAGAGTGAGAATGAGATCTTTATGGCCATCAATGGACTCCAGAGGGTACTAAAGGTAACTCGTCAATCAAATAATCTATCTGCAGAGATGCCAACTGCCATTTTTTTCTCTTTTTTTTATTAAAGTGGTTTGTACTGTTTTCGGTCCAAACTACTGTAAAACGAGGGATGTTCGCGTACATTTGAATTTCGCGAATTTCGCGAGCACCATGATTCACGAAATTAAAATGCACACAAAATTTCTTGTTTACACGATACGCATTGAACACCAGTGGCAATTTCATGCCATGGAAAAGGCCGTTGGCTCCAATTCGCGAAAATTTCGTGCCACGAGTATATTATGTTTTACAGTAATCTGCATGTTTCATGGAAAGTGCAGTTTTCCCCAAATGATATTGCTACACATAGATTTCTACATGTATGGCAATGCTGTTTACGAGGTTGGCTTTCTGGCATCTGGCTAGATTCTTTGAGGCTTCACATTAGTCAAAATCATGCTCCCCCTCCCCCCCCCCCCCCCCCCACCAAGAATTATTCACATATCAATGTGAAGAATAGAGGGTCATGCAAATCATGAAGCACGAGATAGGTTTAACGGTGTCCCAGATTTGATAGATTGGTGTTGAAATTGCATCAGCTCACCCCTGTCCTTTAAGCTTCTTGTATGTTTTAGCAGTCACACCCCACACAAGTGTCCTTTAAGTTGAAACTTGATGCTCTGTCATACAAGTGTTTCACCCATTTTGGGTGGTTCTGTTGTACAAGCAGGGCTTTTATTCATCATAATATATTGAAAGTTACGAAGGCATCGTCGTTTTAAAAAGAGAGTACATTCATCTTCTTTGTTGGGGGCTCATTTTGTTTATGAATTGTCACCCTCTGCAACCACACTTGAAGAGTCAACACTGAATCTCAAAACAGGTACCGATACGTTGTATCTCTGATAAAGCAAGATATTTGCATCAGTTTTTTTCATGCCCCAGATAGTAGGAAGAATTTCCAATTGACTCGTATGGATAGAAGATACTGCCACCACACTACACATGATGATAGCTGAGATTTTTGTGGCCACACTTATTTGCGTGTTTACTCTCTGTCAGTAATCTTCATATATGCGCATGTGTATAGGCTGACATGTATTATGGTGTCTGCGACTGGTGTGTGTGATACAAGTGTATGAGTCCAGAGAATAATCTACAGCTCTGTAATGCATGTACCTGAGAGCCCTGTTAAAGTCTGCCTCTGTAGCTAATTATCTTTTTCTTTTTTTTTTCTTGCTGTAAAAGTATCTGCAGCTGTGAGCACAATTAGCATACCAAACTTCTAGTCATATTTTCAATGACTCTCTCACCCTTGACAACTTACAACATACCTACCATAAAACTCATCTTTTTGTTCTGAAAAGCACAGAAACTGACACTTTCTTTCTTTTATGTTGACAGTGAACATACACTGTACTGTAGCTAAAATATGTTGGCGAGTAGATCAGCAAAACTTACACAGAATATTCCATCACATAAATTCAACAGTCACCATTAATAAGCTGCCAGACGCCAGCAGCTCATGATGCAAAAACATGTCACTTTGGCCTTGAGAAAAATTTTTTCAAAATTTGAAGTTTCCTCCAGAAGGGCCTGGCAAGAGTAACATGATTTCACTTGGAGGTGTAATTACCAAGCTGTAAACATGACTGAAAAAAATTTTACACCCTGTTGTGGAGAAGCATGACACATGTAGTGAGTTATCTTGAATTCCTTCTGGAAAGTTAAGTACTTTCATAAACAGGCAACCTTATCCCCCCCCCCCCCCCCTCCGGTTTTACATAGAAGTGGTCTGTTGCATACTTAAGTGCATGAAGGTTCAAGAAGTTCATCCGATGTGATTAGGGAGCTTTAGATCTGCAATGCAAATGGAAAGAAGGAAAAAAAACTGTTTTGTGCGTGCGCAAGACCACTTATCAAAAGCAAACTCATGTCATCCGAGTTTTCATTCGAGACTGTTCTGGGACATTTTAGTGTCCGCTCATTTTCACAACGCAGAGAGCTACTTGATGCCATTATGCCATCAGCTAGCCACAAACGATAAATGGGGGCGCTATTTTCCTTTTTTAGGCTATGTCTTCCCGAAACCTATTAAGCTACTTTGCAACATGAGGCAGGGAGAGAGAAAAACGGGTCAATGCAACCGTCGTCTTAGCGTGCTCGTAGCAGATCTAAAGCTTGCTATTGTTGAGTTAATCACATTTTCATTTTTCATGTTCACCCGAGTTGCTTGTTGTAGGGATGACTAATTTCTCTTGTCAGAAATGTCACAAGGAGATCATTTTTGTTCTTGTTTGGTAAAAAGTCCTGGATGTGGATTTTTTTCCCCCAATCTCTACAGTGGATCTGTTTCCTGTCTCAGGTACATCCTGTAAGGGTCTATTGTACTTCTTCCTATACATACATGTGACCATTCTATTATCTTTTATTGTCTGAAGATACACACACAGTACAAATATGTTGTGTGTGCCAAAGGCATGAACAATATGTGTGCTGTGTATCAAATTTGAGTTTATGAAAATTTGTATGAGTTCGAGCAACATGCTTGTCCGGGTTTGCCTTGAATGTTGGCAATACTCATTACACAGAGCAAGAAATTGGAAGTTTACAAGATATTTGGCTCATTATACCCCCGCCAAACGAAGTTTGAAGGGGGTATATAGGAATCAGCGGACGGTCGGGCGGTCGGTCGGGCAGTCGGTCGGGCGGTCGGTCGGGCGGTCGGGCGGTCGGTCCGTTGCAAATCTTGCGTCGCGAACTACTTCCTCAGTTTTCAACCGATTCCGATAAAACTTGGCACAGATGTGTGCCTTGGGTTGTAGATGTGCAAGACATATTTTTTGACAGTACCCAAAAGTACGTTGCCATGGTAACGGCATATTATGGGCAAAAATGGGTACAAATCTTGCGTCGCGAACTCTTCCCACAGTTTTTGATCAATTTTTATGAAATTAGGTACAGATGTTCATCTGAATATGTTAATGTGCAAGACACATATTTCCGCAGTGGCAAAAAGTGCGTTGCCATGGTAACGGCATGTTATTGGTAAAATATAGGGCAAAATGCTTCATGGCAAAACTGCTTCATCAGTGTTCTTCCAATTCTCATGGAATTCATATTTAATGTTTGTCTTAGGATATAGGTCAGCATGACACATTTCTTGACAGTGACAAAAAGTATGTTGCCATGGTAACAGCTCACATATTATGAGCCAAAATGATGGAAAATTTTGTGTTGCAAACTACTTCCTCAGTTTTTGCCCAATTTCCATGAAACTTGGTACAGATGTGTGCCTTTGGTTGTAGATGTGCAAGACGCATTTTTTGACAGTACCAGAAAGTACGTTGCCATGGTAACGGCATATTAATGGCAGAAGATCAAGAAAAGATCTTGCGGATTTAACTACTTCCTCAGTTTTTTGACCAAAGCTTATGAAATGTGGCACACACCTTGATCTTGGTGGGAAGATGTGGAAGACATATTTTTCGGACGTGTCGGAAGCTGCGTTGCCATGGTAACGGCATATAAATGGCAGAAGATCAAGGAAAGATCTTGCGGATTGAACTACTTCCTCTGTATTCGACTGAAGCTCATGAAATGTGGCACACACATTGGTCTTGGTGGGAAGATGTGCAAGACACATTTTTTGGACGTGTCGGAAGCTGCGTTGCCATGGTAACGGCATATTAATGGCGGAAGATCAAGGAAAGATCTTGTGGATTGAACTACTTCCTCAGTTTTTGACAAAAGCTTATGAAATGTGGCACACACAATAGTCTTGGTGGGAAGATGTGCAAGACATATTTTTCGGACGTGTTGGAAGCTGCGTTGCCATGGTAACGGCATTTAAATGGCAGAAGATCAAGGAAAGATCATTCCTTGGGTAAGACTGTCGTCACGGGGCGGGGGTATTAATCACCTTAAGTGATATTTCTAGTTTTTACAGCTGCCAGCAATAACCACTGATGTATCGACCAAACACAAAATTGAGTGTTCTGATCATGAATGAATACCAAAAGAGAGTCTGTCTCCTCTTCCTGGATCAGTAGTTTCAGGACACTGTTAACCCGTTGAAGACGAACTGATTTTGCTACATGATGTATAACATGCATTTCCCACAAACACCTGCCTCGGGACTAGTCTGCAGTGGGCTAAGCAATTCACATTTTCTCATCCTTTAAATCGGTAGCAACAATCACTGCAAATACCTGTACACATTTAATGATTCAACATTGTCTTCGTAATGAGTGATAGGCTCATGTAGCAGCTAACAGTGAATACTCAAGACAGAACAAACACAGAATTACTTAACGGCTTTAATACTTAACGTTGGAGATTACCTTGTAGCGCATTAATTGTAGACCATGTGTTTAATCTAATCAGATGCTAAATTTGCTGTTCCATCTGTGCTTCCACCCTCCCCCTTCTCCCTTCTCCCCACAGGGCAACTACAAGGATATCCTCAACATGAAGGAGAGTAGCCGGCTGCGCCTTGAGGCCCTGCGGGAGGCCACACTGAAGGAGGAGCAGGAGTTCAACGACCTGCTGGCCGTAGAGCGCAAGCAGATGGCGCTACAGGAGCACATCCAGCACGTGAACTACGCCCACGGCAACCACACCAAGGTAGAGACCATCCTGGATGAGATCCTACAGGAGGTGGCCGAGGCGGCAGACAAGCTGGAGGTTGGCATCGAGGAACATGCCTTCGACAAGAGTAAGATGGTGAGTGTGCCCTCTTGAGGTGACATCTTTGTTTTCATCATTTAGTGATGGTGGATTCTGTTTTACTGATTGGTCGATCAACCACATAATATGTCTGTAAGGTGTCGGAGCGGAAACATTGAACTGCACATTACTTGAATATGAGACCACTCTGAAGCAAATAATTTTCACACAACAATAGATGTATGATATACTCTTAAATGAATCCCACAAGGATTGGAACAGTCATCCCCCAGCATTCCCACTGATCAGTTACTAGCCATCCCCTTTAAATGGGATATGTTGCTTTCTTGAAACCAAGCACATATTGGTCCCCTGAGAATGTGCATTAGCGGTGCTTATGTAGGTTGAAATGGGTTGTCTTATATATAAGCAATCATTGTGAAACAAAATGCTGTAAAGGTGCCAATCATAAAATTGTCATTTTCATCCTTTTGTTTCTTTTTATGCCTCCGCCTAAAGGGTGCCGGAGGCATTATTCTGTCTTATCTTTAGTTACTGTATTTCTATTATTCATGATATCATGTTGTAGTATATAGAGTATGGTAGTGATTGTGAAAGAAGTGGTCTGAGACATCACAAAGATTATAAAGATGATAGTCATATTGTTTTTTTGTTTGAAAAGATTTTATTTTCTGCATTTCATATTTTCTTTCAGAATACAAAAATAACAAAGGCAGGTTCAATTACACAAATACAATTCTGAAAATTATTGACATATTACATAGTAAGTCATATTTTGTATATAAAGACAAATGAAACGTTAAATAACATACAAAATGTTTATATGGCCAATAATGACTTGATTCACAGTACAATATATAATATATACATATAATGCAGAGGGCCGCCGTTATAAGCCGTGCTTGAACAGACGGACAGCCAGAGTTAAATTACCATTTTTTATTGTAGTACTTGAACACTAATACGGATGGGCCATGTTAAAATGCGTGTAAATCCAGTTTTATACAATTACTTGGTAAACAGGAGTGGTGCCTGTGAGTGCGTGTGCAGGTGATGAAGCGCGAAAGTGTTGATGGTCAGCACTTCTAAGAAAATGATTGAATATGTTATAATATGGGCGAAGGGTCAAGCAGCAAAGTAAGAGAAAGGGAAAAGGGGGTGGACCAAAATATTGCCTTGTTGTTGAGTATAAGAGGTACATGTTTAATGATTACTGTACCGTATGATATTGTGCCAAGAAATATTTCTTTGTATTTGCCTTAAAGGAATAGAGAGATGTGCACTGTTTTATGTGGAGAGGGAGTGAATTCCAAATATCAGGCCCGTTATGCCGAATTGATTTTTGAGCTAATAGGAGTTTAGGGTTATTCAAATGGAAATCATTACGATGGCGCGTGGGGTAAGCATGGACATCCCTGTTAAGGGAAAATGCGTTGTGGAAGAGTGGGAGTAGATTTTGCGTGTATTTGAACATAAATATTGCTGTTTGAAATTTGTGTATATCGTCAACTTTAAGAACTTTTAATCTAAGGAATAATGGATCAGTATGTTCTAAATAATGTGAGTTAGTACATATTCTTATTGCCTTTTTCTGTAAAAGAAAAATAACATTTACTTTGGTTTTATTACAGTTTCCCCAGACAACATTACAATAATTAATATACGGTAAGATTAATGCATTGTATAACATAATGAGTACTTTTTCCGTTACAAAATATTTTAATCTCCGAAGTATTCCAATGACTTTAGATATTAATGTGGTTATATTATCAATGTGGTTATTCCAATTTAAATTGGAGTCAAGGGTTACCCCTAAGAACTTGGTTGATTTTTTTCCAATAATGGGCATACCATCAATAATAATGTTATTAGGCATTATCGGTTGCAAATGTGAAGTATTGAAGTTTATGAAACACGTTTTATCTATATTTAGTGATAATTTATTGCATTTAAACCATGTAGAAATTTTTGCAAACTCAGAATTAAGTATATCCACTAGTGTGTTTAAACAGTTGTGAGAGTAGAAGACACTGGTATCGTCCGCGAATAATACATAGGTGAGAAGGGTTGAGGAATTTATAATATCGTTAATATATATAAGAAAAAGTAGAGGTCCTAAAATGGATCCCTGTGGTACACCGCAAGTAATATATGACTTAAACGAGGTACTTGAATGAAATGCTACGTATTGCTGACGTTGGGATAAATAATCTCGGAACCAGGAAAGAACTATTCCTCTTATGCCATAATTATGTAGCTTTTTTAATAAAATTCCATGGTCTATTGTATCAAAGGCCTTGCTCAGGTCCATAAAAACTCCTATCACGTGCTGTTTGTTCGCAATAGAATCGATAATTTTGTCACAAGTTTGAATGATTGCAAAATCTGTAGAAAAACCTTTTCGAAAACCAAATTGGTTAGGATTTAAAATGTGGTTATCAACTAGAAACTTATACAAACGTTCATGTGCAATCTTTTCAAGGATTTTGGAAATAACGGGCAATAATGAAATTGGACGATAATTCTTTATTTGGGACGCATCATCTTTTTTGTGAATAGGGATTACTTTCGCAATCTTTAAAGAATTTGGGAAGATCCCAGTAGATAATGATAAGTTACAGATATGTACTATGGGGGTTACTAAAAAATATATTATTTGTTTTAGTAAGTGCATACTTAATCCATCGTGGCCACATGATCTACTCGACTTAAAAGATCGAACAATATTCAGTATTTCATTTTCATTCGTGGGAGTAAAAAATAAAGAATTATTATTACTTTCAGGAAGGTAATCTGTAAAATTTCCAGCGTTTGGAAGTATTGTTGAGGCGAGATTGGGGCCTATGTTGGTAAAGAACTTATTAAAACAATTTGCAATGATTTCAGGGTCGTTAACATCTTGGTCATTTTCGGAAATAACGGTCGGGAGTTCTTTCTTTTTATTCTTAATAAGATCATTGATAGTTCGCCACAGTTTGGTTTTACTGTCCTTATTTGATTCTAATATGTCTGAATAATATCGCTTTCGAGATGCCCGGATTAATGTGGTTAATGTATTTCGATATGTTCTGTATTTTGCTTTGTTCTGTGGTGTTGGTTTACGTAAGGACATTTTATATAAGCGATTACGGGTGAGTATAGAACGCATTAGCCCTTTGGTAATCCATGGTTGTTTTATTTTTGCGCGATTGTTCTTATTAACTAAGGGAATACGATTATTATAATAATAAAGAAATTTATGCAAAAACATTTCGTAAGATAGATTCGCGTCATTGACCGAAGTCACATCTTGCCATTGTTCGCGTGATAAATCAGATATTAATGAATTAATATTTTCGTGAGATTCTTTTCTTCGCGTTCTATAGCATTTTTGTTTTGGTTGAACGTTTCCAATCTGCTCGTGAATGGTAAATATGGGAAGATGATCAGATATATCTGAATAAAGTATGCCATTAGTATAATTTTTATCAATAATATTAGAGAAAATGTTGTCGATTAAAGTCTCAGTTGACGTGGTGTTACAGATTCTCGTAGGCTTATTAATGTGAGGATAAAGACTACTTAATGATAATGTGTTATGAAATCTAGAAGAATTATGGTTTGTCGTACTTAGTAAATCAATATTGTAATCCCCCATTAAAAACAAACTTTTATTTTCATGAATAATTGTATTTGAAAAAATTTCAATGCTGTCTAGAAATAAATCTATTTCGTTATTTGGTGGTCTATAAATAATACCTATAATAATATTTTTAGTTTTATCATTTATAATTTCGACGAATAAGCTTTCAACACCATTTATGGATAAGTCAGGT
Organism: Diadema antillarum; assembly: GCF_040938485.1. Classification (NCBI taxonomy): domain Eukaryota; kingdom Metazoa; phylum Echinodermata; class Echinoidea; order Diadematoida; family Diadematidae; genus Diadema; species Diadema antillarum. Next base: position 1,527,435 of record NW_027270953.1, read on the forward strand.
CGGAGTTTGTAACGAAGTTGATTATGTATATACAAGGCTACTCCACCTCCTCTTCCAGTCCTTCTATCTGCACGAATCATATCATAATTTTGAATACTAAACATATTTGGGGAGACATAATGCAACCAAGTTTCAGAAATTCCTATTACGGAAAAGGCAAAATGGTGAAGAGAGTTTAAGAGCGTTTCGATTGATTCAAAGTTCTTATTCAAGCTTCGTGAATTGATATGAATGAGGCTGAAGTATTTATCTATGGAAAAACTGTGAACAGATCGACTATCATTTCCAGTTTGGGGGCAAACTGCAAACATATGCTTATGACATTTGATTGCTATGGTAGTAACGTAAGAACAATGAACAAACTTTCGTGTAATTTTCCTTGTGATTTAGTATCTTTTATTAGCTCACCTGAGCCAAAGGCTCAAGTGAGCTATTGCGATCGCCCTTCATCCGGCGTCCGTCGTGCGTCGTCCGGCGTCCGTCGTGCGTCGTGCGTCGTGCGTCATGCGTAAACTTTTTACATTTTCATCTTCTTCTTGAAAACCCCAAGACCGATTTTCATCAAACTTGGCAGGTAGCATCCCTAGGGGGTTAGGAACTCAATTTGTTAAAATGGGCACCATGCCCCACCCAGGGGGCCCCCAGGGGGGCCCAAACCCCCCAAAATTAAGGAATCTGTAAAAATCTTCTTCTCTAGAACCGGAAGTGATAGAGCTAAGTTAATACTATGAGTTAGTACATTGATGACTGTAGTTTCAAGTTTGTTCATGGCAGAATCAGGGGTGCCCCCCTTGGGACCCAGGGGAGGGGGGTGGGGAAGGGTTTTAATGAGGCCTAAATTGTACATTTTCATCTTCTTCTTGAGAACCCCATGACCCATTTTCACCAAACTTGGCAGGTAGCATCCCTAGGGGGTTAGGAACTCAATTTGTTAAAATGGGCACCATGCCCCACCCAGGGGGCCCCCAGGGGGCCCAAACCCCCCAAAATTAAGGAATCCGCAAAAATCTTCTTCTCTAGAACCAGAAGTGATAGAGCTAAGTTAATACTATGAGTTAGTACATTGATGACTGTAGTTTCAAGTTTGTTCATGGCAGAATCAGGGGTGCCCCCCTTGGGACCCAGGGGAGGGGGGTGAGGAGGGGTCCTAATGGGGCCTAAATTGTACATTTTTATCTTCTTCTTGAGAACCCCATGACCCATTTTCACCAAACTTGGCAGGTAGCATCCCTAGGGGGTTAGGATCTCAATTTGTTAAAATGGGCACCATGCCCCACCCAGGGGGCCCCCAGGGGGCCCAAACCCCCAAAATGAAGGAATCTTTAAAAATCTTCTCTAGAATTAGAAGTTATAGAGCTGAGATAATACTATGAGTGAGTACATTAATGACTGTAGTTTCAAGTTTGTTCATAGGAGATCCAGGGGTGCCCCTCTTGGGGGTGGGGGGGGGGGTGGTTGGAAGGGTCCAAATGGGGGCCTGAATTGTACATTTTCATCTTCTTCGTGAAAACCTCATGATGGATTTTTGTCAAACTTGGCAGGTAGCATCCCTAGGGGGTCAGGATCTCAATTTATCAAAATGGGCACCATGCCCCACCCAGAGGGCCCCAGGGGGCCCCAATCCCCCCAAATTAAGGAATCTTAAAAAAATTGGGCCCTTATTGTACATTTTCATCTTCTACTTGAGAATGCCTGGTCAAATTTTGGTAGAGCTGTGAATAATTTAGATTAGTGACTGCGTGAAAGGTGAACTTGCGATACTCAGGTGAGCGCTAGACCCGCGGGTCTCTTGTTTTCAGTGTTTTGATTATGATTACAACTGTTGTAATTACATTGTATCATCATCATTGTCATTGTTATCATTACCATTCTTTGATGATAATAAAGAACAGTGTTTATCATAGACTGCTACTTCTATGGGCAACATATGATGATGAAGATGATGAGGATTATTATTTCCACTCTCCATGATCAACCCAGGCCAAGGGATCTCAGATTGAGGCTGTGGTTCGGATCGACGAGATCCTCGCCAACTTCAACAACTCCAACAATGTGAAGAAGCGTGAGGTGCAGCCGGGAATGAGCCTGCTGATCGACGCCAGCAACAATCAGTACATCCTGACCAAGCCCAAGGACACCACAGTACCCCTGGAGGATCACCACTTTATCAGGGTGAGAGAAATTCCTCCGTAATCCTAGCCTCTTTACAAAGCCCCTCTCACTGCTGTTAGCACTGACAAACATGAGTGAAGAGCTAGAAAGCTGTAGCCAGGCACTTTGGAGGTGATTGTGATAATTATTCGTGGCTGGGATAAAGACTAACCTGCCCACAACTCATACTGATCAAAGCCTTTCCCACTGCTGTTAGCAGTGACAGGTTTGAGTAAAGAGCTAGAAAGCTATAGTGAGACACATGGGTGTGTGAGCCTTTTGAGGTGATTTCGATAATTATATGTGACTGGGATAAAGACTAACCTGCACATTAGTGATTTAGGGTAAATACTCATTTGGCGTAAATACTCATTTGGCGTAACGTTACTCATTTGGCGTAAGTACTCATTTGGCTTAAATACTCATTTGGCATAAATACTCAATCCTGAGTGATACACACTATCAAAACCAAAACAACAACATACTGATCAAAGCCCCTCCCACTGCTGTTAGCACTGACAGACGTGAGTAAAAAGCTAGAAAGCTGTAGCCAGTCTCATGGGAGTGTGAGCCTTTTGAGGTGATTCTGATAATTCTTTGTGACTGGGAGAAAGCCTAACCTGCGCACCACTCCTACTGAAGGATCCAGTCACTGATTAATTCAGGTACTTACTTTGACCGATGAAAGTGCTTGATTCAGCCATAGAGTTTTCTCCACTACAGTGGACTCCCGTTATCACGAAGTCCTCAGGACCGGCAGTTTGCTTTCATTTTATCAAAATTTCGTTATAACCAAATGAGTAAACAATCAAAAACATTGAGCAAATAATGTTGCGGCCAGAATTTTACTTCATCGTAACCGGAGTTTCGCTATCGTGTTCGTTATAAAGGGAGTGCACTGTATATGGCAGGGTCCCCTCAACTTAACATATGACAATGGTTTCTATGTGACAATGGTTTCCTTTGCTGATTAATGTTATTAATGTACATCAGGGTCCAATTTCATGAAAGATGTTAGGATAGCAACTGTTGCTTGAATAGCATCTTCCGTAGCAACAGCCAATTAGGAAGCAGGATTCTTGTCATTGACATGACATCTGCTATTGCAGCAAGAGTTGCTATGCTATCTTAGCAAATCTTTGTTTATGAAATTGCACCCAGATCTGTGTCTCAAAATCCATTGCTATTGTACATGATGAATTAATTGGTGGGGTGAAACACATCTTGTCATCTTGTTCCCAGGACATCATTCTGATGGTGATACTCGCCTCAGTGCTCGGCTGGATCAGCAGCTCCATGGGATTCCCTGCCATGTTTGGTTACATCATGACAGGGGTCATCCTGGGATCAGATGGCTGCAATGTCATCAAGGTATGGAGTAAAGAGAGAGATAGAGAGATTTAGGGCAAAGGAGGAAAAGAAGAAATTGTTACCTCCGCCAAGGGAGGAGGTTATGTTTTCATTTAACCGTTTGTTTGTTTGTCCGTATGCAAAATAATTCAAGAAGTAGTGAACGGATTTGCATGAAACTTGCAGGAAATGTTGAGAACAACACAAGGAACAGATGATTAAAATTTGGTAGTATTCCAGAAATTTTGTATGAATTTTATGAAGGATTTTCAATATTTTAGCAGGTAGGGTCAACGAATTTGGGAGTTCAAGCTGCACATTTTCGAGGTTTTCATACGTGCACCAAAGTGCGTGCTCTCGTTTCTGCTAGGGCAAGGCGCACTGCGTAGCTTAGGGATGATGACGTAACAAAGGCTTCTATATTGGGAAAGTGGGCTATTTTCAGCATGCATGTATGAGTGGAAATCACTGATCTCTGTGGAAGAACAAGATCAGTGGTTAATAGAACCTGCTTGGTAGAGGTCTGCACTCTCAGAGTGCTTTTCTAGTTCAATTTGAATTCCTGTTCATTTAAGCCAGTAAACATACAGCAGGTGTTCTTTTTCTTATATTTTTAGTCAGAAAGATTGTGATGGTACATATATCCAAACTAGGGCTCGCATGAAAGAGAAGTTTTTAGTCTACCTTATGAAATACTTGCAGTAAATAATGATAATTGTTATAAAACAAATACAGCACCAAAACCACAGGAATCTGGTTTCTGGGAAGTGGTGGGTCAAAGTTCAATTCTGTCAGTGTGTGTGCCTTTAGATCTTTGTTAAATCTCTGTCTTCTTCATGGATGTGGTGCTTATGAAATGAAACCTACCGTAATGACACGTTAGCATTGAACTGTGATATTTACAGTGTGACACAGATGTTTGCATTGTTGCTTGCTCAGTCAATAATGTATTGACTGAGCTAGTTATTGTAGCTTTAAGTAGCAAAGATATCTCCTTTTTTTTTTTAAACAAATCAAGTAGCAATTTGCCTCTCAGAAAGATTTGTTGCTATTAATGAGGTTCATTCGACGTGCACTTGTTTTGTTTTGTGTGATTTGAACCGTGGACAAAGTGGTATTTGTTTGATATTTTGGCAATTGCGTGCACATACAAATGTGTTTTAATATTTGCTCCATGTGGCGATATGATTTTTCATTGTGGTCTCCTGGATGCCATTGTAATTTGGTTCTTTTATTTTTTCCACAACTTTGGGAAACTTTCTTTTACTATATAGAAGATTACAACCACACCATGACATTTGCAATCTTGGATGCTGAACCAGTGACCATGTTACTACTACATACACTATTTAAAGGGGATGGTTAGTAACTGATCAGTGGGAATCAGTGGGAATGCTGGGGGATGATTGTTCCAGTCCTTGTGGGATTCATTTAAGAGTACATTATATATCTATTGTTGTGTGAAAATTATTTGCTTCAGACTGGTCGCGGCCGTTAACGATCGCCCCGACACTGTACAGGCATGCTAACCTGGAAACATTGAACTGCACATTACTTGAATATGAGACTTTTCTGAAGCGTATCCAGGCAATTACCCCCAGAGGGCAATTACCCCCAGCTAAATACTGGTTAGTGGTAAGGTTAGAGTAAAGTTTAGGGTTGGGTTTAGGTTTAGGGGTAGCAGTTTGGGTTAGGGTTAGGATTGGGTTCAGGATTAGGATTAGGGCCAGGGGAAGGGTCTGGGGTAATTGCCCAGGGGGTAACTGCCCTAGACCCTTCTGAAGCAATTAATTTTCACACAACAGTAGATATGTAATGTACTCTTAAATGAATCCCACAAGGATTGGAACAATCAACCCCCAGCATTCCCACTGATTCCCACTGGTCAGTTACTAGCCATCCCTTATAATAGCAGTGCCAATTTTTTGTTAATCAGGACTTTCCATACAATTTTGCTGGGGGTTAAATTCACAATCATGGAGTACAGTAATGGACAGAGAACTTAGAAGTGTTGGCATCTACTTACACCGTAGGCCAGTTAAATCTTAGTGCTAATAAATTGTATGATCAAGTACCTTGTTCATGTACTGTGTACTGCTTACCAGTGCATGTACATGTTATATATATGTGCATGTTATATACATGTGCATGTTGCATTCATGTCCGGATCAGACTAAATATTTTTTTGTGTTGTTAGCACCTGACTGCAAAATATATGTCATACATTATTCAGTTGATCTTTTGTTTCTCTGACTTCGTATTTCTTTTACCACAGGCTGTAGTACAGGTAGAAAGCTTGGCTGAGTTTGGATCCTTCTTTATTCTCTTCTCAGTAGGACTTGAATTTTCTCCCGAGAAAATCAAGAAGGTTTGTACATCTGCGCACATTTTTAAGTTTTCATAGATTTTCTGTGCTGGAGTCTGTTTGAAGTGACTATGCATAAATTTTGTTTGCCTCAATTTTCATGTCTCAATGTACTGTGAAATGTGTGCATTTTAATTTCGCAAATTTCGCGAGAGCCAAGATTCGGGAAATTATAATGCATGCGAAAGTTCTTGTCTACACTATATGCATTGAATGTTAGAGGCACCTCGTGAAAATTTCGTTCTGCGAAAAAGGCCGTCGGCTCCAATTTGCGAAAACTTCATGCCACGAAAATATCATGTTTTACAGTATCTATCATTGTTACGTATTCATTATTATAATTACCACTATTGTTATCACTACTACCACTACTACACGTTGTACTACTACTATTACTACTACTACTACCACTACTACTACTACTACTACTACTACTACTACTACTACTACTAAAAGTAGAAATTCTGCAAAATGTACCACATATGCAGTGCTCTATGAATCTTATCCACTTTAAGATGCAGAGGCATATTTCAAACCAATTAGTCACACCATGAATTGTTTTTTGTGATATTACCACTATTGTTATCACTACTACCACTACTACACGTTGTACTACTACTATTACTACTACTACTACCACTACTACTACTACTACTACTACTACTACTACTACTACTACTAAAAGTAGAAATTCTGCAAAATGTACCACATATGCAGTGCTCTATGAATCTTATCCACTTTAAGATGCAGAGGCATATTTCAAACCAATTAGTCACACCATGAATTGTTTTTTGTGATATATTTTTTTTCTTCAGGTGTGGCGAGTCGCGCTGACCGGCAGCATTGCGATGAGCGTCCTCATGATCGTCTACGGCATCCTGTTTGGCTCCGCCCTTCACATCATCCCGCGCCAGAGCGCCTTCATCGCTGCCTGCCTCTCACTGTCCAGCACACCGCTGGTGGTCAAGTTTCTCAGCACCAGCACGGGCCGCAAGGAGAAGGACGTTGGTGAGTGGTGTGTAGTGTAGACATGTACAGTCAGATGTGCTGTAATGACAGTTGTCAGCACCCTCAACCCATTGAGGACAAGTCCCGAGTATACTCAGGTAAGCGTGTGTGGGAAATGCGAGTTGTAGCAAAATCAAACTGTCCTCAATGGGTAAAGGGATTGCTCTCATGACAGTTGTTGATACATTAAAGGAACACTCTGCTCCTTAGACAAATTGGCTTTATAATGCAAAATAACACACAGCAAAAAACAAAAACAAAAACAAAAAACTGAAGATTCCCCATAATCCAAAAATTAGGAAGTTATTGAATTTAAAGGGGATGGGTAGTAACTGGTCAGTGGGAATCAGTGGGAATACTGGGGGGTGATTGTTCCAATTCTTGTGGGATTCATTTAAGAGTACATTATATATCTACTGTTGTGTGAAAATTATTTGCTTCAGATCGGTCTCATATTCAAGTAATGTGCAGTTTAATGCCCCGTCACTGTACAGGCATGCTAACCTGGAAACATTAAACTGCACATTACTTGAATATGAGACCATTCTGAAGCAAATAATTTTCACACAACAATAGATATATAATGTACTTTTAAATGAATCCCACAAGGATTGGAACAATCATCCCCCAGCATTCCCACTGATTCCCACTGATCAGTTACTAGCCATTCCCTTTAAATGTTGAATATGTGTTTTGCAAAATTGGTATTGGACAGTCACATCACATTTCTGCAAATTGTAAACATGAAGTGTATCTTCTTGCAACTCTTCCATTTGTGGAGTTCCTTTGTTTGTTTGTTTGTTTGTTTGTTTGTTTGTTTGTTTGTTTGTTGTTGAGAATACAGCAACTACAAAGACCTACAACTTCTCCTCTATACACTCATATTATCTTATCTTCACCATTAGTAGCTAGCATTGAGTTTGTTTGTTTGTTTGTTCATTTTCCATCTGAGAAAATGGCTGGATAGCTCATATTCAGCTATGCTAAGCTAGTCTTCCATGGGGTCCAGTTGGATGTGAGGCGGGACCACTTCACCGGGTTAAACACCCTGCTCTTTGCGATGAATGAATGAAGCGGGATCTTTTACAAGCATGAGTTGTGACTCTCTCACACACGGGACCTCCATTTTATGTCCTATCCATGGGACATTCCCTAGAGTCATATCTACAGAGTCTTGAAATCAAGCCATTTGTCATGGCATCTGTGCAGTCTGTACGGAATCAAATACAAGTAGAAGAGTTTGCAGTAGAAGTGCATTTATGACTCTACCACAGTAGTATGTTTATGCTTTTCACTTGTCCCAACCTGCCCCACCCATTCCATCCCTCAGAGCTGCCAGACTTTGAGTACGGCCACACGTTGCTCGGTATCCTGGTGATGCAGGATGTTCAGCTGGGCCTCCTGGTTGCTATCCTCCCGACGCTTGCCAACGCGGAGAACGCCCTCCCTGACGACGCTGGCAAGACATCAGTGATGTCCAGTCTGACGGCGATACTAGGCTTGGTCATGTGGCTTGTCCTGGGTGAGTCTACCTTCCTCCTATTTTAAACTGAATAGCACACACTGTGACCATACTGTGCAGCAATAATGTGTCAGCACTCAACCGTAAGGCCGCCACACACTACACGACTTTGCCACGATTTACCAGTCATACGACCTCAAGACGCGAAGCTTGACGTCACCAGCCTTGCCAGTTTCCAGTCATGCGACTGGGTCTGAGTGCCAGTCGTAGAGATTTGACACCAGATTTTTACATCTGGTCATGGGCTGTCAATATAATGTGCTGAAGCCAGAACGGTCGTAAGCCTGGCTGTGTAGTCTGATCGTGTAGTGTGCAGTGTTAAGTCGTGCAACTGATCATATGACCGGTCTGATCGTGTAGTGTGCAGTGGACTTAAAAGACCAATGCAATACAAATGCATGCAGACTAGTGTTGATTTACAATACCCTCATCATCACCTATGCAGCCAAAAGAACAGGTAACTACATTTGTATGTGTCACATGTTTTGATTATAATTTCTCTGCTAGTTTTCTGCAGATTGCTTGGATTCACCCGCAATTAAGCTTCCAAACCAAGGTTCTTGGGATGACATCATTTGTCAATCACTACTAAACAGCTAATGTGATTGGCAAAAGACATTGGACTGCACCTGCCCCTAACCTAAGCCTAATTTGCATATTTCCATGCAATATCTGTTGTTAATCATAACACTGACGATTCTTCTGTGGGGGGGAAAAGGCATTACTGTTATTATCGTCATTGCAGTCTTATATTGATTAAAACTTAAGCTCTGCTTCACTGAACATATGTTGTTGTCTATTCAAATCCAGTTATAGGAAAACCTGTATGCCCGATATGTAAACCTGGAGCAGTGTGCGTCATGTGCATTAAGCAATCAGTATTTATCAGCTGATAGGCTAGCATGAATATTTACATTTCATGGTCAGAAAAACAGCTGGGAAAATAATATTGATTTTTGCTCCTTGTATGACATCTAGTCCATATAGACTTCTGCCTCATATCAACATGCTTACACTGTATATAAGCAGAAATCAATTGTATTGGATGGAGACTGTACAGACAATCTAACATGTATTTTCACTGTTTCATGTTTTTCAATTTCCAAGCCCCCAATTTATGCACTTGTTATTCATGCCAAAAGAAACAATATGCCTCTTGGGTATCTAATTGATCAAAAATGTCCTCCTTTACTTGATGAGTGGTGAATAAATTCATAAAGAATTCATATGTGGCAAGCATCGTATATTTCAAAGTTGTTAGTTTTGCATGATCCTGTAACACAATGGAGAGTAGTTGTGTATACAGTGATTAAACTGTTCTTTATATACATACACATGTTGCAATTTTTGTGTATACCTTCATGTGCAAATAGTGCACTTTTGTTAGTACATCCACATTCATGTTTACAAAACAAATTGTCAGCTTTTAGTTCCGCAAATGACATTTCTGGTGAAGAATTTGTTGAAATGCTAAAACAAATTTGGACTGAAATTTGCTCACCTTTCATGTTCTTGTGTGTGTGTTAGCCATGGGCAGCATCATCCTGCTAACGTACACCTTCAGCAAACTGGTGGTTCCTGTCGTCTTCAACCGGCTGAAACAAGAAGGCAACAAAGAGATTCTGCTGCTGGTCACTCTCTCTTGTGTCTTCATCCTCTTGATGGTGAGTCTGGTCATCAAGACTACCGGTACTGTAAAGCAAGCAAGGTATTTTCGCAGCATGGAATTTTCGCGAATTGGAATTGACAGCCTTTTTCACGGCAGAAATATTTAAGAATTGCCTCTGGCATTTGATGTATGTACATGGAGTGTAGACACGAACTTTCTCATACATTTTAATTTGATGAATCTTGGCTCTGGCGAAATTTGTGAAATTAAAATGCATGCGAACATTCCTTGTTCTACAGTTTTTCTCTCTTTCTTTTGTAGTCTTATGTATCCTATTGGCCCAAAATCAAAACACATTTTGATACGTGCATGTCAAAGGTACGTCTATGTCACGCTTATTTTAGTCTGTGGACTAACTTTAAACCATGGTCTAAATTCAGACCACCTTCATGAATTTGGACCACTGAGTGCAATGGTTGAATGAATGAAAATGAAATAATTCTGAATACATTTGTATACACGTACAATCCATGTCACTGTGTTTTGTTTTTCATACTGTAACAAAAAAATAAACAACGAAACAAAATGAATAAACAAACCAACAAAAAGACAATCTGCATGAATTGTCAGATATATTGTTGACAATGCCTGCATTTTGTAGTTGTTTTGTTTGTTTCTTGTTTATTTGTGTGTAATTTTGAATCCTTTATATTTTTTTTTTGAGGAGGATATGGGGAGGAAGAAGACATTTCAAGTTTTGGGATAGTGGAAATACATCTACAGTGCAGACAGGTGCATTTTACAGGAGGATATAATTCATGCCTCTAAATTTGTGTTTGTGTTTGGGGGGGGGGGGGGGTGGGTATATGTTTTTTAAACATTGACAACTCACTTAATCAGGAATCTCATCGAGGCTGTTATTTATCCAAGCTTCTAGCCAGGTCCATAAGACTGTGTTACATAAAAGATGCATTATGTAGATCAATTCTTGTTTATGGGCATATTATGATTGGATATTTTTAATTCAGTTGAGAGCATGCAAGGTCTGTCGTGACGTGTTCAAACTTCATCCCCCCTAGGGTTGATTGATCGTTCTTTGTTCAGAAGCAATCAGGGAAAAAGACCCTGCAGGTTGTGTGTGTGTGTCTGTGTCTGTGTCTGTGTCTGTGTGTTTGTAAGTGTTTGTGTAGATGTTTTTAATGATTCTGAGGGAATTCTCTGGCCACATACCTGTCAATGTCTCTTTAGAAGGTAATTAAGTGATCGTGATGATTGATGCCAATGATGGTATTTACCAGTAATCAAGATTATGGTGATGTTGAAGACTGCAAGACAGCGTAATTGATAGTGGTAGAGATTTAATGACGATGGTATGGAAGTGAGTAATGTGAATGAAATGATGGTTGTGAATGCGATGATGCTGACAACCTTAATAATTGGAATATGAGGATGGTTGTGATAGTAATAATGATGATGATGATGGTGATGATTATTATGTTGATAATATTTGTGATGATGGTGATAATGATGATGACTGCCTTGATAATCAGGATTTGAGGGTAATCATGATAATAATAATGAAAGGACGATTACTGTAAAATATGATAAATTCGCGGCATGAAAATTTTGCGAATTGGAGCTGATGGCCTTTCTTGTAGCATGAAATTTTCACGACTTACCATTGGCACCCAATGCATATTGTGTAGGCAAGGACTTTCGCATGCATTTTAATTTCACGAATGTTGCCGCTTGCGAAATTCACGAAATTAAAATGCATGCGAACATTCCTCGTTTTACAGTATGTTGGTGATGTTTCTGATGATGATACTGATGATAGCCACCTTAATAGTTAGGATTTGATGGTAATCATGTTAGTAATCATGAAATGATGATGTTGATGATGATGATGATGATGATAATGGTAATTATGATGATGACAACCTTTATAATCAGGATCTGAGGATAATCTTGATAGTAATGATGTTATGATGATCAGGACGATAATGGTGACGATGATAATGATAAGACTCAGTAACTATGATTTAAAGCCGATGAAGGGGGATGATGATGTTGAAACTGACACAATGACAAAATTTACAGATGGTTGTGGTGATTGTAACTATGGTGATGCTAACTCAGTGAATATCATTTTGGGTTTGAATGATGGATATTGTGGCTTGGGCGACAAGACCTCATATCTGCAAAATGTCAACGATGATGACGAAAAAAGTAACAGACAGTTGCTTTCTGGCAAGATCGTAAGGAATAGCAATGTGATAGTGATCAAGATACTCTTACACCAAAATATCATATAATGAGAATTACACATTAGATGACTTTATTATAGCATAGTTTTGCTACTCTTGCTGATGTAATAATGATCCTAATCTCGTCTCATTTTAGTTCACGGATGCATTTGGCTTGTCAATGGAGCTGGGTTGCTTTTTGGCTGGCGCCATGCTCAGCACGTTGGGCCACTCACAGATAGAAGAACTTAATCAACTGGTCGACCCAGTCAGAGATATATTTGCATGTTTATTTTTCGCCTCAATAGGTAAGTTACCTCTTTTCAGTGAGAAATTTAGTTTTTCTGACCGTTGTTGTTCACAGTATTATTGCTGTGTTTCATCATTATTGGAGATTCACAAGTGAGATCTGCCCTATATAGCACAAATTTATCAGTGTTTTTGCAAGGTACAAAGAATGCATGGTGAACCACTCATGACTAAGACCAAGGGAGAGTATGTGTTGAATGAATTCTTAAAATTGTTTGCTGAATTAGCAGATTTACCAGGATGTAAGATTTTTTGCTTCTCTCACTCTGGTAATGGAATCTACACAAATACATGCTTGATCTTTGAACCACCTCTAATTAATTTTTTTTTTCCTTAGGTGAGCATGTTACATCCTAGTACAGAAAAGGGCAAGTGTCCTTGTGTTTTCTTGTCACAACAGTGCATTTTGTTAATTGGTAGCTTTCGGGCATGTTGAGTACGACTGACCTCAATTTTTTTTTCTTGCCTCTTCTGTTTCTACCACCAGGACTTCATATATTCCCAACCTTTGTGGCTTATGAGCTGACGATTCTGCTGAGTCTCACGTTTGTTGTTGTCATATTAAAGGTAAGAAAAATCAGTTATCAAAATCTTCATGGTTAATCTTGTTTCAGTTTGTTCTGGTGAAAAACAGTAATTGCAGGGCAACTTTCTTCAGTGCTGTCTTCTGTGTGATCATAAGCTAAAGGCATACTAGCTTTAAAATATATTTTTGACTGATTAACATCTTTTCACATGATCAGAATATATTTTTGTAGCATTCAAAGAGAAGAAGATTAAAGTCAAGGAATGCTGTCATGTGTCTCTGCCATAAGTTCGTCTGATAGAGCTAGATTTCATCACTTCCTTGTCAAATAATGCATGTCTTGGGAATTCACTGATGATGACAAGTGAAGGGAAAGTCAATGAGAAATATGTATTTTTCCTCTTTAAGGGAAAAGATTGAGGTCAATTTTCCACCTTTGAGATGTATTTGTGCTTCAGCAGGCAATTTCATTGCAAGGTAATGTTTTTTGTGAATATCACCCGACATGCAGAGTATTGAGTAATACCACCTGTTGATAATAACTGTCATTTTGTCTCCAGTTTTTGACAGGTGTGTTTGTGCTGGGCATCCTGCTTCCACTGAGCAGCAGACACATCAAGTGGGTCGTAGCATCAGGCCTGGCCCAGGTCAGTGAGTTCTCGTTCGTCCTGGGCAGCCGGGCACGGAGACTGGGCATTCTGTCGCGAGAGGTATGCTGAAAGAGAGTGATTATGTAAATGCCGATCACAACAGTGGCTACTGGTACTGATCACATCCGAAGTTGTGGTGATCGCTGTTTAAGACAGTGATAACATAAAGATTGATAAATTATTTCTGTTGTTTGAGAAAATGCTGTCTCAAGAGGTGCACCAAAAGAATGTTTTTTAGAGACAACTACAAGGTGTATGCTGAAAATAATTAAGTAGTGGTTATAAATGAAAGTTATGATGCCTGTTTTGAAGACAACAAACACAAATTGGTCGGAATGTTCCCTTTTAAATAGGATGAAATCAGTTTCCTTGGTTATACAAGATATTCTTCACGAGCTTGTAGATTTCACAGTTTATTTGATTTTGCTTTAATAATAGGAGGATTGATTTGGCAATAAAAAGTCATGTTATACTGGCTTGTATGTCCATTATGTGAAGGCTGACGACATGAGGTATGTCTGGTGAGATACATATTCTTGCAAAGTATCTTTCTATCAACTGATCTATTCCTTTATGAAACACCCATGGGTGTCAGGGCTTCGCACTTGTACAGCTCAAGAATATATTTCCGTAATGTGGAGTTGTTTGGAGAGAAATACAGAAACAAAGCTTCACAATTTGATCTTGTAAAGGTGATGATGTTTGTTTGTATTTTCATGATTGTTGCTATTGTAGCTGTTATTATGTCTATCGTAGGATTTCTGCTATGATTATGATTATTTTCATTATCATCTTCATTACCAACATTATCATCATCAGTATTATCAGTGTCGGTATCATTATTGATTTAATCATTATGTCTTAGAAGAATTAGCAGAGCAAAATACTAGAAAGTTGTAGAGTCAGTTTGGTTCCCTGGGCTTTTAACACTGTCTGTGCCATTGAGTCAAATATGCATAAATTTGACACACTGACTTGTGGACAGGTAATTAATATGACATGCAGAGGGTTAAGATTGTCTTTTTGTACCTTTAAAAACTCTCCACTTAATGCTTCCTTTCTCCTTTTCTCATCAAGGTGTACCTGCTGGTGTTAAGTGTAACCACTCTCAGCCTGCTCATGGCTCCCATCCTGTGGCGCATCTCAGTCTGGAAGTGCAGGCGACATATACACCGACCGGTCCTTGCAAGGTGACCAAGGATAAGAGATCGTTGGGAAAAGAAAATGTGTTCCCCCCCCCCCCCCTTCGCTGTTTCTTTTAAAAGTGAAATGAATGTTCGCAAGCTTGGTGTAGCAGTGTAGGCAACACTTCATCGGCTGAGAATGATATGGGCGTTAATAAGGTGCCTCAAACACTATGGCTTTAGTGGCAACTTTAATAGTGCCCTTCTCATTCTAACCTGACAATATAATGGCCAATTATTCGTGCTGGGAAGCATAGGGTTATATCTGCAGAAGTAGAACACAAGAGAGAGTGAGGGAGAGAGACTGACTGACTAACTGACTGACAGACAGAGATATGAAAACTCAAAAATTCTTCTAGAGATTGCCTGTGTAGGTTGCAAGTTTGTGTTTGTTTGTGGGTTGTTGTTGTTGTTGTCTTTTTTTTTCGGGGGGGGGGGGTATTAATGTGCTTAGAAATGCCAGTATCAAGCTCTATCTAATTGTTGTTTATTATGCTCATTATTATTATCATTATCATGATTATGTAATTTGGAACACCACAGCAGGATGTAGCATAGTTGATGGTGTTAGTTTCAAGCCATTGTGATCATTATTATCTTTGTATCCTTTTGAAATTTATCAAAAACGTACAATGTATTTATTTCCGTGGTTGTCACCTTCCCTTCTAAGCCTTTCCTGTGACATTTTGAGAAAGATCAGCTTCTTGTTAAGGTTCAGGGATTAGCTGTGTGTGTTCTACCTCTATCTTCCTCTCAGTATTCCAAAATATGACACTGAAATGGTGACATAGATCAATAGGCTTCGGTTGTCAGAGTATCATGTATCTGTCATTTCATTTCTCACAAAAAGAGAAAAATCAGAGGTTATTCTGCATGTTTTATCAGCTCTGAGTAAAGAGAATTGTCAGCACAAAATTTTAAGTGTCTTTTGTAGAGATCAGTTTTTTGACAATATGGAAGAAGCCTTTCTGTGTTTGATTTTGCTTTCTATTTTTGAAGGGGAAAGCACTGTGAACAGATTTTATCTCAAAACAATATTGAAAGTGTATCAACTGCTTAGTCCCAAGTGCACTGCTGTTTATAATTTCAAAGGAAATATGATGACTTTAACTAAATTTCTGCTGCTACACAGTTTTGAGTGTCACACAGTTTGATCTTCAAAATTGTAATACTCATTCCTAAACTTTTGCTCTTATTCATCATGATGAGGAGATACATGAAGTAGGATATGATTTAAGAGCCATTGATGTCTAGCTAACCCAGAGCATATCAGCTGGGATTTTCAAACATGAGCAATAAACCTTCAAACCTTGTAGAAGAAATATTCTGGGAACAAAACATATTGTTTAAAACTTGCCATCTTTTGCCCTTCATAAATTTTTGTAGTTTTTATTCCAATGGAAACATTAAACAGGGATTTTCTCTTTTCATTGTCATTATTTTTTCCGCTGCGTGATTTCGAAAAATCTCTCAGAGATTTGTTGAAATTCCGAAACTGACTTTGACCAATCATAGTTGGTCTGAGAGGTACAGTTCCACAAGTTTGATAAATAGTATATTATGTATAATCACATCATATCCATGGTGTACAAGGGTATGTGGTGTATCTCTTTAGTCTTATGTAACTTACTTCTTAATATGGAAATCCCTCGCGATACTAGAATGTCTCATGAATATTCATAGGTACACGATGAGGATGATGGGCAGCTAAATTCTTCATTCTCAAGAGGTTTTCATCGCATGCACTAATATACTGTATACGCCGAATATTTCGCGACGTTTTTATTTTTGCGAATTTCGCGAGTCAGATGCCATTCGCGAAATTAAAACACGTGAAAATATTGACTCTGATCCCGATGTGAATGTGACGTACGCTTGTACACTTCTCCGTTCTGTAAAGGACTCCAAGATCGCTTTGGGAATTCCAGATTCGCAAAAATTTAAACTCGCGAAATATATGTGTATGGCGTGTACAGTAACCGTCGCTGGAGATTATTGGGTGTTTGAGGAGAGAATAACTCGACAGAGAAAGTGAGTAAGGATGAGAGCTATGAGACGGAATATACCGGTCAGCGATTAAAAAAAAAAAAAAGAAGCAGATCAAAACTGGACAGAAGAGAATAGAATCTTGACCACTTGCATGTCATTGTTTCATTCACCAAGCTCAGACTCCAGAGACGTAACACTGGCATGTTGCTTCCAATTTTTAACTCATATATCAGTGACCAGACTAATGTTTGTCATATCCAGTGCATTTGCTGCTTGGTGTTTCACTCATTTTTGTATATTTCATATATTTCGAGTGGTTTTATTTTTACAAATTTCAGTCGAGTTGGGAAATGAACAGTGCGCCAAATTATTGCTTATCGTTACATGAATCCGCCCGTTACCATCTCCATGCTGAAAAATTGCCAACTTTGCTTTGTGAAAAGAGATATCTATATCACCTTTCTTTTCTATATCACCTTTCTTTAACCGTTGTTCTTGATTGCAAATTTAACCATTCACTAAATTGCTCATAGAGGCCTGATTCGTGAAGTATCATGCAGGCAAAATACAAAACTTGTACATGCTGTATTAAGTATGCAAGGACTTGGGCTTTCAGGACTTTGCTGGAATGTTCCATGTGCATGCATCATGCGTTTCAATCACGCCCCTTTTTCCATGCATTGTGCTAGCATGTACATTTCTTTCTCTCTTCTCTTCACCTCCATGGTTCCCCCACACATAAAGGTAGCGGCGGGTCACTTCTCTGGGAGTCCTCTATGGTGATTGGTTGATGGCGTACTGAGGTTTGTTCCACTAACATACCATTGGCTTCCTACTGTGCATATCAGCTCTGGTGTTCAGAGTTTTTTCAGAGTTTCTCCACTACGTACCATAAATTCCCGGAGCTATTTGTCCATCCCGCTTTGACCTTTTCACCTTTGCATTCAGTAAAACCGTCCATGTAGTAGTCTGTCCGTAACTGTGGTTTTCTGCTTTTTCATGTACATAACATTGCATCGCTAACACCAGGACTATGCATAAGTCACCTTGCTTTAATACTAATGTGAGTTGGATATACTCAAATTAATAATTATATCAAGGAGGGGAGGATGACACTAACAGGTTGGCATTGCTTGAGAGGATGTGCATGATAGGCGATGAAAATCAACAAAGATGTGTCTGAAATGCAAAAATTTTCAATGCCTTTTGACTTGCACTTCTTGCAAGCCCCATTAGATCCTTCTTGGCTTGCTGTGCCGAAGACTATACCTATGGTCCCAAAAAAAAAAATTACAATGGGACCCTCCACAATGATAACTTTAAAAATGGTGAATCAATCCAAATACAATTTCAGGATATAAAATTATAAGTTATTACCCACATCTTACAGAAAACCCCATCTGATATCCTTCAGTGGTCGATGAAAAATGGTGATTTTTGCAGAGCATGTCAGGTATCCCTTCCCTCCAAGTTCTGTCCATTGTGTTCACACATTGATATGCAGTTTAAAGTGTATCCAAGTACTAAACTTGGAAAAATTCAGATACATGATATGCCTCACAACGATCCACATTTCTCTGTGACCATGTAATCAAATTGAATGGGGTTTTCTGCAAAATATAGCGAAGATGTTATATTCTTGTACTCGGAAGTAGCATTCAGACAGTTTAGTTATATCGGCAGTTATCAATGTGAAAGTCTGATTGGAATTTTTGGGGGGACATACTGTATGCATATAGGCTGTGTCAGGTCACATCCATCTGTGCTGTGCATTTGTGTTGTTGACTTGACCTCTATTGCTAGGGTCAAGCATTATGAAGTGTCATCTAACACTGCACATTAACATGATGAATCATATTCATCATTTAAAGCATTCATTTCAAGGGCAATGGGAATCTCACAAACAGTTATCCATCTTCACAAATAATGCAAATTATTTAAAACCTAAACACCTCCCTGGGGAAATTTCCACTCATTGGCATCCTTGCTTTTAATTTTTGTGATTTTAATAGTAACTTCAGGTTTTGTTTTGTTTTGTTTTGTTTTGTTTTGGGGTTTTTTGTGTACTGCTACTCAAATTAAATCAGAAACCTGTTTTATTACTTTTAAAGGGGGTAAGTCACAAAATTGAGCAAATCTAAGATTTCACTCCAGGTATTATGTATTCTGTTCAACTTCTAGGACAGAAATATGCTCTAGTTTGCTTCATTTCCTTTTTTTAATCATTTATTTGGGGTTTTTTTTCGTTCTTTCTGTCCTGCAGAGAAGGTTGTACAGATTTTTGTCAATCATTAGAGTACTCACGATTTATGTCATAAATTCTCGTCATATGTTTAGTACTCACAGATGTAGTTATCATTGACCTATTCACAGTTCCAGGATGTACCCAGTCATCCACTGAAATACCTTTCTAGTCATAGAAATATTCAAAGTTATGTTTATTCGTTATAGACACAATTGAAGTGATTTGTTGAATTTAAATTATCAATTGACTAGATTGGAAATGTATTGGGAACTATACCCAGAGAGCAAACTAATTTGCTCTGATGTATGATGTCCACCAATGCTGCCACCGTCTGAATGTCTGATTAAAATGACGACTCTATCATGTTATGTTCAGGCAGTCCTCTCGTGGTGCAACTGTGGAAGTAGGAAGGAAGGATTGCGACGTGTGACGGTGACATGACGGGAAAACGACTGCAACGAGACTACTCGCATCACTGATTAGAACCGCGCAGTGACGTGACGGAAAAAATGACTGCATGACAGGAAAACGACTGCAACAAGACTACTCGCATCACTGATAAGAACTGTGCAGTACGATGACCAGTACGATCACCTGTGGGCACATTCCAGTGATGCGCGATGGGATGAATGCGTCTCCTTGACGACGACATCCATACCCAAGGATCCAGAAGCTGCCTCGGCTCTTACCAGCGCTTCATGTTCTGCACCGCATCGCATCGCAGGCTTGGTGGTTGGAGTTCTCTTTTGTTGCAAATCATAGATGTGGATATCTTGGATACTGTAGATGTAAGATGGCTTGTATGACAACCACTCTCCTAAAGATGTCATAGTACAGGTGAAGCCCATTACAACCAACGGGAATAAATTGAGATTTCGTTAGTATGGGAGGATTCTAGCAATAAAACTATCATTATTTTTCCTACTTTACTTTACCTGTTTTACTGAGGTTTCTTTGAAACAAGAAAATTCTTGTGGTCCCGACTACCTTGATAGAAGAGATTTTATAATTTTAATGAGCACTGAATTGAGATGGTCATGTAGTACAATGTATAAAGGTGTCTTTGAAATACACTCAGCAAAAAAAGAAAGTAAACACTTTTTGCAGTTCATATTTTTCATAGAAAAATTCGATAAAAATCATTGTGTCATGTACCATATTAAAGGTTATTTAATTGGCTATCAACATGGTAGGTCTATACAAAGGAGAATTTTACACATGAGTGAACACATTCGTTTTTGTCCTCCAAGGCACAAAAGTAAAAATTGCAGAAATTGATATATTGAAATTAATATGCAAATGCCCTTCAAGATAGCAATGATAACAAAAGACCAATTTAGCGCAATGAGAGACAGGAATGAAACAGCAGGAATAAGTTTCCATTCCCTCGTTTCTCTTTATATTCTCAAACAAGACATAGTTGGGAAACTGAAGGGGGTAACGTGATAATTTTCTGTGAACTCAAAGTTAAAATGTCATACGGAGTAAGCCGCAAAGGGGATAAAATGGACAGAATTTCTTTATTTCCTTTCCAAATTAAGGAATTTAAGAATTCATTAGTCAAATTAAAAAACCAAATATTATTGCTGTGTGAATTGTAATAGTGTTTCCACCCCATTTCAGCATAATCCCTGGAGTTGGACTCTGCGCGGCCACATCTCATTATGCATATCGACAATGATACAGTAGAATGCCATGGTATGTGGGTTCTAGGTTTTTGACAGTATAACGTGATTTGTTTCCTATAACCTTGATTTGAATACCTCTGGTGTACTCTGCTCATCTTAGCTATCGTCAATATGTTTCATGAAATTATTGGCGTTTTAAGCCAAAACAATGTTGACATCATTGTCACTGAAATGTCTCTTAAATAAACAGCAGTGTGTCAGAGTAGAAGTTCATCTGTATGGGTAATTCATTTGAAATTTGGGCTAAACTTTTGATCTCAGTGCAAACTATTTACCTGCGGAATTTTCCGTGTCACAGGTCATTCCACTGATGAAGGCTGTAGCTTTGACAGCTGGAAATTCTGGAGGTAAATAGTTTGTATGGAGATGAAAAATTTAGCACCAATTTCAAACAATTGTCTGTTTGGGTGTTGACATCCATTTAGCACATTTAGAGCTCACGTGAGCTGAATGGCACGAGCGAGCTTTTGCAATCACTCACTGTCCGGTGTTTGGCGTCTGTCTGTCATGCACCCTGTGTTGTGCTTGAGCTTTTTCACATTTTCATCCTCTTGTAAATTGGTTGTCTGGATTTTGACCAAACTTGACAGGAATAGGAGAGAATCATAGTTTCTACAAATGGTGGTGGTGCCCCCAGGCTGGTCCCTAGGGCCGGGCCCAGATGCCCCAAATTAGGAGATTTTCATGTTTTTTGACATTATTAGCTTCTGTAGAAGAACCAGGGGCTGGATTGTGACCAAACTTGGCAAGAATCATCAGTGTAAGAGGGGATTACAGTTTGTGCAAATAGTAGTTGTGCCCCAAGGGGGGGGGGGGGGGGGGGGGGGGGGGGGGGAGGGGGCACTAAAGTGGGGCCCAAATACCCAAAATTAGGAAGTAGGGGCCTGCAGCAATATCCTGAATCTCAAGATTTTGAAAGAGTTTGCGTCAGGTAGAGTACCATGAAGGCAAAACGCAATGCTCAGGTGAGCACTAGACACGAGGATCTCTCGTTATTGTTACATATGTCCTTTCTATACTTTCCTTTATGGATTCAATATCAGTTACAGACCATGTAGCATGAGGATACTTGGAGTAGGAAGGCTAGCCCTGTTCGGATATATTCAAGAATCCCTCTAACGAATTGCATACAACCTTATCACTGATCTCCATGTAAGTACACACACAGCCAAAGAATACCGACAAGAGTCAACTGTTTGTGATGACTGTACACTTTGATGCATGCATTTGCTGACCGGTGCTATACATGGTTTTTCGACTGTACCCCAATGGGCAGCGAATGAATCAGACCACCCATGATCCAATTCTCGCTATCGCCAATGACGTAAAAAACTCCTGCGCACGTTGAAGAGCTCTGTCACAGGTGCACTGTGGGATTCCTCGGTCCCTTGTTCGCTTCCGGTTGTCTCACGCAAGTCGCAGTTCCCATACGATTCAATGGAGATTTCCGTTGTTAGCCTTTTTTTCTTGGCTATAATTCAGCTTAAAAGAGTTGAAAGTGTCTAAGCTTTACTGATTTGCGGTCACTAGAGTCATGGTTCACTATTGCAAGGCTTCAATATAATGTGCTGGTCACATGATGGAAAGCGAAGAAATCTTCAACAAAAAATACCTCTTTATAAAGACAGAGCGTGATGTAAGTGCATGTGCAGCCAAAACCGGGGCAAGGTTGTCCCATGAGCTATCCCATAATGCATCTAAAACGCTGCTCTGCGCACGGCACCTACGTATTGGCAATACCCTCAATTCCCAGGCTTTGGGTCTTTGAAAGTGTGTGTGTTCCAATTATGTTATTTGAGTGGTAGAAGGGCAGTAAACACTGCATGAAGTGTACAGTATTAAAATCATTTTGCTTCCCAAGAGACTGTGGCATCGTTGGGGCTTGTATGGTTAATGTACATGTATTATATGATGTGTTCCATTGTCCTGTGTAGAAAGATCTCTACTATAGGCAACAGCTCTGTGAGGTAGCTGGGTTCTCTTTATTTCTCTGGCAAGATTTCACAAGTACTCATATTTTGTATGATGATTTTCTCCTTTTTTTTCTCATTATGTCGAAAGGAGAAGTGATGTATTGAGATGCTACTGTGAAACCAGAAGCATTTGCTTCATGAAACTTTTGCTAATTGGTGACTGGCTTTCAATGCATTGTGTAGACAGAACTTTCACATGCATTTTGCTTTCGCGGATATTGGCTCCTTGCAAAATTCACAAAAGTTCATGCACACAAACATTTCTGGTTTTGCATTATTAAAAACATGTTACTTTGAAAAGATTTCTTGTTGTATTAATCATGCAAGGAATAAGCACACCACGCATCAGATGTATGTGCAGGTACAGAATGTACCTTGTACAAGAAAAGTGACCTCGGACTCAGTGTTATAAGATATGATAAAACTTCCTGTGTAGTACAGTGAACAGTAGAAAGAAAAATCACCCCACAAAGTTTATAAAATTTCGTAGATAGCTTGAAAGAATGTTTCTTGTCACAGTCAGTTTTGAATACTCTTACTCAAATCTTTGTTCTAGAATATGATCGATTCCCTGAGTTTACCTCAGATAGTTAACCTGTTAAGGTCATTAACCCTGACCTAAATTGGGAGTTTTTATATTCATCGATGGAACTGATTCTTCGACATGTGCAGTGCTGACTTATGCGAGTTGACTGTACTTACTTTGTCATTGATAATCATGCGTAATGTTATGTTAATCTATATTTTTTGTTTACTAATCGATCAATTTTTGTTACTATGACAAATTTGTATAGCGGGTAGTAGGTAAACTAAAAATTTGCACAATATATTGTAAGATCCTATCAGTAAATTGGAAGTCTTCAATCATTATTATTTTGTTTGGTTTGGTTTTATCTGAAAATGCATGTGCATTAGGGACATAGTCCCTACATGTCTACTAATTTTGCATTCAGATCTGTCTTGGGGTGCTATTGCAGACTTCTGTGAGACTGCACCACATCAGCAGATTGTATATGTGGGACTACGCAAAGAACAAACTTTGCATGTTTGCTGTTGACAATGAGGGAGGATGGATTGGATGGAGGATCTTTTTTATGGCACTTCTGCACTATATGCCCAGCATTAGCGGCCAATGACAGCCGGTATTTGCGCAATAGAAGGCTGAGCGTGTTATTTATTCAGTATGTGTACATGACATGTATTTATAAAGCTTGTATAACCTTGAACATGTGTGGTCATTCCAGTGTTAGTCTGGTCACATGAGGGCGCTCTGCAGCTACTGACAGCTGACTGATAGTAATGGTACCTAGCTATGAATGCTTGCAAAGCAATGTAAAAACTGGGTTCACTTGTCTTTGTCAGACGTGTCATAATTTCCTTTCAGTAATCAACTTGTGAGGGGGTAAGATATTGTCAACAGTGAATAATAACAGTAATATATCCATTTTTCGTGTAGCCCCAAAATACCTTGTGGTAAAGTCTCTATATCGTCGGCTGAGAATGATAAGGGCGTTAAGTTGCCACTAAACCCATAGTGTTCACGACCACTTAACGCCCTTCTCATTCTCAACAGACGATATGCTTGAAGTAAGAGTATGCAGGAAAGTCAAAAGGTTTAAGTGATCAAAGAAAGACCACTACGTTAGCAAGGTAATAATATATTGTTCTTTAGATGAGGGTGTGCCTTCCTCCATATAGAAACTGCCTTGCTGAACATACTCATTTTTGTCTACACTTGAGCATGGAAATTAGGAATGCTTTGTATATTGCCCCACTTTTCGTCTCTCCCACCACCCCCCCCCCCCCCCCCCCCCCCCCCCCCATGGACACAAATTGACATTGACCTTGGGAATTTAGTAGTGATTATGTGGCAATAATTATGTGAACTTACGATTCATAACTTCATTTGATGAATTCCTGGATATGTTCTACAATGCAATGTGCAATTGCATCTTACAAACACAGAAGAACTACCAAAATGCTTTAGACTGCCATCATAAGCAGAGCTTAACTGGCATATTTCAGCTATTCAAAGGAGTAGAATTGCATTTATACTGATTTTATTTCTCCTACAGTTAGAAGGTTGTTGTGAAATCTTTGAACTACTTAAAATGTAAAAAAAAAAAAAAAAAAATGTTGATGCTGCTTGAAAATTCTACAGATATGTTATACGTAATGTTGCTTTCATGAAATTTGAAGTATGTTTGAAATATTTACATTTGTATTGTTGACATTGTATTTTGCATTGAAAAGAGGTTTATTTTTATTCAATTTGCATATATACTTGTTGCTTTTGTCTAACACCAAGAAAATACATGTATAATGTAGATACAATACTGCTGTAATAAATTTCAAAAAATGTGTGTACATTCTACATGTAGAGCAGAGCTTGAACTAAATTATTTTCAATAGATCAAAATCATAATTTTCTGTAATATGCTATGCTAAAGCATAACAATTCTGTCTGTTGTATTGTGTGTTAATGTGTAGTGCATTCATTTTATGAAAAATAGGACATGTGCAAATCAAAGAATGAGCCAAAAATATAGATTTTGTGAAGTAAAGTCATATTGTGGTACGTGTGTATCTTTGTGATTTTGTCAACGTAAACAAAACAAAAAAAAAAACAATGAAAAAGTTGTTACCAAATGACACTACTTGATGTTTCTACTTAAGCTGCCCCAGTCTGTGCATTTTGTTTTCATCAATTGTGAATGTAAAAATTAGTATACTGTATACATATATTGCCATGTTCTGGTTAAGTCCATTGCTGTCACTATATATATAATATATATATATATATACAGGGCTTGACACTAACAGTGGCCCGGTGGCCCGGGGCCACCAAAAACGCACGTCGGGCCACCAAAATTTCAGAAATGAATAATTTGGTGTTCTGATCGGGCCACCAAAAAAGGTCGGATATTTGCCTTTGGGCCACCAAAAAGAAAAGTTAGTGTGGAGCCCTGATATATATATATATATATATATATATATATATATATATATATATATATATATATATACATATGTATATATAGCAACAGCATATATATATATAGTATACATATACACACTATATAAACATGCATAAAAAACATATATATAAATATATATATATATATATATATATATATATATATACATATACATATACATATATGAAAGACAAAAAGAGATTATAATGCATCATTAGCGTCCAACAACTGTTAATAGTTGCCCAAATTTTCAACGTGTCACGGTTACCTTATTGGTGAGGCAGACCATGTTTGACTCTGAATGAGATATGATAGACATCTGGGTCCCGTTTCATAAAAGCTTGTTATGATAGCAACTCTTGCTGGAATGGCAATTGTCATGGTAACGACAAGAATCCAGCTTCCTAATTGGCCGTTGCTGAGGGAAAGTTGCCATTCCAGCAAGAGTGTCCATCCTAGCATCTTTTATAAAATGGGGCTCTGGTCTTGGCGGAACGAATTTGATAGAATGCAAGTGATATGAAAGAAAAATGATTTTTTTTTTCAATCAGGTAAATAATCCCTGTAGATAGCATAATACAATATGTTTCCCCCCCCCCCCCAAAAAAAAAAAAAAAAATGCAATCGGATGTTTTCATTGATAACTTTCAATATAATTTACTAGTAACTGTCTGAATGCTATTTCAGGGCCTTGAAAAATAACATCCTAGCTATATTTCGCAGAAAACCCCACTCAATTTGGTTAAGCGGTCACAGAGAAATGTGGATTGTTGTAAAGCATGTCATGAGTCTGATTCTTCCAAGTTAAAGCACGTGGATGCTCTTGGAACTGCACATTAATGTGTAAACACTATGGACAGAACTTGGAGGGAAGGGATTCCTGACATGCTCTACAAAAATCCTCATTTCTCTTTTACCATTGAACCAAATCGGATGGGATTTTCTGTAAGATGTGGGTAATAAGTTATAGTTTCATACCCTAAAATTGTATTTGGACTTACACTATTTTTCATCGTTGCTGAGGGTCCCGTTGTATTTCTTCTTCTTTTTTTTGACATACGAATGTGCGAGCTTGATCGTGTTTACATTTTCCTGGGAACAATTAGGTACTATTTGTCGCGCAAAACTTGTTTCTCTCATATAATACAAAGGAGTGAATGCAATGATAATAATGGAAATAATAATAATAATAATAATAATAATAATAATAATAATAATAATAATAATAATAATGATAATAATGATAATAATAATAATGATAATGATATAATCATTATATGACTTATATTGCGCCAAATCCCCAGATTCCTCAAGGCGCATACATACTATTGCGCAGTTTTGATCCGCCGATTGAACACTTCACACGAAAGGCTTAATTAAATAGTCTAATCTATAGTGTAGTTGATATTTGCCGGACATCCTATTCAAGTAAGATAACATTCCTCAGCATGCTGCCTTGATTTTCATAGTTTGGCAGATATCCTCGTTTATCAATAACATACACAAGATGGAACATCATTCACGCTTGCGAAAACTGCGTGCGCCGTGGTCGGAACTGGACTGCAATATTATTTGTTTGTTTGTTTTACCCAGAGTATAATGTAAGAGGTAGTTCTGTAACTGCACCGTTCTGTGATGCATTTTGACCACGTTTTTTGTTTAACCTTTCAGAGCCAAAGGTGAGATCAATCACGTAGCCTTTAAAGGCAGTGGCATTTTTGTTTGTTTGTTTTTTGTTTTGTTTTGTTTGTTTCCACTGGGAGCTCCAGAGACCTCTGGCAGCTGTGAAACAGACCACAGTGGTACACCCTCGTACCGTTTATCTCTGCACACACGTGTGGCACGTGCGTGCGCCTCCGCACCTATCTTTTCACCTTTGAAGAATCAACCCGATAATAAAGATACAGAAGTGCATCGACAGTGGTACATATACAACCTCCATAAACATACAACTGTATGTAATACATGGATTCACAGGTGATCAAAATTCTTGTTGTATGTTTACTTTGGACGGAGCTAAAATCTTTCATTACATTGTCTAGTATAAATATATACGTATAAGTATATTAGAAGACATTTTAGTGCATAATCCCATTATTTTCAGAGGCTTAGAACTTACGTAACACGATGAAATTATTCTATTTTTGCTGGAAATAGATAATCGATTACTGTCGCAGATTTGTAAGAGTTTCATCATAATTCAACACGGACTAAGTAAGATTTTGTAAAACGTTTGTGTGCGCGTGTTTTTTTTCTTTAGTCGATTATGTATCTGTAACACTACCCCTAAAATAATTCTTGATACGTTATTGCAATTCTACAATCATTATGGTTCGAAATTGTATAATTCCGGTGTTTGTTTGTTTGTTTGTTTGTTTGTTTGTTTGTTTGTTTGTTTGTTTGTTTTCATACAGAAAAGGAAATTAATTGAACGAGATACTTTCTGGGCAATAGACAATATTTGCTCATAAACATGTCTTATTTTGATCGTGAACAAAATCAAATAATCCTAACACGATTGTGATTAACATTGTGTAAATAATTTAGTATGTTCGATTGAAACGGAAAATTCTCTTACTTGACTTTAATCGATGTGTGTATATAAATCAACCTGAACATAATTGTGAAGTTACTCTTTAAATCGGTTTTTACCATGCAGGGATATCTCATCGGCCGGGATATCCTCCACATAAAGATAGATACAGAACGAATTACTATCAATGGTCGAATTACCAATGCAAGTACAGACAGACAAAAGACAAAAGCAACAGCGAGAATAACATACAAAGTTAAACAAACGTGCAAAATGTCTGTGGGTTCGAGGAAGCGCTTATGATGATTTAGTGGGGAAACTACGTGCGCTCTATATGTTAAAGGTAAAAGTCAAACGGCAGAACAATTAAAGTTTCGTGACAGAAATTCTGCAATTTCTCGCATGTTTTCAGGAAATCGTGTTGCAGGGCAAAATCACATACAAACATGTACTATGCATATTTGATGATGCAATGACGTCATCACGCTCCCCATCAATCTCCATGGAAACCACCAGCAGTTAAAGGACAAGTTCACCTTCATAGACATGTGGGTTGAGTGAATGCAGCAATATAAGTAGAACACATCAGTGAGAGTTTGAGCAAAATCAGACAATCCGTTCAAAAGTTATGAATTTTTGAAGTTTTTGCTCAGTCACGGCTGGATGAAAAGACTACTATAGCTTGTGATGTCATATGAGTACAACGATATAAAGAAAGAATAAAGAAAATTCAACATATTTCCATTTTTCTCCCATAACAAAAGAACACTCGACTTCTCTCTTTCAGAAGGCAAGGGGAATAATATTACCCTTAACATACGTCAGTAGCAAGTCGAAGAACTGTGCACTTTATTCAAAAAGTAAAGTTTTGTGAAATTCTCTTTTTATTTTCCTTATATAGTTGTACGCATGTGACATCATACACTGTAGTAGTCTTCTCTTCCAGCAGTGACTGCGCAGATACTTGAAATATTCGTAACTTTTGAACGGATTGGCCAATTTTCCTCAAACTTTCACTGATGTGTTCTACTAATATTGCTGCATTCTCTCAATCCTTATGTATATGAAGGTGGACTTGTCCTTTAAAGACCTTAAGTCACTGTAGATCCGTAAGATTCTGATAACTTTCAGGAGAGACTTATTTTGTT
This sequence comes from Diadema antillarum, assembly GCF_040938485.1. Lineage (NCBI taxonomy): Eukaryota > Metazoa > Echinodermata > Echinoidea > Diadematoida > Diadematidae > Diadema > Diadema antillarum. The sequence continues at coordinate 1,556,909 of NW_027270953.1, forward strand.
TTACGCAAATACAATTGAAAGTGATATTCAAAGTTCTCATCTATTTTCTGATTCGATTATTTGATTATTCATAAAGTCGTTTATTCGTCCATTCATTTTTGTTAAGTTATTTATTTGTTTGTAATTCATATTCTAACTCAGTGATTGGTCGTTTAATGGTATTTAAGTGGTTTTCTCTGATATAGGAGGGTTGCCTCAGCGATATCCATGTGTATGTATATACCCCCCCCCCCCTTCACCATCACCACCTGTAGTGACGATGCATGATTTCTATTCATTTCCAAAATAGTATAACAATTGTTTTAAAATGGCGTACTAGCTGGAAAATCTGGGGGGGGGGACTGCATGCTCTCCCCCCCCCCCCATCTTAATAAAGCAAACACAGTATAGCTAGCCTACATGTTGCCTTCAACAGGCCATCCATCAGTTGAATATCTTCGTTGTTTTGCATTCCAACACATCGCATCGCACTACACATAACTCATAATTAAATAACAGTCAAAAGTCATTGAAAATGTGAACAGTAAAGGGAACATATCACAAGCAAGGACAAGTCTACTGTCAAATTCATAAACGTACACATATACGAACATTCACACAATGGGAAAGTGAAATGATTATAGCCATATCAAACTGACTGATGGGCATTTACGTATTTTTCCCTCTGACAGTTTACCTCTGACACTTTTGCCTCTGTCATTTTAACCTCTGACAGTTTTACCTCTGGCATTTTAACTTCTGACACTTTTAGCTCTGATGTTTTACCCATGACATTTTTACCGCGGACCTCTTACTTCTGATTAAAAAAAAAAGCAAACTCCGACTTTCTTACCCCTGACATTTGACCTCTGACATTTAACCCCTGGTATTTCTGCCGCTGACCTCTGTGCTTCAACATTTTACTTATATACCACCTCTTTACCCCTGACCCCTGACAATTATACTTCTGACATTTGACCTCTGACATATGTCACCTTTGACATTTTTACCTCTGACCTTTTTCCTCTGACAATATTATTTTACCTCTGACAACTTTACTTGATAATAATATATGCCCTATATGACTTATATACGCCAGATCCACTATGTAGAGTGCTCAAGGCGCATGTAAATTCAGAGCAAAATTAAGACAAAAAAAAACACTTAAAAAAAAAGAAGTTGCATGTCATAAACAGTTTGATTTCATCAGGAAGACTACTTCTGATTTGTCTTTAATTATACATGCGCATTACCTCTGGCATTTACGTCTTGCATTTTTACTGTGGACCGTTTTACGTCTAACGTTTTACTTTTGACATTTCCCCTCTGACACTCATGCCTCCGACTTTTTTTTTTACTTCAGATGTCAGTACTTCTACTATTGTCATTATTTCACATCTGACATATCAACGTTTGTCATTTATTCTTTGATCCTTTTTACGTCTGACACAATTACTTCTGGTATCTTTTTTTACCTTCGACGAAGTAACATTGACTTTTTTGCCTTTTGACATGTGTGTTTCCTCCAACAGTTTGTGACCTCAAACAACGGCTGTGATTTTGCTCAGTCGGTACCGCGCCTGCCTCCAAATCCAAAGACCCCGGTTCGATTCCCTGGTCGCACTGAGCAATGTTGTATGTAAATCATACCGTCCCCTCTATAGTAAGAGGCAAAATACTCTGTCCCTCGGCTAGGACATAATAAAATGGGGTCATCCCACTAGATCGACACCCACGAGTCATACAGCCCACGAGTTCGACATTGAAAACAGGTCCATGAGTCATACAGCTCACGAGTCATATAGCCCATGTATTCGACATTAGGCAAATAAAGCCCATGAGTTCGACACTATAGGTAAAAACAGCCCACGAATTCGACAGATACAACACGTGACCTTGATGAGTCGGTCTCGTGGACCTTGTTAACTTAGTGTCGAACTACTGGGCTGTATGACTCGTGAGCTGTATAACTCATGGGCTGTATGACTTGTGAGCTGTATGACTCGTGGGCTGTATGACCCGTGGGTGTCGGTCTCGTGTACACCCAACAAAATAGAGGTCCCGTCCCGTGTGTAAGAGAGATCCCGCTTCATTTATTCGTCGCTAAGAGCAGGGTGCATAATCCGGTGAAGTGGTCCCGCCTCACATAAGCTACTGGACCCATGGAAGACCAGCTAGTGCAGCTGAATATGGGCCATCTATAGCCATCTTCTCAGACGGAAAATGAAACGAAGCAAAACAAAACAAAACAAAACCGTTGTCATCTAACATAACTAAAAGATCAACAAGCTTGGATGAACCTGAATATCACCTTCCCCTCCTCTTTATTCATTCATTTATTTATTATTATTATTATCATTATTGTTATCATTATCATTATTATCATTATTATCATCATTATCATTATTATTATGATTTTAGTGTCCTTTTATCTTTCAGAGTCTTCCGGACTTGGATGAGCCCTGAAGGCCCAACAATGTTGATATTCAGCTGACGAAATCTGACGTTAACAGCTACAAATCATATAGCCTACCTACAGTCTTGAAGATGACGTCCAATGTTTTATCAGAAATAGAATACAATATACCAAAGTTTAATGCTAATTGACAGGATCTAATATTTTCAAGAAGTTGCTTCCAACGAAAATAGAGTAACATATGAAAAAAAAATTATATGATAATTAATGATAACATACACACTCTCAGATTATTTGATTCTCAGTATAGCGTTACATAAGTGAAGGAGATAAGAGTAGGCTATCAGTATCTATTCTTACTAATTTGAAAGGGATACTTTAAAAAATATTTGAATATGTACTTTATTTTACATAATTTGAATTCTTAATTTCAGTGGGTAAGGAAGGAAAATCAAAGATTTGCTTTCATTTTTTAGATCGGATAAACTTTGTTAGGATAACTGCTTAACGATACCACTCCGTCACACAAAATGTTGATACTCATACCAAAAAAAAAAAGAATTAAAAACATTGAAAAAAGTTTCATATCATGATATGATAATCATTATTATAGTATATTTTCATAGTTCTTGACTATTGTACAGCAACGCTCAAGCTTATTATGAAAATTTGACTCACTTATAAAAGTCATGCAGTTATGCTTTTAGTTCCTGCGGTGTCAGATTTTATTGTATCAATTCTCTCTTAACAGCACACACACACACACACGAAGAAAAAAAATGTTGAATTTCTTTGTTAGTCCTAACAATTGAGTTATGAGGAAAAACTATGCCATCAACATCAGCTTAAAATGTTATTGAATTTCTGCATCGTATATAATAGTGAAATCACCGGCACTGTAATGTTGTGCGCGTGTTTATCATGTATTGCGCGTGTGACATTATATCACCGATTAAAACATAAGTCGTGGAAATCCCTACCCGCACACTGGAAGAGGGGGAAAAAAATCAAGTGGTCCCATATCCTAGACCTATGTCGTGATATCTTTCAGCTCATCCACTCAATAAGTGGGATTACACAACAACAACAACGGCAACAGGAACTACGATTGAAATAGTTTGGCCAGTTGTGAGACATGTTAATCTATGTCTGAGAACCAATGATCATGTGACCATACACACTGGTAGTCCCGCGCATGCATCGCGGTGTCAACACAGAGCTACACACACTGTGATGTATCTCTATGGGCGTCATGCGATATAGGCACTAAATACACGTACACGACTTAGGTCAATCTTTGTTATGGTTCAAAGTACTTTCTCACTGCGCACGAAGTGAAAGACGCAACAGCGTGATACTCCATTCGTAGCTTTCGGTTTAATGACGTGGGTACAGTTTGTTAGTTTATTGCTAAGTATTCGTGTACAGGGTAGTTCTGCGAGAAACAAGCCAACAATGAATTTTGAAATTCATGAAATGAAATAATGAAACAATGAAACTTAACGAATTTATTTAACGAAAACAAACCTACGAAGTCGCAATTTGATCAGCGGGGATATGGGGGATCATTATGCGAATGACGTTCTAGACAGACAGGTGCGGAATTAATGGCTACAGCTCATTAAAGTATAAATGTTGAAAATTCAGTTCATACAAATAAAAAATCATCTAAGAATATTATTTCATGACTATCATCCAAGTATTTCTAATTTCTTGTTCTTTCTAGTACCCTTCATATAATTTCATGTTACCCAAAAAAGTCATGTCTATCGTTATTTTCATGTCGAAAAAATTAAATCAAAAAAGTTGAACTGAATTGAATTCTTTTTCGATTGTTTTCTTCCCTCCGCTACGTATATAATACAATGCTAATCTGCTTCATTTGTTGAACCACTTCTGTGCTAAATATAAAATGTGCACAAATTTCTCATACAATATCCAGACGGATAAGCAGACTTGAATGAATAGAGTCAAAAACAAGAGAACAAACTGAGTACTTAAAAAAAAGCTTCATTAAAGTCTAGACTAGAAATAGGAACTAAAAATGTAAAGGAAGTTTCTTCAGAACAGTGATATTGGACACAGTTAAATTATATGTTATATCCAGCCATGACCTATATAGTTTCTCACTCACATTCACACAAATTAATTTCCGCCACAGCTCACGTTTTCTGATACAGATTCAAGCAATATATACTATTATTGTGACCTTCATTTAAAATTGTTCTAAAGTTAATTGTTCAGTTATCGCAAACGGGATTATAATATTAAGACGTCACAAACCGACCGATAATTACTGTTAGCCGTTGACATCTTTGCTTTATTTGGATGTTTGTTTTTTGTTTGTTTTTATTTTATTTCTGCATTCATTGAGATACAATTTGAATACAAATTTCAAAAAGTACAAAGACAAAGAATAGCAAGTGCAGTGAAATAAATCGATAACAGTACACAAATAGATACACATATAGGTGATTGCATTGAGCAATGTAGATACACAGAAACATAAAATAAAATATACAGTATTTTTCAGTAAACATTGATCATTGAATGTAGGAGACCACCGTCGTAAGCGATTAAGCTTGAAATGGATGGGGGCCTCATAAAAGGACTATCCAACGACACAACTCTCTTGGAGGAAAGTGATCAGGTGGGTGCAGGGCAGTTGCAGGTGTGAGTGCAAGATGCAGTTGAAGGAAGAAAACAGAGATTGAAAAAAAAATGACAATCATTTACCATAAATATTTGTTATCTTGATTGGTTTGAAGAACATGATTGTTATGATATATTATCTTGACTGGTTTGAAGAATATGATTGTATCAAATATCGTTTTAGAGAAGCTTTCAAAGAATAAATACTTGAGCAGGACTTTATATTGTCCGGGAGATTATTCCAAATGTCCGGACCCGAATGTCTTATAGATTTATTTGTCACTAATAATTTGGGACTCAAAAGATGGAAATTTCTACATATACGAGTAGGGTACGAATGGACAGAAGTACTAAACCTAAACATATTATCAAACGATGATGGAAGTTGATCATGAATGTATTTAAACATAATTACTGCTACTTGAATAATATTCAAATCAAAAACCTTCAATATTTTAAGTTCATGAAATAAAGAATAAGTACGAGCCAGAACAATGCAGAAAATGCGATCCTGTATGGCATACATTCCATTAATTGACGGTGACAATCGATATTACTGATTTTGCAAAACAAAAATCAAATTTGTATAACTTTTTTGTTGTTGTTTGGTGTTCTGTTTTTGATAAAACTTAAAAATTGTTCATTTTGTTCGACTTTATTTTGACAACTTCAACACAGTCATTTACCATGGTTTCCTGTTATATGGTTGTAGCTTCTCAATTATAGCACATTGTTTCAGTCATGTTATCACTCTTTTTGCTTTCCAGACGACCTACGTACAGGGCGATTTTAATACAATATATCGTTAAGGACGAGACACGGCAGTTTGGAAATGGTGAAGTGATATCCTATATAGTTCCTGTTATAAACCACCGTTAACATCGCCACAGCAATTGCCAAGAATAACAATCGCCATTTTTGTCGGATCATCAGGTTTTATGATACGCGCGAACTTTTTTGACGACGCAGCGAAGAGCGGATTGTTGACAATGGTATGACTGATGAACCCTGAAAAGTATCCAGCCATTGTCAACCCTTCTAAAAGTAAATTGTTCTGCCACAGATGAAAAAAAAATAGATGCCATTGTCTTGTTTTGACTTTGAGGTAGCTTGATGATGTCTTAAAGATTTAAAATATTTGCAATTAAGTATTTCATAAGATTTATTTTTCTTTTTGAGTGGTTCACGATATACAAGCTTGCTTTTTAGTGGACCTCTCAATTCTTTTTTTTTTCCAACTGAAGCATGACTTTTATATATTTTCCCAGTATGCATGCGTATCTTTACCTGTATTGTTTATCCTTTGCAAAGTCGAATGTATGTGTTTAATTCCTGATTCATTCTGTGTTATGTTTTGTTGGAAAAAGAAGAATGAAAATAAATGAATTAAATTGAATTGAATTGAATTGAATTGAAATGAATTGAATTGAATTAAAAAGAAATCAGATTGCTATAGGAACGGATAATCTTCTTTCTCTTTCGGGTACTCTAATCACCTGCATTGTGCTGAAGAACTCTAAATCAGTTGCTCATAATTATGCAAGTATAGTAATCCCAGTTTCGCGATAATAACAACAGTAAATGGATGCGTCCAATTCATTTTCCCTTCATGCTTAATTGGGTGCTTTCAATTCGAAACACAATATTACATGACGGAAGTATAATAAGAATTTCACAAAATAGTGACCACACTCAAGGTTATTTCGTGATAGCGACGTTGGGGGTCAGACATTCTCTTGCTCGAGAGAGAAATATACATTATTAAACCGCAATTCCACTGTATGGTCAAGTTCACTTGATAATGTAGAGTAAAAACCCCTTATAGAAGTTTCATGAAATCAGACATAAAATCAGAAACTAAGATATTTTAATAATAATGATAATAATAATAATAATAATAATAATAATAATGATAATAATAGTAATAATGATGATAATAATAATAATAATAATAATAATAATGATAATAATGATAATAATAAGGTCTTATATACCCAGGGTAGCCTCTTCAGTGCTACCACTGCTCTACCAGATAACCGGGGGGCCAAAAGCTAAAAACAGAGGTCGAGTTGCACTCTCTCTACAAACTAAGTAGACCATGCTTATTTTCAAGTTTTTATTGTAACAAACAACATTCCACTGGTCTACCTCAAAAAATTTGTTGCGAAAGCCTCCAAATCCAAGATGGCGTCCAAGATGGCCGCCATATTTACTGAACTTGTTATATGAAAGATAGAATTTGATTGAAAGATCAGATTTCAACAAATGTGATGTCATATGAAAGAGAATAAAATTTTCTACAAGTTGATACCATTTTTGTGGGTTATTGTGATAAGTGGATTGAGATTTTAAGGAAAAAACACTCATTTTTTGATATTTTTCTGAAAAAGGGAAAATCATGAAAATGCTTGATTCAGCATAAATCAGAGAAAGACCGAAGGATTATCTTAAAACGTTTCAAGAATTTTGTTTGACATATCATTAATATTTGGAGAAAATTAGGGGTCAGTACCGTATTTGGTTCAGGAGTTATAATGTCTCAAACTTGAAAACTCACTATGTAAAAATGGCCACTTTAGTTGTGACAATACCTTGTTGGTCGTAAAAAGAGCCTGCGCGCGCCAAGACTACTACACGCACCACTGACACTGGCGCTTGTAGCAGTGCCAGTGGTGCGTGTAGTAGTCTTGGCAAACGCAGACATTTTCTTTGACAAACGAGGGTTTGTGCCTGCAAACTAACTTTTCATACCAAGTGGTAGCTCAGGTGACGCTGATTGCTATTATTTCAAAGTAGATTGTTCTGAAGCAGATGAGATGAAGCAAAAATATCTTTCAAATAGAGGTAGAATCTTGAAACAACCTTGCTATATATAGAAAGTTTAAAACAAAATCTGGATCAATCACTCAAAAAATTCAAGATTGCAGGCCATCAAAGCTGACATAGTGTATAAAATTGCGCCAAAGTAAATGTATTATTTCGTTTTTGATACAATTTTGTCTGTTGTGCTATCTTAAACCGCCTTAGGTTTTTATGGACACATTGTTAGAACCAGTGATATTCTACTCTCCGAAAAAGAAAAAAAAACCCAAATCGAGTGGAAGTTTTTGCTTTTGATGTGAGGAGTGAATAACAAGAAAACGGTGAATTTAGAGTGAAATTGGAGTGACTTTTGAGTGAAAATGTTCATTTTCACTCATTTTAGAGTGACCTTAATAGGCAGGGCTCCACACTAACTTTTATTTTTGGTGGCCCAAAGGCAAATATCCGATCTTTTTTGGTGGCCCGATCAGGCCACCTATGTTCTTCATTTCTGACATTTTGGTGGCCCGACGTGCGTTTTTGGTGGCCCCGGGCCACCGGACCACCGTTAGTGTCGAGCCCTGCCTTAGGGATCACTTGTCACTCTTCGAGTGATCCCCGAGGTCACTCTAAAATGAATGAAAATGAACATTTTCACTCTCGAGTGATCCTGATATCTAATATGGGAAAGCATCTACCAAGGGCATAAGCTCAGATCAATTGTGACACTATAACCCACATGAAATCAGCCTAAAAACAATGTAAGAAAAATCTGGTAACAGAAAAAAACAGTTTCAGCATGCATTTTTGGAAATGTGAATATACAGCACGAATAATCAATTTGGACAATTTTATTCGAACAATATACTGAAAAGTAATTTCGCACAACACATTTCGCACAACAAAGTTGAGAAATTGCCGCCATGTCGGATTTTTTTTTTTTTTTTTTTTTGGGGGGGGGGGTTCGGATCAGAAGGGCTTTCAAGGACATCTACGGATCAGACATTATTACACATATACCATCATCATTCAGGCGTTTCTACAACAGCAGAGTAACATACAAGTAAAAAAGCATATCTTTGATACAGAAGCATTTCTTTTTTATCAAAGATTGGGCCTTACCCTAACACTGGAATGAGCTCCACCCCCCCCCCCCAATATCGTTCGGATGTATAGGAACATGTAATAGACAGCAATATAAGAAGATTAAAAAAATATATCAAATTATAAGTTATAAGTTGAGATTTAACTTTGACGCAACACACTAAAGGTATTATATACCATTAAAGCCTAAAACATACGGAGACATCACCATTGCTTTTCAAGAAACCATAGCCATAACTGTTGACAATTTAGTATATAAAAAAAAACATTCTTATCAGATCTATTTAGTATATCTAACAATATTTAGCATTAACTATACTGATTTCAGTTTGTACATTAGTTGTTCTATCCCTAACTCACAGTTTAGAACTAGTTTGAGGAATTAAGTAAAGCTGGGTTTTTGTTTTACGTGCACTAATGGTAAATAATGCCTTGAACGACAACCTCGATTAATTACCGCCATCTTGAATTTTGTGTGGATACTATTTTTATCGCTAAATATTACACACTGGCAAAATTTGTGCCAAATTCCAAGCTCCTATCTCTTTTTGGAAAATACTTTCTGTTCAATTTTATCTCCCTCAGAACAATCTACTATGATGAAATGCTACAGTAATAGCGATCAGCGTCACCTACCACTTGGCATGAAAAGTTAGTTTGCAGGTACTTGCAAGTCACTAGACCGTTACAGTATTACATGTGACCATTTAAACACATTGTATGCAAAATTTATAATGCATAAATGTAATTTTTTCAAGTTTTAGACGTTAACTTGTCAATAGTGTATGATATTGCCTGTAATTCCAGAAATATGAATTATGTCTCAAGCTCAGTAAATCTCAATCTCAATCGCAGGTTTCAAAATAATTCTTCAGTTCTTCTTTGATAAATACTAAATCATGCATTTTCACATTTCTTCCTTTTTTCAAAACAATATAAAAATATGGATTTCCCCCCCCCCCCAATTTATCACAATACACAGCTAAAGTGGTATCAACTTTTAGGAAGTTTTACGCTCCTTCATATGACATCAAATGTGTTGCAATCCAATGTCTCTATCAAATTTTATGTTTGAAATGTTAATTTCAATAAAAATGGCGGCCCTATTGGACCGCATCTGTACTTTGGAGGTTTTTGCAACAACTCTATTGAGGTGTACTTACGGAACATTGCTTAATATGGTTAATATTATGTATGGTCTTGTTTATAGAGAGAGTGGAACTCGAAAAGTAAGCACGATCTTGGATTTGACCCTCTGTGACGTCTTTGGGAACAGATGCGTGTAAATGCATATTATGTAAAATGGGATTTCAAGTTTGAGACATTATAACTCCTGAACCAAATACAATACTGACCTCTAATTTTCTCCAAATATTGATTATATGGGAAAGATGTTAATTTCTGCATGGTTTTCATAAACATTTTTAATTTCATTTTTTTTAAATTTTTAGAGAAATATTCATGGTGCATTCTGAAAAAAAAATGTCTCCGTAAAAACCTAAGATGGTTTGAAATAGCATTAAAATGTTCAGAATATATAAAAACCATATAAATAGACAGCAAAACAGATTGTATCAAAATCGAAATTATACATTTACTTTGGCGCAATACACTATGCCAGCTTTGATGGCCTGCAATCTTGAATTTTTTGAGTGATTGATCCAGATTTTGTTTTAAACTTTCTATAGCAAGGTTGTTTCAAGATTCTACCTCTATTTGAAAGATATTTTTGCTTCATCTCATCTGCTTCAGAACAATCTACTTTGAAATAATAGCAATCAGCGTCACCTGAGCTACCACTTGGTATGAAAAGTTAGTTTGCAGGCACAAACCCTTGTTTGTCAAAGAAAATGTCTGCGTTTGCCAAGACTACTACACGCACCACTGGCACTGCTACAAGCGCCAGTGTCAGTGGTGCGTGTAGTAGTCTTGGCGCGCGCAGGCTCTTTTTACGACCAACAAGGTATTGTCACAACTAAAGTGGCCATTTTTACATAGTGAGTTTTCAAGTTTGAGACATTATAACTCCTGAACCAAAAACGGTACCGACCCCTAATTTTCTCCAAATATTAATGATATGTCAAACAAAATTCTTGAAACGTTTTAAGATAATCCTTCGGTCTTTCTCTGATTTATGCTGAATCAAGCATTTTCATGATTTTCCCTTTTTCAGAAAAATATCAAAAAATGAGTGTTTTTTCCTTAAAATCTCAATCCACTTATCACAATAACCCACAAAAATGGTATCAACTTGTAGAAAATTTTATTCTCTTTCATATGACATCACATTTGTTGAAATCTGATCTTTCAATCAAATTCTATCTTTCATATAACAAATTCAGTAAATATGGCGGCCATCTTGGACGCCATCTTGGATTTGGAGGCTTTCGCAACAAATTTTTTGAGGTAGACCAGTGGAATGTTGTTTGTTATAATAAAAACTTGAAAATAAGCATGGTCTACTTAGTTTGTAGAGAGAGTGCGACTCACTCGTTAAGTAAGCGACTTTTTGGGGTTTGGCCCTCCGGTTACAGAGGGCTCTGCCATTATTATTACCCTAGCGTTGCCAGGTACCCATTTATCTGGGTCGAGAGGGACATGGTGGGTAAAAGCATCTTGTCCAAGGACGTAAGCACTGGGCGGGATTCGAACTCGTGTCCTCCGATCGGGAGTCGGGAGTTTTATCCACTATGTCAAAACATCTTCAAAAGTTTGCACTATCACATGTTTGATATCGATAACTATCATGGATGCAAATAAGGAGGGGTTGGCGTCATCTCATGCGTCATAAATTATAGTTTCGAAATTGTCTATTGTTGTAACTTACAGAAATACACTGAATACGATCATAAAATGCACTTTAGTAAACATACTTCAGAGTATTGATCTTAAAAAAAAAATAGTTTGTTGTGCCTCAAACAAGAATTTGATCTAATAGATTCTCACAGAATGTGAAGGTGCTTTTGGTTAGATTAAAAAGATGTTTAGCATTTTCTACAAAGACTGCGACAAATTTAATATTCCGGCCGAAATGTCCAAAATCACGGCTTCGAGCATCTTTGGAATATGCATTTAGCGGTCGCATGCAGGCTCATCAGGAAAATGGCTAGACATACAAAGTGGAATGTCTAGAATCATTGTTTTCACTTTAGGGTCAACAGACATCATCATGTATATAAACGGGATGGGTAACCCAGACAGAGAATTAATGATATAATGCTACATCATGTTGTACTATAGCTGCCACGTCTCTGTGGCTTGATAGATAATTAAATTTTAACATAACTCGAAACCAAAGGGATTTGTTGGTGTGTGTGTGTGTGTGTGTGTGTGTGTGTGTGTGTGTGTGTGTGTGTGTGTGTGTGTGTGTGTGTGTGTGTGTGTGTGCGTGCGTGTGTGTGTGCTATGTGCGTGTTTATGTGTGCATCTGATGATTGAATGTGCATCAGATCACCACAACTTACACTACATAGGAAGCTATACATGTAGTGAAACCAGTGTGTAGACCGTGGATCAACGTTCACAAACGAGGAGATTATATTACCCTAATCTCCAATTCTGTGGTTGAAAAATGAGCTCGATTTGTGTGAGCCTCGATCGCCGCCATGCTACCAATACCCAGCATGCAGTTCCTTTTGCCGGTCAGTTCGATGATTCCTCCACCATATCCTATACGAGTATGACGTCATCACAACCACGCGGGGAGGTCGATAACCTTGGAGAGACTCATCTTGTCTACAATGGTTTAAATCTCTGGGAGGCACTTGAAGAACTGGGAAATAGTAACATTGTCGTGATTGTGACGTGGATTTCAGATTTCATTCACACACACAATGCATCACAAAGAGCGTATCAATTTTGAAGGCGAAATTAAAAAAAAAAAAGGAAAGTAATTTTGACGGTGCATACAAGTCATAGTGCAATTTGAAAACATTTGAATTACTATCATTATCGCCTTTTCAAGTTTGAAGTTGTGTAAGATGATGTAGATTTTGATTGACCGTCATCATTTAGATTCAATGTTTAAAGACTTATTCTGATAAAATATGGTATTAAGAATTTCTATTCAAATTATGTATCAAAACAATTACCGTCAAATGAAATTTATATCATCACATCTTACACAGCTTCCGACTAGAAAATTATGCATCGCATAATTTTCTAACACTTTCATCGTAATAGCAATGAAGGAAAAAGTCCATTAAATGCCTCCTATGAACAAACACATCAAATCCTATGAAGAGAGGCATAATCCAAGTTTATAGATGTACACGTCATTGATCATAAGTCTTGGAATTGCGGGATGTTATATCACAAATTCCTTTTTCCTTTTGTATCCAACTTTATTGCAAAATATACAGGCCTAATCTTGTTTCACTTTTTCGATATTAACAAGGCATGGATGTCTACGTGATTGGTATCTCCGTGGCTTTTAATATCAATTCAACAAGGGAGAGTTATACCCAGCTGCATAAACTTTCACTGAAATTAGTTGATTTAGTAAATAAACGCACAAGACAAAGAGACAACATTATTAAAAAACAACTAAACAAATCGCAAAATGTAACTCTTGTATACCACTTTGTTAAAATTCGCTCATAATTATCACCCAAAAGAGAAGCTTTTTTTCTTATCTTTTGAAATCAAGGCCATCCCATTAAGTTATCATCCCATTAGCAGCGTTTCCTCATTGCATGTTTTTATTAGTTTTGGAGTTCCGAGAATAGGAAGAGAACGCGATGAGTATTTTGTGGAACTAGAACAAAAATAAACCAGCGTGGGATTATAGTTTAGAGGCGTGGATCATGACTCCACCGATGTTTCTGTGGAAGAGTGTAATATGTATTTTTTTTTTCGTATTTCCTCCTATAATAGTAATATAAGCTGTCAAAAATATTTTTATGTATTGACCAATCCCGACCAAAATTTTGATATTGTTTATACACATAGCCTATATAGGCTTGGTGCTCAGACCTCACAAGGGTGTGAGGCAAGTGCTTGCATTTATTAGACCTTAAAGGAGACCAAAACCCAAAGAGCATTATGGGTTGAGTGAAAACAGCAACATTAGTAGAATACATCAGTGAAAGTTTGAGAAAAATCGGACAATCGATGCAAAAGTTATGAAATTTTAAAGTTTTTGTCCTGTAATGACTGGATAAGGAGACTACTAGAGTTTATGACGTCATGTGTGGACAACAATAAAGAAAATAAAAGAAGAATTTTAAAAATTCATGAAAATTACACATTCCATCAAGTTGTTACTAACATAATGTTAAGGGTAGTTATCATTACCCCTGCTCTCTGAAAGAGGTTAGTCAAGGGCTCTGTCATTAACTATAGAAAAGTGAAAGTATGTTGAATTTTCGTTATATTTTCTTTATATTATTGTCCACACAATGATGTCAAAAACTGAAGTAGTCTCATTATCCAGTCTTTACTACACCAAAACTTTAAAGATTAATAACTTTTGCATCGATTGTCCAGTTTTCCTCAAACTTTTCCTGATGTGTTCTAATAATATTTCTGCTTTCACTCAATCCACATTGTTCTTTGGGCTTTGGTTTCCTTTAATTGAGCCGCCTATACTGCTCTGTCTCTCTGTATATAATCGTATATGTTGCACAAAAGGAATAAATCAAACAACTTGATACACAAAAATAGCAGCATACGTAAAAATACAACAATAAAGACAAGCAAATAATTTAGAGAACAGCCTTTGAATAAGCAGATATGAGAGATAGAAGAAAGACAGATAGGCCTAGAGCATGGGCAAGGAGGAGAGATGTATCGGTTGGGGAGGGGGGGGGGGGTTACAGTGTGAGTAAGAGAGTGTGAAAGCGAGCGGCAGTAAATAACTCGTCGACAATCTAATATTAATGGCACATTTACTTTTCACAACTGAATGACAAGCTGGATTTCAAACTTTGATTGGGCTCACACTGAGAAATGTTATTTATGACACAGAATTACGAATAGATGTATCAATTGAAAATAAACAGAAAAATGCTGAATGAATGCACTGAATATACAAAAAAACAAGTAATGCATATTTTGAACGAAATGAGTAAATGAATATTATAAATGAATTAACAATTGAAATTAAAATGGATTTAAATGTAGATGAAAAGTATAAAGAAATCAGCATTACTTTAACCTCCTGATGGAAACGACAAGAGTGAGAACTAATCGATGATTGTATCAGTAACAGAATGATAGATGATTATGGAAAATAAAAATGAAATGAAGTAAAAATGGAAGAGTCAATCTATAGTTGTCAAGCTTTTAATCCTGTATTTCCTATTGACTGCCAACTGGATCGCAAATTAATATCATATATAACATCATTATAGGCGTTTGAAAATATCTGATCCGGTGAAGATGAAGTGAGAGTGTGGAGCCATTTTGTTCCCGTCTCGTCGAATGAATGCAGCAAGGAGGAACAATAAAGGAGGTACCACCTCACTTATATAAAGAGATTGCAGTTTCGGTTGAGAACTAACTTCAGCTTTCTAACATTATTTTTTGTTTTGGTGAGATAATGAGAAACTGTTTATGAAATATGAAAGAGCATGTAATTCTATGAGGAATTCAACGTCCATTTGATGAAAATTGGTTTTGAAATGGCTGAGATATCCCCCCTCCCCCCCCCCCCCCCCCCAAAAAAAAGAGCGATCCTATAAAAGGTGGGACCCAGCTTTTATTATGATCTCTTTGTTTCACTTTTGCTTTTGGGTGCCTCAGCCATACCACGGGCCGATTTTCATCAAATCAACTTTGAATTCTTCCTATAAGATGGTATCCTCTGTTCTATTTCATAAAAGTTTAAAGCCAAATTCTCATCTCCACCAATACTGAATTATCCCTTTAATGTATAACCGCGCATTCTGATGGAAGAGCTACTGATTGTGCCGTCACTCTGCTCCCAAACTTGCAATCGAACTCTGATTAGAGTGGTGAAGGATATTCCTCTTTCCTATCCCACATAAAAGATTTGAGATAGAAGAACATTATAATAAACTGACCTGGTCATGGCGAGTCTGTCGCACATAAGGCATGCACCGTCGGTCATAACGTGAAGTCTTGTATAAATCTTTGACCCATCGGAATATTGGCAGGCTTCAACAATTGAGACCCCAAATCTTTTGAAATTAATCAAGAAACTACAAGCATCAGGTGCATAACGTGTTATTTCACAATGATATGTTATTCAATATCGAGAACAAAGCCAATCACACCTATAGAAGCTAATGATCATAATATATGCACACTTTTATAACAGAAACAAATGTTTCCACATCAAAGTTTATATATGCCGCTTACAAAGAGCAAAAAAAAAATCATAGTACAACATTTACAACTCAACATTCTTACGTTGAAGCCCGGCTCTCAAAAAAAAAAAAAAAAAAAGGAAGAAGAAAAAGAAAAAGAAACAACATCCCTTTCCGTCTCCCCCCCCCCAAAAAAAAAAATGTGATGCAACGATCCTTGAAACAATATTCACAAAGTTCCCGAACTTCGATAGAGTATACTAGTACTGCGACTAAATGAAAACATTATCAATGATGATGATGATGATGACTGATCAATATCCTCACTGTTATTGTCATTATTGTTACATGTATTATCATTTTTGATTTCTTCATGTTCTCCTCTCCCCCCCCCCCCCTCCCCCCCTTCCCCCCCCCCCCCCCTCCCCCGGGTCCCCCGCCATGATTCCGCATATCATTGTATCATAATCCTATACAGGGGCGGATCCAGGAATCCCAAGGGAGGGGGGCACGCGCCCCATTTTTTTCTTTTGTTTTAACGAAAAAGAAAAGAAAAGAAAGGGGGGTGGCGCCCAGTGCTCCCCCGCCTGGATCCGCCACAGCTCCTGTAGGTCTTCGTCATAGTAATAGTTTACTATTCTACTTGATGAACATGCGGGGCCCAACACTCAGACCAGAATGAAACAATATATGAATATTCTCTACCACTTTCACGAGACCGTTTCAACAAGATGTTACTCTTGACGTACACTCGCGTACACTCGCCCAGCAACTGTGTTCCTATGACTGTGTCAAAGAACATGAATGGGCAGCGCTGAATTCCTGCATACTAGTACTCTACTGTATATCCTTATCTCTGTTCGATATACCAAGGAGTATACTCCTTAAATATACCATCAACCGTCATTGTCAAAAAGGCAAGGAGAGAGAGGGAGAGAGAGAGAGAGAAAATGTGCGTGGTAATCTATAGGCACATCCTCATCACAGCATGACGGAATATACTGTGACGTTGGTCAGTGCAATACATCAAAAATCTTTTGTATCCACTGACCATGAGTCAAAATTTACGGATGGGTGGGGGAAAAAGAAAGGAAAAATGTTCTCCCCTACACAGCACAGCCATGACAGCGGTCGATTTTCTGATCTCTCACATTTTACTATCACAGCCCTAGAAAGTGTCTTTCTTCATTAGTCTTTATGCCATTCTTTTACACAAGGATGAACAGGCTTCCCAGCGCCGTGACTGAATATTTTTGAGAAACCGACTGGGAAAAGAACTAGCGCCACATGATCATTTCTCGCCATTTTGGTTGAGTGTGTGTACAAGTAATGGTAGAAAACTGTTGGCTTGGCATGTTATGAACGGAGGCGAAGCGGACTTCCGACACATTGAGCCGTTTTTATCGGATCCTACAATGTTAAGGATGTCGTCTTCAGTATGGAGGAATTAAGGAACAGTATATGGGATACTTGCTGGATTTTGAAAGCCTCTGTGGTAAGATGAAATCGAAAAATACTATTTGAGCGGAGTTAGAGACTAGACTCTCGTTGGCTTCAGTGCACTTCTTACCGAGCCTCGCTTAGCAAGGCGTTATTGTGGGTACCTGCTCATAGCAGGCTGTATGCATTGCATTGCTAACTACGTCGTGCATGCATTCTGTGTGGTAGGCGTATTGTGAAGAGTGCATTAGGCCTTGTATAGCGCAATGGCGAATCCTGAAGGAGGCGGTGTGAATAGAACTAGGGGTTCTATAGACGACGGCAATGCCGTTGTGAATTCTGGATCTGCAGCTAACTTACAGGATCCAGACCCTGCATCAGATACTGAGCAACATGGTGGTGTGGATATATCAGGCCAGAAATTGGGTGGTAAGAAGAAGGCCTGCTTTCAGATCACGCAGGTGCTTCCAGTTAGCAAGGCTGCCAATAATGATGGCAACATGGATGACCCCGACAGTAATGATGAACAAGATGAGAGTCATGCAGATGATTTCTCATCGTCAGAACGTATTGACTCATTTAACATGTCCAAGTGTAGTATACCAGATCTCGACCATTCGTTAGATGATAGTAGCTTTGATCCCGTAGTAGCCCCGTCATCAATGCCAGCCCCATCAGGAAGTGCTGAAGAACAAACAAACAATGTAACAAGCAATGCTACTCAGGCCAATGGCAATGGTCCCCATCGGTTTAAAGTGGTCAGAGTCGCGTCCGAACCGATACGCAAGGGCCGATGGATATGCAGAGACTTCCCCAGCGAGTCGTCTAACGTTAAGACCGCGAACCAAACAACTCCCGACAGCTTACGGAACCAAGACCCTAGTAAAGAAACCCTACATTCTGGAAACTCAAGTGCTGCAAGTTCTGTTCACTATGTCCATGGCCAAGACAATAACTCGGACAACCCTCTTACTGTGGTAGACGAGAGTGGGAAACCCTCCGACCTGGGTAGAAAAACGAGCAGTACAAGTACAAAAGACTCTGAAAACAGAATCAATCCAAAAGCGATACAGGAGGACCAAAAAGATGATAAGCTCAGACTAGTTGAACAATTGAAAGATGAGCTAGATCTTCAAGAGCACACGTCAGAGTCTACCGAAGGGGATGAAGGGTAAGGATTCAAAATTTATGTCTTGTTGTGTATGTGTTTGTGTTGATTAATAGACTTAAAACTCAATGATTTTTCTTCTTCATTTATGTGATAGTTCAGAAGGAGAGATGCACTTTAAGAAGCCAATGTTTATTTAAAAAAAGAAGAAGGTGTAGCCCAAGTTCTTTGCTTAAACCTTTCTAAATATTTGAAATTGATTTGGGATTGTGATGTGCAGTGCAGACTACAGCTGGCTGTAGGAGTGAAGCAAATTCAAAAGACCACATTTATGGTGCAGTATGTAATAATGGTTTGGTCTAGGATGCTGTATTACTTTCACACTCTACCAGATCTACACAGTTCATGCATGCACCAAGATGGTTTAAAAGTGATTCAAAATGTGCTCTTTGAAACAAATCTTTACTTTCTATGTGTCAGACTTATCAGATTTATCTACAGAACTGCCGGAAATATAAGCATGTTGCATTAAAAAAATATGAAATTGAAATTGTGCGAGAATATTGTACAGTACATTTGCACATTGCCCACAGCACGTGTCCATAACCCAAGGTCTCTTTGCTTTGCATCCAGGGTTCTACAGCTCAAGAAATTCTGTTGTGTTCTCTTTAATAGCCATTTTTTTTTTTTTTAATAGCCATTTTTTTTTAATAGCCATTTTTTTTTAATAGCAATTTTTAATAGCCATTTTTTTTAATAGCCATTTTTAATGAACATACACTTACATCTTTGGCCACATATTAATGAATGTACATTTCTAATGCTCTTACGTGTATAATTATATTGGACATGGTGCTTTGAATGGCACACATTTTTGTGGATGTTGAGCAAATATGTTAGCATAGCATTGCTACGTGTAAATGCCAAATCACCTCCTTGTAGCAGTGAACTTTGAGAGTGTTTGAATCAGAATTCAACAGCTACATTGCATGCAGCATTTATTGTAAAAGTGGTTTCTTTCACGTACAGAAACTTTTGCAGTTTCCGTCGGTGCCGACTTTTTCACACGTGTTTAAATTCGCGGTCGGTAATGATAGCATTGTAACAAGCGACGAGTTCAAAATATTTTCATGTGATGTTAAATTCGCGGTTCAACCTCAAAGCGCGAAAAGCGCAAAAATAAAACCACCGCGAAAGAAACCACTTTTACAGTAGTCTGTTTTCGATTTAAAATTCAGTTTGTTCCAGGTTGAGATTACATTTCTGTATCCTTCATTCCCCTGTGACAAATATGATTTGATAAATGTTGTTTATATGTTTGAGTTCATGTTTTCCCAGAATCATGTGTTCCATAATGTTCTAAATGATGTCATGATGATTGATAGGCCACTATTGATTTCTCATTACTCTTATGAAAGAGGAAATATGGAAAAATATCCTATATACTACTACTGTGTTTCTACAGAAGATCTCATGGTGTTTTGATTTTAGTGTCAGGTTATGGTGACATTCAACAGAAACCTACAAACCCGTTGCCATGTACATTGCAGGGGCAATGGCTTCAGTTTTGATGCTTCTGATGACTTTCTTTAGAACCACAACTTCTGATTTTTCCGTTCACATCATGTCTGCTGGTTGCTTGTAGCCTAATATTCATAACTTGTCAGAGCTTGTGGTGGCTCAGCATCAATTATAATGCAGCATACATGTACTTTTGAAAAAAAAAAAATTTGCTTCTGTTGCAGTACCTATTCATTTTCTAATGTACATGTATGCAGAAAAACATTATACGCCTGTACAGGGTACATGTGTGTGTTTTGCTCATAGTACTAATTGTTGGTATTGGAATATTATTATTATCGTCATCTTCATCATCATCACCATCATTACAATTATTATTGCACTGAAATGATACAGTACTTTTTGAGACTAATTGTATGAAGGGCAAGGTTCATTTTCAACTTAGCCAGTGTTTCCAAGTCAACTTTTATTACATGCACAGAAGTCATCACTTCTGAAGTTCATTTTGTTAAAGCCAAGGAAATTTTGCCAAACTTTCACAGTGCTGTCTTGTCTGAAAGCTGCCTTGTCGACGGACCAGATCAGTGAATATCTGAGGAAAAAGTGGACAGTCAAATAAGTTTTATAACTGTTCCTACACCAGTGCCTTGTATCTTTAAAAACCTTAAATAATACCATGTACTGTATGTGTTGGCTGTGGAAAAACAGTGTTGTTTGCCACATGGCTATGGTCTTGCTGTCTCTGACCTACAAATGTATAATCCCCAAAAGACTTGTATGCTTGCTTTGATTTATACATTGTGCAGTCATGATTTGTCTCACAACTGGTCAAACTATTTCAATCGTAGTTCCTGTTGCCGTTGTTGTTGTTGTTGTGTAATCCCACTTCTTGAGAGGATGAGCTGAAAGATATCATGACATAGGTCTGGGATAAGGGACCGCTTGATTTTTTTTCCCCCCTCTTCCAGTGTGCAGGTAGGGATTTCCACGACTTATGTTTTAATCGGTGATATAATGTCACAACATTACAGTGCCGGTGATTTCACTGTTTACGATGTAGGAATTCAGTAACATTTTAAGCTGATGTTGATGGCACAGTTTTTCCTCATAACTCAATTGTTAAGACTAGCAAAGAAATTCAACAATTCTTTTTTTCTTCCTGTGTGTGTGTGCGTGTTAAGAGAGAATTGATACAATAAAATCTACAGTAACACCGCAGGAACTAAAAGCATAACCGCATGACTTATACAAAAATTGTACATAAGTGAGTCAAATTTTCATAATAAGCTTGAGCGTTGCTGTACAATAGTCAAGAACAATGAAAATATACTATAATAATGATAATCATATCATGATATGAAACTTTTTTCAATGTTTTTAATCCTTTTATTTTTTGTATGAGTATCAATATTTTGTGTGACGGAGTAGTATCGTTCAGCAGTTACATGTATGTATCCTAACAGAGGATAGAGTCAGTAATATTTGTTCCTTTCAAGAGGTCTGTAGAAAAGGGGGGAAAAAACGAAAGCAGTCTATCATTGATATTCTAAGTGTTCAAGGAAAAAAAAAATGATGTCACCTTCCTTCCTCGATCTGAAGATGTGCTGTTTGGACATTCATTGGTTGAAAAGCAACCATAGTAATGCCTTAGTTGGCATTGTTTGAATCCATACCATGTGTTGTACAGCCTGTCTATTGTAACTTGATACACGCTGTAGGTGTAACTGTAGCATGATATTGAAACCTCTTCAGTTGGACTTTATAACAGTTAAACATATAAAAAGTTGATCCTTAAATGCATGCCTACAAGTGTAGATACAGTGGATAGTGTATTAAAAACAATACCCATTGTAACGATGAAAGTGCCAGGCCCGAGACAGAAAAGTGAGCAGGATACTTAACCCAACAATACTTTCCTTTTTAAACCCATTGTGTCAGTGAGGAAATTTACCTGATAACTGCACTGTCTAAAGGGGAAGTATAGAAGGTCACGTTATTCATTGCACTTCATTCAGAATTTCATTTGAACTTTTGAATGTTTCTGTCCAACAGCCACAGGCATCTGTGCCCGTTACACCCAGACTTGTGTGATGAAGAATTCACCCTCAGAAGAAGAAGAAGAAGAAAAGAATACATTGTATGCTAGGAAACAGTAACGTAATGAGAATGCGTAGAGGAAAGGTTACATGTGGAATGAACAATTACATGTATCAAGCAATTTTTTCACCAAGGGAACTTATTAAGAAAAAGATCTAGGTTTTGCGCAGTACATGTAGGCATGTTTGAATAATCCTCTCAATCGTGTGACTACTACATAGGGTCTACATCGTATATATCACTAGTGTA
This sequence comes from Diadema antillarum, assembly GCF_040938485.1. Lineage (NCBI taxonomy): Eukaryota > Metazoa > Echinodermata > Echinoidea > Diadematoida > Diadematidae > Diadema > Diadema antillarum. The sequence continues at coordinate 1,579,548 of NW_027270953.1, forward strand.
ATTTTCCCTCTATTTTTAGAGCCTGAACCAGTAGTTTTCTTGAAAGACATTATTTCAAACATGAACGATGCTTTATGTCTTCAAGGATATTATGATTCTGCTGTTTGTCTTCAAGTATACATGTATTATGATTTTGCTGTTCGTACTCGCCCTGCAGAGCATAGGAAAGAGGAGGTGATATCTTCACATGATTCAAAGGAGAATCATACTTTAGTCATTGTGCAGGCAGAACCATCAACGATTCCTTTTCAGGCATCGTTTTGGTCACATGACCAAGATGGCTATTTTAATGTCAAGGTCCCACTGGATGCATGTTTAGTAACATATTGGCATTCAAAAAGGTCGTAAATGTCCAAATGCATATAATGCGTAGCTCGGTTGCTCATTTCTTTTCTTTCTTTTTCTTCATTTGTCTGCTCCTCGGGATTCATTATTTCCATGCAAAAGAGCTGTGTGTGTTTTTGTCTTGTTTCCATGGAAGGGAAATTCTCCTTTTTATTTTTTGTTTCAATCAGACTCCAGGATGCAGTCTGCAGGCTTTTGAATGATTTGTCATTATCTATGTGCATCAGACATCAAAAACTACTGTGTGAGAGAGGGGTGACAGTGTTTGTATTTGATATTCCCAGGACTCGAGTTAAATGTGTATCCTGTCTCTCATCTGGTAAATACAGTAACTGTATGCAACATTTCACAGATGAAAAAATTCATTTTATTGTACAAGCTAGCATGAAAATGTGAACATGCTGCAATTGTTCTTGTGTAAATGTACCTATATTACACCCACATAAATGAAATCATTGACAGGTAGAGTTCACTGAAATGGACTGAATGCTGCAAATAAAGCAGAAAATTAAATAAATGACACAAAAGTCTGCGCTTCCGTCTTCTGCAGTACCCCTGTCATGCTGAGTTCTAAGGTTTTGTCATCAGTTTTAAATGTCCAGGCTTGGTCCAGGCTTGGCTTACATTGTAAGCTTTGTAGCTACCAAAGTGACACATACTTTAAAAGTAAGATATTTTTGCAGCGTAAAATTTTCACGAATGGGAGCCGACCGTCTTATTCACGGCATGATATTTTCGTGAATTGCTTCTGGCATTCAATGTGTATGTTATACAGTAGTGTAGAAGAACTTTCGCATGCATTGCATTTCAATTTCACAAATCTTGGCTCTCACAAAATTTGGATGCTGCTTATACGGCACTGTGGCCTTATTGTTGACAAATGTGGTACATGGATTAAAAGTTAAACTGTTCCATCTTTGTTCTGAAGAGTATTAATCCCTCTTCCCTTCGTAGACATTTCAGTACGGTAGATGATAAATATGGCTGACTGAGACATATTTCAGTGTAATTCTTGTACAGGCTGGCCATGATATCAATATGTCAGTGTATAATACATCTTTTTGATATCTTGATTTTTTTTTTTCGTGGTAATTAATTTTAAAACCTTGAAAAGTTTGTCTTTTAAATATACCCCATTTGACCCTTCTATTCCAACCCCACTTTCATTCAATAAAAAGGAAAAGAAAGGATGTAAGCGCCATAGGAACACATTGTGCCTTGCATGTGGTGGTTATGCACGTCTGCAAAAACCCAGAGTACACACTGCATTGTTTGGTCATTGAAAGAGCCATGAATTAGGACTTTGACACCCCCAGATTTGTATCGATCCCTCTCGCAGTTCGCATTCCTGTCCAGTGTCTCATCAACCGCAGCAGAATTGTACAGCATTTGGTGCTCTGTGGACGGAGAGAGGGATACCCTAGATTTGCTGGAGAAGTCCTGTAACACAGTTTCACTTCGTTGATGTTCAATAACTTGCAATGTACTGCCATTGTATAGCACGATACATGTACATATGGAAAAGGCACATGGCCAGAATACATTGTACACTGTAGTGTACACAGTTTGTGTGCAGAAAATATACATAATGTACATCGTTGGGTTAGGGTTAAGAAACTGTGATGTAGTTTTTCGTATCTTTTTTTTTTTTTTTTTTACGTGAATGGCTGCAAACCACTGGCTTTTACAGACTAGCAATAAGTTGGTAACATCCTTAAAACATGAAATGACTTGGAATGTTATCCTTGAGGTGCCCAGTTTCAGTCCATTTGTTATCAAAAGAAACACTGGACTATTTTGGGGTAGTTGCCTGTGAACATAGACATTATTTTAGCTGAAATGCATAATTACCGTACAATGTACACTCTAAGTGTCTTTCAAAATGTGATACTCAAAAGTATGAATGTTACTGGCTCGTGTTTACAGACAGTGTATGTTTCTTAAAGTAGCACTCCTGAGGGCAGGGGTTTGTATTTTTGCAAGGTGTTAAAACAGCAGTTGTTACAATTGTAGTAATATGATGTTTATACACCAAGTGTATGTATTAAGTTTTTGCAATTTTTTTAATTTAATACATGAAGATTAGTACAATCAAATAAGTTTACTGTGGAAATACTAGTACAAATATTATAGATAGCAGTGAAAGTATGAGCATTAAAAACAAATAAAAATTATTCTACCTAACCTCGTGAGGTCAGTGAAACAGTTGCCCCCAGCATTTTTTTTAAAACTATTATTGGTAGCCTTTTGTTCAAACCCTTCAAAAGACATGCTAATAGAAAGAATGAGTAATGGTCAGAGTGAATGCAGAAATTTTCCCAAAGTCCACTTCAGCATATCATGTGAATGTCACGGATGCAGTGATGACCACACTGGTATAGCCTATAGTGGGTGGGGGATGCCACATTCATGGCTGTGATTTTTAAAATTTTTTGATTGCTCTTGAAATGACTACTCAATATTTTGTCTGAAAGGTCAGTTAAAAAATTCAATGGTACTGGTATTGTCCATATGTTTCTGTGTTGAATCAATGTGGGAGCTCTTTTATGGGTGTTCAAGGGTTGAGTTGCACACTGACAGGGCTGTAATATCCATCTGGATGGACATTACCGGTGGGACCAAAGGTGCTCCCAAAAGGCTGTTGACCACATCTGGAGTCATCCATGGGTGAATGCACTGCTGCTTGCAATCGAATGTACATGTACAGTATGCTTCCTTGGTCCAGACTTCGACAGTATGTGGTCATTTTTGTAAGATGACCCTGTCCAGGACTGCTTGGTGACCACTATCTAATACAATGTAAACATATGTTGCATGACCAGATTCTTGTGGTATCGATACACAACTTAGTTATGATATCTTATATTCTCTAAACCATTCAGGGAGTAGGTGTCTCAGTGAAGTTAGAGGGACATGTCCTGCATGATAAACTCTTGCTATGAAAGTTAATACACATACATAGTATATAATGTACATGTACTAATGATAATGATGATAATAGTTCATTATTGTAATCATAATGATAAGTTAAAAAATACACTAGTAATAATCTTATTGATAATCACGGTGTTTACTAGTTATTGTTTAATATTGCTGTCATAATTATTGATACACATGGTGGTATCAATATCATAACCATTACTTTTATTATGCTGTTGATTTATAGTTTACATTATTTGTTTTTCCTCCACGCTGGTACTTCTGGTAGTAATGTTAAGTACTGCGTTATAAATCTCGACTATTTCAAGTGCTACGATTACTTTTTGCACTGCAACTTGCCGATAGAACTGCTCTCAGTCATTGCAGAAGATAGCTTGTGAATCGCTCGTTTTGTCTTTCTGTCTCGCGTTCTCGTTCTTTTTCCTTTGAAAGAGGGGAAGGGTATTTATTCATCACGTAGATTTGACATCTGTTTGATCGTTCATTGCCACCGGATGTGGTGGGTGCTATTACCTACAGATCGGAACCGTTGTTTCCTGCCAGTCGGGTTTGTTGTTATATATGTTGTACTTCAGGGATGTTGAGGGCAAAAGATGTCGGGAATAAAGGGAGGATGTGCAAGTGGTAGGCCAAACTTTTATGGTAACATTGTTTTCCCTTCTTTTGAGGAAGTAATTGTAGGTAACGGTAAAGCGTGAAATCGGAGAGGGGAGAGGGTAATTTAAAACGGCTACAGGAGTGACCATGGTCCCTAGTGCAGTGCATGGTGTAAACAGTTATTTGTCCTCCTCACCGACTTTCTTCAAGAGGGCTACGTATCTCTCTGGTTATTTTTTCTCCCTTTCTTTCTGCTGGTATGGTATACGTCACATCCTACTTTCACCTCACAGACTTTGGTTAGAGAAGACAACATGACCTTTTGACCTCTTCAGACAGGAAGTCTGTTGGAGGAAGAACATGTAAGAATAGCGATTTGACAGCGAGACTGTAATGATAATGGTGGAACTGTGCTATGGAAGGGGGAGAAAGGGGGGAAAAAATGTATGTGATGTAGATTTGCAGACTTCGGCATTGAATGACTTGAGAATGTGCACGTAAATTTAAAAAAAGATGATTTTTTTTCTATTTTTATGTACAGTACGTATGTATTAAGCAGGTGGCATTCTTTGTAATGGTTTAGAGAAGTGTCATTAAGTACCGGGTATTAAAAAAATTTGGAAAGAGTGCCAAAAGCAATAGGATAACTGTAATTAAAGATGAATTTGTTATGATAACATTTTTATTTTGAAGCCAAAGGTGAATATTCAGGTAGTTTTTAGATGGATAGCAAGTTCAATGCTGAATGAATTATATAAGCAGGAAACATTAAAAAAATACAACAAAACTGAGACTGTCTACATGAACGTATTTTAACTCTGTGAGTGTGGGATGTATTGCAAGCCACATGTAGGCCTGTCTGTGTGTACGTATTGTAGCAGGAATTTCTTATAGACTTCAAAGTTTGACATGTACTGTAAAACCAGAAATTTTTATCATGAGGGCCAAGCTATGCACATGAAAGTTCTTGTTTACACTATGTATTGAATGTCAGTAGCAAATCGGAAAAATTTCATACCGCGAAAAAGGCAGTCGGCTCCAATTCGCAAAAATTCCATGCTGCGAATATACAGTTGTGTCTTGTTTTACAGCATTCATTAGGACTGTTTCCGGTGCAACTGTAATGCATACTTAGTTAAATTTACATTATTTTGGGGTTTTTCTGACATTTATGTAAATGAAAGAAGTCAGAGCTATGTTGCATTTTAAATTTCTGCAGACAGTTCTCGAAAATAAGTTGACAATGACATACAATTGTACGTCTTTTCTGTGTGTACCATAGGCTTTAAAGATAATACCTCAAAAGTTTCCCTGAGTTTCCTTGTCTTAGTTTGTGTTTCAGGTTAAAGTACCTTTCATATAACTAGCACTGTGAGACCTACAAGTAGTACCGTACTCGCCCCAAAGTGCTCTCATGTCTCAGTAGTAATCATGCAATAATGGTTTCTTACAATACGTGTGTATTGATTGTCGCGGTACCACGTCGAGTCAAACTAACGGCTCGTTCTAATTTTTCGGAGCCCGCTCTGCTCTGGTATGAAACCATTATTGCATGATTACTAAGACATGAGAGCACTTGTGGGCGAGTAAGTCTCACAGTGTTCTAAAGTTATATGAAAGGTACTTTAATCTGAAACACAAACTAAGACAAGGAAACTCAGGGAAGCTTTTGAGGTACCAAAACTTAATATCATCTTTAAATGGAGATATGCTTGTAAATACAGTGCATCCCTGTATGGTTGGTAATGACTCTTGAGTGACTTGGGGAGACTGAAACTTTGTCTTTCCTTTGTGGTTTACAGAATACAATTACCAGATTTCCTTGTAATTGCAAAGTTCTAAAATTATCCATCAAAGGGTTGTCTGTGTCTGGAGCTAATTGCAGCCTGTTTGTCAGTCAGATGAACATTACTACATACTGTACGAGCTGAAATTTTCGTGGTGGTTTTATTTTCGCGAATCGCCTTTGAACGGCGAAAATAACAATGCACGAATACGTAAGTTCAGTAAGACCCTCGCAACCACGAAATTAACAACACGCCAAAATGTCCTCCAAGTAGCAATTCGTGAAAATATCTGTATGCGAAAATTACAGCTCGTACAGTAGTAGGTAAATGACCTCCCTACCACCCACACCGTAGAAAAATAGAGCAAGATTATTGCCATTAGAGGTTGTATGAATCCGACTTCAGAGCAGAGTAACTTATTGCAGCCATAACTGGGAGGGGGGGGGGGGCGTCTAAAGAAGAACAAAAGCACTTTCAATGGGTTATGCAATGAGCCAGGTGTGTTGCTATGTCAGTGCATAGATTATCTTTTGTTAGGCATACTTGAAGCCCCCAGTTAGAAATTATCATAAAAACCAGTACCCAAACTGAATTGGTCTATAACAATTGAGCCCAAAATAACCCATACTGCTGTTAATGTGTTATATGTACACATATGCTTGCATGTGTAATAGAAGTGTTTTTCCCCAATATTTTGGAAAGTTTTAGAGCGGTTCTTAGTATGCTGTTTGTATGATCCGAACAGACAAGATCACACCATGCATAAAATGTGTACTTGTTAGGCTACCAATTGTAATTTGTGGGTGTAGCATGAATTGGCTCATACTCATTCAAAAACAATGGCAACTATAGCCAAAAACTGCAATTCTATCTGGAAGCCAGTTGTTTAAAGGGGCATTCCAGGTGATTTTCATGATTTCACATCATGTAGTACATAACTCAACAGCTCCATGTATAAATTTGTGGAATTTATTGTGGTACTTGAGCAGAGAAACAATACTTTGAAAAACCTTAAACAAATTACACTGAACAAGGATGATGACATAGATGCTCACATATTTCAGAAATGTAGCAGGGTAATTCCATTACAATACCACTTGCTTGCGAGTTCACCTGTGTATAAGCTATGCATGCCTTCTTCTTTTGTTTTGCTTCATTGAGCCCCAACTCAAGTGCATTCTCATGGTGACCCTGCCATGTCATCATCCTTGTTCATTGCAGTTTGTTATAAATCTCAAAAATATTCTTATTCTTCATCCCAATTATCATAAATTCTGAAACTCTGTCCTTCGCACACATTGTATAACTAATTTATACATGTAGTTGTTCAAATGTAAAAATCTGAAAATCATGCGGAGGTCTCCTTTAACAATATAAACCACAAGACAAGGGATCAATTTTACTTTCATTTCTCCGTCTTCATTGGAGAGGTGATGTTTAGACGACAAAGCAGCTCTAAAGAAGATATGGAAGTATCAGGGAATTCAAATGCTTGCTGCAGAGCACTCTCAGGCAAATTTCTTTGTTGTTTTATCAATGAAAATGAAAGTACATGTATCCATGTAACTTCTTTATTTTGTTTTGTTTTTATGGTATTTACGATTCCTGGCACAAAACCATAGTAGAGTAATTAACAAAAAGAAAACAAAATGTTCATGGTCTGCCACTGCTCTTATTAAGTACAGGTGTAAATTGCAACTCTGAGGTATGCTGGGGTTTTTTCCCCCAGTCTTGTAAAATTCAATATTTTGAATTAACAACTAGTGTTACAAAATGTTTAATTTTTAGGTGTATATTTCCATGTTGCCTCTTTGATGCCTTAGAGGTTGCTGTTGATTTAATGATGAGACTTAGGACTTTATAGCAAGCAGAATGCCAAAGAAATGCTTTTATCTTCCAAGGAAAAACACACCAACTAAATCTCAACTCCTGCATTAAGTTTTGTGTTGTATTTCTTGTTGTTTTTTCCTTTATTTACTCATTGGAGAATGGATTGAGTGCCTACCTGTTTGAAATTGATGATGGCGATATTTGGCAAGATTGGACAAATGACTGCTGTTAAAGGTCCTGTTTACCATTGAAAGCAGTGATTTACAAATTTTTTGAATTTTCACATTTGATGCATATGTGTAGGTCAGTTGTATCACAAAACATCCTACCATATAAAAATTTTGCAATAAAGCCTAGAATATGATCACTATTTTCCTCAATAAACAATAACTGTAGATGGTTTAGTGTAGAAACATTTTTAATATAACTATTGTTCACATTTTGTATATTTAACAATACTAAACATTGATTATACTGATTCAAGTTTTTACATTGCATGTTTCTATCCCTAACTCACATTTTAAAACTATTTTGAAGCACTTATGCTGGGTTTTGGTCTCATCTGCAAATGGTAAATACAATGTAATGCCTTTAAAGGTCCACTGTGTAAAGGTGTCTCAAAATATTAGTTGAGGAATGTTGAGGTGCATTCTTTCTCTAGATCTATTCTGTTCTTGCATGTGTGTGTGTGTGTGTGTGTGTGTGTGTGTGTGTGTGTGTGTGTGTGTGTGTTTTTAATAGACTTAGACTTGGGATCCAGGCATTTATATAAAAAAAGAAAGTAAGATTATAGCCACTATATTACTTCCATTGATTTGGAGACTAAAGGCATACCTACAACGCTACCATGCTGCCATGAGGAGCAGGCATCCCTAAGGCAATGAATAGCCCCCATTATATTTCAGCTGTGGTCCTACCACCTGCTTCATATTCCTCAACCCGTTTTAAGTGCCTTCAATCATAATGGAACTAGTCTGGATTCTAGGCTAAATGCCATTTGATAAGCATTCTACCTTCATCGCATTCCATACATTTTTTTAATACAACAGTCTTGAAAAAGACTAATTTCCTATGAGTTCTGACTAGCCACTTGCTTCTGTTGTAGCTAATAGACATCGTGTACCATTTAATTTCCCTTTGATTAAAGTTTTTCTCTGTGAGCACTGTGTACAAAGTTTCTGTTGTATATTTCTCTGACTCTCATTCTCCTGCTCTTTCTATTCCTCTCTTTCTCTCCATCCCTCTATCTTTCCATCCTTCTATCCATTAATCTATCTGTCTGTCTATCTATCCATCTATCTATCTATCCATCTATCTATCCATCCATCTATCTTTCTATCTATCTATCTATCCATCTATCTATCCATCTATCTATCTTTCTATCTATCCATCTATCTATCCATCCATCTATCTTTCTATCTATCTATCTATCCATCTATCTATCCATCCATCTATCTATCTTTTTGTCAATCCATTTATCTATCCATCCATCTATCTATCTATCTATCTATTTATCCATCTATCTATCCATCCATCTTTCTGTCTTTCTATCTATCCATTTATCTATCCATCTATCTATCTATCCATCTATCTATCTATCTATCCATCTATCCATCCATCCATCTATCTTTCTTTCTATATACCCATCTATCTATCTTTCTACTATTTATCTTTCCCATCTTTTTGTGTGTATTGATATGTTGGTCTTTCTTCAAAAATCTACTTTCATGCTCCCACAAGCTTGAGAGCCAAACTGGCCAGAGATATACAGTAAATCCAGTAACTCTCGTGTCACTACAGACCATGTCAATATTTGTGTAGGAATTACTGGCAAAAATCCTATTTGTTCGAGGATGTCTAATATTTAGAGCAGTTGTGAGCTCGATTCTTGGTGCTTTATCAAGTAGAGTAATTTCTCATTGCCACCCTGGGCATATTTGTTAGGTTTAACAAACTGTAGTTTGTTTTTTTCTTTTTTGTGTGTCACTTACATTGTAAATTTGTCTCCCGAGTATATTGCTGATGTGCAGCATTTGTCCCCTTCATTCACATTTGTGATGAAGTTCATTGATGTTGACCATCTGCCTAGGATTGACCTTTAGCTCTCTCTGTAGAAAGGAAATATTTTCCAATTCATCGTCATTTTAAAGAATTAAACCAAGTAACATGACTATTTGATGTATGGTACATTACTTAGGGGATTAATGGCCAGGAAAAATGGCATTTTTTGCTGAATTTTGATGACCAGTGACCTTGAAGTGTACCCCCTGTCTTTCTCTGTAGCTACTATATTTCTGTCCATCTTCAGGTATGAAATATGTGGTATTCCTACTGGACACTCTTAGCAGAAGTTATGGCTTTTTAGAGTGACATTTTGAAATGATATACAGTAACCTATGACTTGCAATGTACTACCACTGTCATGTTAATGCAATTGGTAGTCTTATCTTTTCCCTGGGAGATTAAATTCAAGTCCAATACGAAAAATATATTTTCTTCATGTGCAGCTGCACAAGATACGCATTTCTGTTTGCAGTGTGAGTTATATGCAGAGAAAAAGGGTATGTACTGTATGCACGTATTTACAAGGTCCGTACCATGTCTTTTATTCCACTTTGTATGTGCATACAGGTACATACAGTAATATGCTCAGTGTACACAACAAACTTGATATATGCTTAGCGTTGTAATTCATGCCTACTTTCTCTGTGTGAAGAGAAGCACATTGTGCCAGAATTTTCCTCCAAGCTGCATTCTTATTTTTGGCCAGACATTAGTTGTGTTTTCGCTTTCTGGATTGATTTTCACAGACAATAAGACAACTTTATGAGCAGACTTGTTCTATCCATAGGGGTCTATAACAAACCCCATAGGTGCAATAATATCTTTCCAATTTTCTTTGCCTAATAAGATTTACTATTTCTATCTTTTAGTCTGTGTGTACAGACCCGTTATCTTTCCCATCTCCATTTGTTTTCTACAACTGTACCTTGTCCTTGCTCAAAGAAATATCTGCAGTACTCTATTTTACCTGTCAATGCAGAATAAATTTTAACAGAAACGTATAAGAAGTAGTTGATCAATGAAAGAATGCCTGTATGGAAGACTTTTGTGTGACTGTGTGTGTATAAAAGGGACTGTAGGAGAATAGAAAGTGCCAGCTTAGTCCAAGCTCTTGGCAACAAGACTATTTCTTATTTCCGAAATCACTCTTTGGCTGTGCTAATCTCACACTGTCTGTAATTTAGAAAATCAGTGCTATCAATGCAAGATATGTCAGTGGTATCATCATGGAAGCCTGTAATCCTCGCTTCCTCCTCCTTCCCCTTGTTCAATTCTCCCTATCGCATATACAACGTAGCTCTCCAAATCTGAACGCGTGTGGCGCTCTAATATTGTTTTACCTTTAATTCTTTGGATATAAACTTCCAGTTATGAATGTGCGATGTGTAAATGTACGCTTTTATGCACATTGAATGCCAAAGTTCTAGCTAGTATTCCTAGATCATATCAAATTCTGTCTTATAATTTCGCTAATAATAGAGTTATTTTTTAATCTGTAACTTTACATTTTATAAATGGGATTCTTCTGCGAAGTGGCCCAATGCTGGGCCGATGATGTCAAACGACAAAATCATGGAAAATATCCATAAATGATAGACGTGACATTGGTGAAGTTCCCAACAGACAAAGCTCAGCAGAGAGCATGGAAAAATCTGCTTTGCAGTAAAAACCACTTCAACCTGAAGTCAGGCTCATGTATTTGTTCAAGACATTTCCAGAAAGGAATGTACAATCAAAGATCCTACACTACGTAGGATCTTTGGTAAGATTTTCCAGAACCGCAAAACCAGAAGTATACGTCCCAAAAGCAATTGATCAGATATCAGTATCCGAAGTGATATCACTTGATATCAGCTATAATTCAATTCAATTCAATCATAGTTTATTTCCAATCATCGAAAATCAAAAACATAGTACAAAGTATACATGTCATGAAATAATATTGTTCAAACATTTGCAAAAGATATATGTTGTTCTATAATTTGTCTCGTATACAAAGTTTTGTATATATTACATGAATCTTTTGCAAAGGTTTGAACAATATTATTTCATGACATGTATACTTTGTACTATGTTTTTGATTTTCGATGATTGGAAATAAACTATGATTGATTGAATTGAGCTATTATATGCGATAGGAGAATTATCAGACATTATTCTCCTCTTCATGCAACAAAGTGCCATGCCCATTTTCCATCTCCCAAGCTTACAGTTTCCATATCCCGGACATACAGTCAGCTGTATCGCAGTAAGACTATGGGTGCATTTACAAATATCGAAAATTTTTCTGAGGCAGAATCACAGTCCAAGGCACATTTGTGGCATTTTCAGGTGATAGATAAATGCAACCATATTTTCAAACTCGTATAGAAATGCTGATTTGAAACACGTTTGAGACCGTGGTCACCTTTCCGTGAGTGCAAATGCAATGCTGTTTTGAAAAGTGTTGATATCTCTGAGCTGGTTAGCTTACAGCTGTTTCTGGTTGCAGAGAAAAGCACGTCCCGTTTGTGTTTTGTATCCATTGTTTGTGCAAAAATGATGAAGGTATGTTTGGTGACAGTACAAAGTTGACCTATACTTTAGACTGGGTCAAACGACGCAAAGCAGCTGCACAGTGACAACACTTAAATCGTGATTGTACGATGGTTAGATAAGCATGGCACCCCGATAATTAATCGCGTTTCAAACTACGTTCATAAAAGCCATTCAAAATGCGCTGAGTTCGATAGATAAACGCAGTCTATTACTTCTTTCACAAAATTTCACTGGCAATGTGAATGGCACTTGTGACCTTTTTGTATTGTCCATAAAATGGCAGACTCTGGATAGTTTGCCCCCATTCCTCAATCCCCATCCAGCATTTGAATTGTGACAGTTTTACAAATGCTCTTCCTGTACAGTGTGTCGGTATGCACGTAAGGCTACTTCAGCTCTTGGATATTGAAGACTTCCATCCAGCTAGAAGGGGGGGGGAGGGGGGAGGGGGAGGGGTGGGGATAGGGCCTATGGTGAGCTCTTTCAGATGGGCAAAAAGACTTGTTTGTCAATGTGTATAGAAATGGGTCTCATGCTGATCAAGGTATTTACGTGCCAGTGTTCAATCATTAAAGTGAGTTGTTTTCATTGACACAATGATTATGCGAACCACATGCTGTACAATAGCTGTGTCGCAAGCTTAGTGGCTGGTAGTGGATGCACAACTTGTGTAATGCATAAATGCAATAGTATGAACATAAATACGTAAAAATTCCATGGTAGAAGTGAATATTGGGTCAGACAAAGTTTTGCGTCCTCAGATGCGTTTCTGAGATGGAACTGTTCACACTGCAGATGCACACTCAAAATTGAGCAAAAACTCAGTGGGAAGTCATGATATCCTTTAGAGCAAGACTAACCAAACGAGAAATGTATCCAGGAGGAATGTGATTTGTGGTGACCTGCTTCCAAAAATAAATCAATTAGTTCGATACACATTGGTAAACATGTTTACAAATAAGTGCTTAAGTGGAAGTGTGAAAACCCTCAATATGACTGTGTAGTGAGGGAACTAGCCTGGAGCGAAGACGGGCTGATGAAGGGAGATTCCGCGACGATGGCGTTATCGGCAAGGGTGTCGGAAATTGAAGGAACGTGGTATGTCTGCAAGAGATGAAGGGGAGGGAGCTGTGTCTTAAAAGGAGAAGCAGCACCGAAGAAAACAGGGATAGACAGACATTGAACTTCCTCTCAACTTGGCAAATTATGAGCGCGGGGCTTGCAGTCGAGTCGAATTAGAAGCCTTCTCTGCAGGGCATAGGTAACAGAAAGCTCTGGTAGGCCAGACTGTTTGTATACTGAACGTACAGCAAAGTGGCCTCAGCTTTTCGTTGGGATGGATCGGGGGAACAAGCTTTTTTTTTTTCTTGTGCGCGCCATGCTTTGGACGATAAAGAATCTCGCTGGTGGTCATGTACAGTATGATGCCCATCCTGCTGAACAGTAACATGGAAGATTGGTTTTCCTTTTTATGGCTGCCCAAAGTCTAGCACTACTGTCAATAGGAGCATACCTACTCGTAATACTTACTGGTATTAAAATCAAGTTACTGTCATTGTCAGTTGACAAAGACAGCTTGTGTATTTTCTTGACAAGATGCTTGTGTTCCTTAATAGTGACCATGCATTTTGTTCATCATTTGTTCCTCTTCTTATGTTGCTTTTGAAGTGCAATGCCAAGCTCTAGTTTTATGTTGATTTAACTCAGTAGAGTACAATTAAACGATGCTGCTAGCCAAGAACTCTGTTTTCTTCTTCTTCTTTTTTTTTGCTATGTGACAGATATGCTGTGATCGTAACTGTGGGTGGATGATTTGTCATGTTTAACTAAAAATGTAACACTCAAATAAAGAATGGAGTCTGCCAGGGGCCCGAATTGGTGCTGGTGGAGTGAGCGGCGGTCCGGCTGGCATGTTCGCGGGCTTGTCGGCGGTTTGCTTGGGACATCTCTCGTAATCCTACATTATTTTGCTTAAGATGATTTGTGAAAATGGGTGACAACTCCTATTTGTGAAATACTTGGTATGGCTGCTTTTTGTTTTGTTTTGTTTTGTTTTGTTTTGTTTTGTTTTGTTTTGTTTTGTTTTGTTTTGTTTTGTTTTTGCTTTGATTGTTGTAATTTTATGTATGATTTGTTTTTGAAAATCAATAAAAAATTAAAGAATTAAAAAAAGATAAAAAAATAAACATTGACACCGAAATACTTTTCTGACAAGAAGGGATGTGTCATATTATCAGCCCTATGGCAAATTACTATTATTCCAGAGGTAATGGGTTAAATTTGTAGAGCTTATGCAGGAATTCCCTTCACAATAACTGTGCTAATTCAAGTATTTTTTCCACTCATAGTCCCATCAAAGCCAATTAATGTAATCCAACGATGCTCGATGCAAATCAGTGATCTTTACAATACTGTGAAACAGACATTGACACTTGATGAATAAGACAGATCTATATATAGATCTTATGTCGATGCTGCTCACACAATGACTGTGCTAATTCAAGTATTTTCCCCCCTCATAGTCCCAGTGAAGCCTTTTTGTGTAGTCTAAAGATGCCAGTGTGAATTGGTGATCTTCAACAACATTATTCAACAGATGTGGACGCTTGCACATCAGAGCCTCTTGCTGAATGAGAGTTTGACTAATGCATATCAAAACACCACGTAGCCTGAATGTTGATCGTGCCCAAAGTCGGAAGAGTTTGCGATTATTTCGGTATTTCATCGCTCAGACAGTTGAAGGTCACTCCCCCATTTCGTTCGTGGCTGACGGTGCCCCCCTCCTACAACTACAGCGTACCCGGCTTTGGCCTGTGAAAACGGCTGCTGTGCCTTAAAATGTATTTGCTCTCTCAGCGCACAGGAATTCCGACTCCCCAGATGGGGTTGTGGCTTTGTGCTTTTTGTGAAATGTTGTCATGCGAGAAATGAGTCATTGCAAAGTATTCTCCCTCCGTTACAAGCCCATTCAAAGTGGTATGTCTCCTGGCGAGAGCCGCTGTTTCATACAACTATGATAGCGGCCCAGTGACTGTTATGTCCCAATTTTTCTGTGCTGCTGCGAGATACTAGAACACAGCATGACGTCTTCCCAAAAGCTCGTCAATTGTGGCAAGTGTGCCAACAGACAGGTTGCCAAGGAGTAAGAGCCACTTGTCCATTCTTTTTTTTTCAGTTGATACTGATGATACTGAGCCCCCTCATGGCTTGGTATACCTCAGTTCGTGTCTGCAATTATGGCTATTTTCGGTTGTCCATTTCACATTTTGAATTCAAATATATCTAGTCTGTATGTTGTTGCTGTAATTTGATGATATTAGAAAGTGTATCCCTTTGTAATCAATATGTTTTTTATTGATGTAGTCTTATAAAGTCTGATTTTTTTTGGGGGGGGGGGGGAGGGGGGTGACCCAGAAACCTAATTAGTCAGGCTTTCATTGAAGTGCAAAAATGGTTCGTGCAATGCAAATCTCTTTAATTACAGACTTAAATTTTGATAGTCGGGCACCAGAACACAAGTGATATTCCATGTCCCACATACATGATTTTTTGGTATGCACATTGGAGCAAACTTCTTTGCCTGCCATTATTCCTGCATTATTTTGTGATCCTGTTTTGATTTGGTAGTCCATATGAATAGGGATATAGCCAGATTGATTGATTCATTCAGATAACATCCTTTCCATATTTAGATAAAAATCAGATTTCCTCTCCAAACCATCGTGTAAAGTATGATGGTTCCCCCCCCCCCCCCCCACAGATTTATCAGCTCCAGAAATCATTCGAATTGAAACAGCATTTGCTTAATAGAACTGCCAATATGATTCCTGTTTGAAGTTCTCATGTAGAACCCCCAAGTTTGGCAATGTGTATTAATCAATCAAGGATGGAACATGCTGCTACCATTTGGGGAAAAAATTGTTTGTTTGTTGTTTTTAAGTAAGCACATTTAGAATATGTCTTAAGGAAGAGGAAGTTGAAATCATTGGCATGTATCTCTAATGTGATAAATCTCAGAAAGTTGGGATGTTGGCAAGGAAGGATATAAAGGGAAAAAAAACCACAACAACACAAGCTCTGTCCTCAATCCATGTCTAGAAATAAAGTGAGAGATCTTTAATGTGATTACTTTATACCCTGCAATCACATTGATGTTTGAAAATGTTGGGATCCAATTACAATTTTGCCCTCCTACGCCTCATTAACCTGATCTCATTGGGCAGTATGCCATGAGTGTATGTTATAGGTGACTGTTCCTGGGGTGTAGGATTAACATCTAAACCTTCATTTTTATCAATGATGGATTCATCTCTCTATCAATTCATCTTTTTATCTTTTCTATCGTTCTATCTGTTGGTCTTTCAATCTATCTATCCTACCTATCTATCTATCTATCTATCTATTCATTGAATCAAATGCACGTCTATCTTTATGTACTGTGATGAGTGGATTATGCAGGGGAAGTTAACTGTATGTGCACAAATATTTTGAATGAAATCTGAATGAAAAGCTACAGAGTAATTATGAAAGATAGATAGTGCAGCTCAGACGATTCCTTCCCCCTTGATTGGGCGAGTAGTTTGGAAACGTTGCAGAGAGGTCGAGTCGTTTGGAAACGTTGCAGAGAGGTTTCCGTGATAGGTGTGAGGAAGTTTTGTGACAAGGCCGCCTGCGTTCATTACACTAATTCATCAGAGTAGACGGAGTGTGCGCCTAGGCATGCCTGCTTGACGTTCAGGGTCTGAATTAATCATTGCTTGTTACAGGAACAGGAGGAGGAGGAGGCGATGGGGATGGTGAAGGGAGGATGGGGAAAGATTATCCCCTCAGTTCTGGGGTCATAGCATGGTGGAGGAAGAAGAAGAGGAGTGGGCTGAATTAATCATTGGTTGATGCAGGAGGAGGGGGGGGGGGAGATGGGGATGATGGAGGAAGGATGGGAAAAGTTTACCCCCTCAGTTCTGGGGGCATACATGCAGCATTGTGGAAGAAGGAGGAGGAGAAGGGGGTGGGAATTAATCATTGGTTGGTACAGGAGGAGGGGGGAGATGGGGATGATGGAGGAAGGATAGGAGAAGTTTATCCCGAGTTCTGGGGGCATCGCATAGTGAGGAGGAAAAAGGGGAGAGGTTTGAATTAATCATTGGATGTTACAGGAACAGGAGGAGGAGGAGGAGGTGATGGGGATGGTGAAGGAAGGATGGGGGAAGTTTATCCCCTCAACGCTGGGGGTATAGCCTGGTGGAAGAAGAAGAGGAGGAGTGGTCTAAATAAATCAACGGTTGTTACAGGAGGAGGAGGAGGAGGAGGAGGAGGAGGAGGAGATGGGGATGGTGTAGGGAGGATGGGAGAAGTTTATCTCCTCAATTCTTGGGTTATAGCATGGTAGAGGAAGAAGGAGTGGAGTGGTCTGAATTAATCATTGGTTGGTACAGGAAGAGAAGGAGGAGGAGGAGGGAGAGATTGGGAGGAGGGGAGATTGGGAGGATGGGAGAAGTTTATCCCCTGAATTCTGGGGGCATAGCATGGTGGAGGAAAAAGAAGGGGAGAGAATGAGGAATAGATAAGATGGGGCAGGGCAACCCACATTGGCACCTCAAAATCAGGAAAGTTCCAAAGGGCGCTCAGGAAAATAGCACTCTGGGAAATATTTCGTTAATTGAGAATCATAAGGGCATTATGGCATTCTAAGATTTGAGCATAAATGAAAACGAAACATGAAATAAAAAAGTTTACTTCTTCAAAAGTGGATAGATTCATGAGCATTGTTCCAAATATTGGACAACATAGTGCCCTTATAGTTTTGAGTTTTAACATTTTACTGAAAATCAAAATAATTTGAAATGGATGCCATAATACAGAGGAGATCAAGCTGTAGGACGTGATACCAATGACTCAATGCCCCCCCCCCAAAATAATAATAATAAAAAAATAAAAAATGTGATAACGCTCCTCTGGTTGTTAGCTGACGATCTATTGCATAATATTTATCTAAATGAGCAAAAACAATTCCCAATCAGGGAGATGTTTATATTCCCTAGTTAGGACATGACAAAATATGTAAGTTTTCAGGTAGCTGTTTTGGGGGAATGGAATGAAAATTATTATTTTTTTTCTATCATAGCAATGTGACTGAAATCACTGCCATTTTGTTTATTTTGTTGTTGTTGTGATATTCTCTTTTTTCTCTCGCTCATTTTTTCCATACCTTGTGTTTGGCCCACTTTGTTCGTGTAAACCTGCGGTTTGATATTGAATTTGATTGTCATATTCAGCCGGGAGCTTGCCAGCCCTGTCAATTTGATTAGCGGTTGTCAAGATTCAATGTCATTCCTCAATGTCATTCCTGAATGGCATTTCACAGTGACATGTATGATATAAGAGACAGAGGAGCAAATATCAACACCTAGCTGCCACAAGTAGCCTCTTGCTAATCGTGATGCAAAACAAGGGCAGTTCCACACCTTGTGTATCTAAAGTTGACTTTAGTATATCAGACTGAGATCAGACCGGTTGGAAGTTTTATCACATCCGGACCTACATGAAAACAACAGCAACAACAACAATAACAGCAAACAAATACTGATGGGAGGCGGGGGGGAGGGGGGGGGGGAGAGTTAACGCGACAGTTTGGGAGGTGAGATTTGGATCGTGATTCAAACTTTAATGTTCGAATCAGGAATCAAATCTTACTAATTTTTTGTGTGAAAACTTCACAAGCCGGAAAATCATGATTCAGATTGCAATCCAAATATTGCAATCTTCTGTTTCTGGATGTTGGAAAACAGCCATATTACCCCAGAGATTAAGACGGAAGGAAATCAGGGCTAGTTTATACGAGCTGAGGATTGCATCCTCCATACCCACCCCTTAAAAAGAAGGTGATCATTGGCGTTGCCATGACGTCACCGTAGTTAACCAGCTTGAGAAGGGGATGAATAGCAGTCTGCCTGCAGCTGTGATACATCTGATGGGGAGGGTAAGGGAGAGGATTGGATCTTCATTGGGGGGGGGGGGGGGGAGGGAGGGGAGGGGAGGGGAGGGGAGGGGGAGGGGAGGGGGATACATGAATATAGCATGTCTGTGCTAGCCTCATGTCAAGGCTGTGGAGTTTTGTTTGTTTGTTACCCTTCCAAGCACCCTTGCCAATCTGGTACATTTATGATGCAGTGAAAGAGACGAATCATTTACGAACTGCAGATTCCATTCACCTTGCAAGCATCAAGGATGAGTGTTTCAGATTGCTTTGCAGTGCTGGTAGCCAATAATGCGCCAGAGATGGTATCTATCTGTCATAGGCCGTTTTTTCCCCCACTTTTGCACCTCAAAGTGTCTAGCATTTGGTGTTAGAATAATATACAGTACTTATCATCATGCCCAGGCTCTTCCAGCTTTCTGAAATAGATGCATTCTTCATTCGTATTTATGATGTGAGATGTTTCCAGACATTTGAAATGAAAAAGAGAAAAGACACTATATAAGGAGAATGTATACCAGGTTACTTTTGAGATAGACAGCAATATCTATACCCCCAGTGATTGTGCATTGTTTTTAATGATTCACATTCCAGTATTGCAGAGGGTAGATACATAATGTACGTTCTTTTTTTTTTTTTCATTACTGTGAGTCATCATAGATTTTGAGTTATACGCCTCATAAATTTTAGTGTAGCAGCCAGGCTTCAGAAATCTTATCCCTGGAAGAAAATTTAAGGGTGTGTAATCTGAGAGAGTGTGTATAGTCCAAAAGAAACTTTGATTTAGGAGCCAAAATTGGAAAAAAAAATACCATATTAGAAAAATTGGGGTGTTTCAGTGAAGATCATGAAGAACATTGCCAAAAGCCTACCTAAATGTTAAGAAAAAAGGGCCATCAAATTGTGATTTTTCCTTACCTAGCGTGGAGTTTGTTGCAAGGATTTGCAGTGAGGATGCATATTAGAGAGAGTTGTAATGCTTTTTTCTTCCTTGTCATGTGACTGCCACGTAACGTTAAGATTTCAGACTAGCATGTGTGAAGTAAACAAATGGGCAAAAAGTTAATGTGCCATCGTACAGGGTTCATGTTTGCAGCCATTCATTTGCGAGACATTGCGATGTCTATGGCAGAACAAGGCTTGGAGTAAGCTAGGGGAAGATGACTCATTTAGTTCACAGTTAAGTGTAATATTTGCCAGATACTTAGTATAGATTCATGAGACTGTTTAATATTCTTGTGACAAGAAAAACACCTTAACCAGCAGAGAGCTGTCTTCTTAACTCGTCATGGACGGACTGATTTTTGTACAACA
This sequence comes from Diadema antillarum, assembly GCF_040938485.1. Taxonomy (NCBI): domain Eukaryota; kingdom Metazoa; phylum Echinodermata; class Echinoidea; order Diadematoida; family Diadematidae; genus Diadema; species Diadema antillarum. The sequence goes on from NW_027270953.1 coordinate 1,599,939, forward strand.
CACATTTCCCATGCACACCTGCCTGAGTATACTCGGGACTCGTCCTCAACGGGTTAAAGGGATTGTATAGTTTTGGTTGAGACCTTACTTTAGGTTTCTAACATTTTTGGGTGAGATAATGACAAACCTCTTATGAAATATAAAAGAGCATGTAATCCCAAGAGGAATTCAATGTTTGTTTGATGAAAATTGTTTTTGAATTGGCTGAGATACCCAAAACAGAGCAATCCTAATAAAAGATGGGACCCACCTTTTATCACGATCGCTTTGTTTTACTTTGTTTTTGGATACCTCAGCCATTCCGAAAGCAATTTTCATCAAATAAACTTTTAATTCCGCTATGAATGGTAAGCTCTGTACTATTTCAAAAGTAGTTTCTTGGTATCTCACAAAAAGTTAAAAGACCAATCCTCACCTCCACCAATACTATACCATCCCTTTAAATATGCTGTTGACATACATAATTGCCCATTGGCGATTTAACAAGGGTTTAGCATGTCAAGAAAATAATTGGAAAATACAAGGGAAAATGTAAGTTTTCACAGTTTCACTATGCGGTTTCCTAGTCACCAAGTCTCTCTGATCCTGCAGGAGGCTTCCTGTAATATTAACTCTCAGATTATTCTGGCAGAGGTATAAGAAAGTTTCCCTGATACTGGGATCTATAGATATACTGTATTGACTTTTATGCAACACACAAATGCCTTCAGTTCAGATTTAAAGGAACTGCTGTGATTTATTGGTTGGCAGTCATGCTTCTGAATGAGCGTAGTGAATTTAGTAATGCCGTAACAATGTGCCTTCTTTATATACACCAATTTTCTGGAGATCAACTCTGGTTAATGATTGAAGATTACACCATCTTTGAAGTCAGCAACCACTTTCATCAACTTGACCAAATCACTTTTTGTATGATACGTAATGTATTTTGCATGTCTGTGTTTGGTGTGTGTCCATGTGTTTGCATCTTATGAAAGTTTTGAAAAGTGGGGCAAACAAAACTCTTCCAGTAATAAAAAGTTATTTTCCAAAATTATTAGCACTGATATTTGTTGTTTTAGGAAAATATAGGACTATCATATCAATATCAATATGATTATAAAAGTTACTCAGTTGATTAGATTACTTGTGCTTACCTCCACACAATTCCTTTTCTGCTCTCTCCTCTTATAGGTATTGCATAATCTGTATTGATCACATCTAGTAGTGAGGAAGAAAACAGAATTGTACAAATCATGCATATATTTATCACTCCATCTGGCCAATATACCTAAGAAGAAGTCATTAGAGACATTTACCAAGCTCTACATGGTCTTTAAAAACAAAGACACAAAAGACTGTGCCTTTAAAAAAGACTTGCAAGTAGAAGATCAAGGCCACAGCGATTAGTTTGTCGACCCTAACCTTTTTATTACCGCAGCTTCCTCATCAAACAGGATGAGTGAATAGTAATATCTTAAAGGCTGCGCCTTTGTGGTGTGACAGTTTTCCTGTAGCAGATTTGCACGTCTTGCAGTTTTTGTGCATAATGTCTTGCTCAAGAAGTTGGAGATTCTTGGAAGAAAATAAGTTAATGCAATCTAACATGCTGTCATAGAAATAACAATAAAGGGTCAAAGATCATCTCTTATTTTTTTTTTTTTTTGTCTTAATGATTTTTGAGGAACATTTTGAAGGGAGGGAGAATATACATGTAAATGATCACAAAACTTTTGATATATCTCTGCTATCTATGACTGATTGCTGTCATGAAAATGACGATAAGAAGTTGAAAATCATTAGTCTCTTGCCTTCGTCTGTTTTTTTTTCAAAGTAATTATAAGGGGAGAGATAGAATGTGTAGATGATCATGAAAAATTTTGAAATATCTCTGCTATCAAACTCGCAGCGTTCAGATTTGGTTTCGGGCTGTTGAATGTATATCCCTTGTAAATTTGATAGAGCACATTTCATGTATGAATATGAAAAGACCTTGGGGTCAATGTCTATTCATGTGCCACATTGTTTTTGAATAAATCAAGGCCTCCATTTCTCAGAAATGTGAAAAAAAAAGAAGCAGTTGCAGCGTACTATCATAACCCAAGCATTGAATTAGGAAAGTAACCAAAAATGACCGAGTTGAAATGACAGCTAAAAGAGAAATTGATAATACTGTCCCCATTCAAAAAAACAAGAAAAGAAAAAAAGATTAAATCACCACTAATAAACTATGTGAATACGAGATAACTACAGAGTTCTTGCAAGAATTTCCATAAAAAAAATAAGAGTGTAAAACATGACATTTTAAATTGTGAAATGACTGAGCAATGCTCTAAGGTAGAAAGTCTGGCAAACCGCAGATGAAATGGTGCAGGGGCATTCAACGGTGTCTTGAGGATGTCTTGGTATTCCTGGGGGAAACTTAAGGTGTCTTTTGTGCACAGCTTACTTTCTGTTTTGTGTTTGATCTTGTCTGCCCTTAAAGAATTGCTTTATTTGAGGTTTGGCAACTGCCACTACATGTCTGTGTGTGGATTTGTAATTTTCAACTTCCCTCTGCTTGCTATGGGCTCCAATGAAGTACATTTGTCACTGACACCCTGCAGTGGGCTATTAGCAGGGCCCGATATTAGTGGTGGCCTAGTGGCCCGGGGCCAATAGATACAGATGTCTGGCCGGCAAACTTCCAGATGGTTATCTTGTAGTGGCCCAGTGAGGCAAGTAAGTTTTATTTTGGGCCACTACATTAGTTTTATGGGGCACCAAAATGTCAGATTTTTAAAAATTTTAGTGGCCCAAATGGGCCACCCGAGAAGAAAGTCATTCTCTAGCCCTGTATAGTATATGGGATCTTGAAGAGGGGATAGTACTGTGGTAAATTCTAGCTGGTGAGGGGTGGGGGAAATCATGAGAGGATAACGACACATAGATTCTGGTTTGTAAGGTCAGGTAAAAGGGTGTAGTACTAGTAATCGCTAGACCATACAGGCAAAATGAATGCCAAATATCCTTTTGTTGACTCTTGTAGAGCTGCGGAAGAGGTAATGCATGATGTCATATTGGTAGTTAAAGTAGCACTAAGTCTACTGCCGCTGTGTTAAATGTTTTGCCCCCCCCCCCACCTTAAAAACAAAGGGGTGGGGGAGGGGGGGCTAGGGTGGAGAGATTATGCGCAGGTGATGCTAAAAGCACTCATTTGTAGGACTGACTTTTGATTGAAAGCAAACATGCGCATTTCCACTGATGAGTGGTGTAGCAGGCACTCACTCAGCGGCAGGGTAATTAATATCGAGCACATTGGTATCTGCATAGTCCCCAAAGTTTGATGCTGTACAGACCCGCAGTCAGTGATGTTTAGGCATGTTGGCACTTAAAAGTCATCCAATTGGTGAGCTGTTTGCTGTCTATTCGCGTATCCGTCTGTCCCTATTTGCTCGGTACATATTTGCCCCAGCGAACGGGGACAAGGCTGTGGAACACTGGAAGAAAAAAAAAAGAGAGAAAAAAAAAAGTGAAAATGGATTAAGTGCAAGGGGTCGTCTGTCTGCCGTGTAATGCTCGTTCACATGTGCTGAAGACATTTTGATGGACCGCTACAATCTCATCACACTGCTGATTCCGACACTGTGTAATCGATCACTTCCCCCTCCCCCTTTCTCCCCCCAACCCCCCGCCCCCACCCCATCAAGAAAAACCTCTAAATACACACATGCACACACACAGATATGCATACAGCAAGGTTCAACATTATTCTGCCGAGATATATCAAACCTTCAGTATTGTGGGTAGAGGAGCCTATGTTTGGAGAAATAGGAAGGGTTGAAAGCGATAGCAAATTGTCCTTTTGTGACTCATCAGGTAGAGATAAAGCAGTAAATGATTGATGTAAAAATATGGCTGTAATATTTGTAATAGACAAGAAAATATGGCATGAACATTGATTGGTAATAGAAGGGTTGTAAAAAAGTTTTTTGAATTTGTAGAATCTCAATTTAGAGGTATTTCATTCATGTTTTTCTTTTTTTTTCTCATTACATTTTTTTTTTTTGGTCATGACTGAAAGAGAAGGTCTGTTGGAAGTATTGCATAAAAAAAAAAACACCCAGTACACTACTTTCTATGTGTTTTCCTGAATTTCACAGAGAGAACGGGAAAAGGCTAGGTTAATCAAAGAAGCCATTTTCAATAAGCACCTCAATTTTTCCCGATGTTGTAGATATGAATAGACATTTTTTTGTGGTAATATTACCTCTATTATATTGCCATTTCCGATGTTCTTTCTGAGTTCATCTTCATTTCTCAATATTCTAAATGTATTTTGAAAAATATTTGCAACATGGTACTGGTTGTTGATACAATCAGTTATTAAACAAAATGAGATAAGTATAAATTTGCATTTGTATTGATTTGCCAGTCTAACTGCAAATTTTCAAAATGTACAGTCTTGATAAAGACTACTCAAAGCATGGAATGGATTTTTTTTTTTTTTTTTTTTTTTTTTTTTTTAGCCTGAGATGAAAACAAAAAAATCACATCTCAATACATTGATTAATGAAAATGATTTATTTTGGTTTCCTATGTATAATTATGGACTATGACTCTGTTCTTTGACGTCTTTTTTTTTTTTTTACAAAAGGTCCAAGTCAAAATGTTAGAGAACCTGTGAGATTCTAGCATCTAGTGCTAGGATGTCTGAGTGAGCATGAATGGACCCAACTGGGGTACCAAACGTGGGGCTGACCCAAGACCTCTCTTTCTTTTTATGTAAACCCAAGTAGACCCAAATGCATGGCCAAATCCACTCAGCTGTACTGGAGCAATTGCTGGAAAAAACAATAACAACAACAACAACAAAAACGTGCAGAATACCACTGCGACAAAGAAAAAGAGCATGCTATAAAAAGGAAAACTTCACTCCTGAGCGTGGCATGACAAGGCAGTGTAAACACACGAAAATTTTAAGCCAAGTACCGCAATGTAAGCTGGTTTAGGGCTGGACCATCACTGTAAATGGTGTCATGGACCGCTTTTTCTATTTCTTTGAGTAACTGACTGTGTCATGAGTCACAAATGTTTTCACAAATTCAATTATAGGTAATGCCTCATACACATCATGCAAAAAGGTATTGTATCACAAAGGACAATGTTATACATTGTATCAGTGTGCCATGGAGTCAATGTAATGTTGAAATTGAAAGTAGAAACTTTCATTCTCATGATGCAGTTGTAAGAAGGAAGTCACAGCTGTGGTCTGTGATCCCAGATTTGAAGCAATTTTCATTAATTCTGAGAAATAGGAAATACCTGGAAAGTCTTGTTTGTGGCAGGACTGTAGAAAGTGAATTACTCAATCTCTTCTGCATTGATGGTCTACATACTGGATAATGCCACAGGGGTGGAATAGTGGGATAATATCTTGGAGAATTCATTCTTCTGTACCATCAATTGGTCCGTATCACAGTATCGTGTACAATATCTGTTGTGCAAATAAAGGTACACCAGAGTGGTTTAAGAATGATTATTTCGACCAATGTTTATGATTATTATCACTTCAGTAACAATAAGAATGTCAAAGAAGGCTAATTTGAAATATATTTTTCTTGTTGGTATTGTATCATCTGAAGCATGAACATTTTTTTTCTCCCTTACATGTTTGTTTTTCTTTTTTTTTTTGCTTGATTTTTTAAAGGTTGTGTTGTATTTTAACTCTTTTGGGGCTACTGGAAGTCAATCTTTTTGAGTGTTGGCAAATAAGTGTTCACAGGTGAGTGCGTTTGGCCAACACTTCCCCGAAACATGAATGTCAACAGAGCACTCGATACCCCATAGCTTGAGCAGTCGTGTTTGTTTTCTCACGTCAATGGTTACAACAGATTACCCTCTCTTTACAGTGTATCAGTCACCATACGCATGACCGAAATAAGAAAATTGTGTGTATCAATAATGCACTTTTTTGTGTGGGGGGGGGGATGATTTTATTTAATTTTTCATAGCGAGCAAAGAGGACCGCAATAAACCGTCTCATGTAGCTCACTTTGATTAAAGCTGACTGCATAATATTTTTGCTACAGCTGTACTCTTGAAGTAATGTAAGATCTAGAATTAGCTTGATTTGTTGGAATGTTAAGATGGAAACAAATAAGAAATCACATTATTCAAAATTTATGTAGTTACGAATCAATGTTAAAAAAACGTCAAGATATCGATGTACTGACAGATAGGACCTACAGGTTTGTACTGATTATAGGTTTCTTTAGGGAAAAATGCTGATAATTTAAGTAGTGACAAGCTTTTCCTGAATTAGTGTTATGATTTGCTTTGGTTTCTCTATTATTTCAGATGTGCAATATGTTATTAACTCTGACTAATTCAGTATAAAAAAACAGTGTGTCAGATATTAACACAACACTGTTAAACCATAAATTGCTTAAAATGACTGCTATGTGTAATACATAACTTGTCATTTGCAAGCTATCTGGTGCTTACTTTTGTTTTAGACATTTTACGATCTTCAAGGAATCAGGGATACAACTATAGAGTGATGTCTCTTTCACTTGGCTTTGCCTACACAGGTACCTATTGAACTTTTGTTGATTCAATGGGGAGAATTTCTCCTATCTTTTCAGACCAGAATGTTTAAGAGTTCAAACTTGCAATTGTGCTCTGGTTCTATGAGCTAATCATATCAAAGGCAAATCGCTAATGGGCAGTGCGTGTAAATTCATCAGTTTTCTTCAGGACAGCTTTTCGGTCCTCAAGTTTTCCAGTATTTCAACAATTCACATTGGACAGTTACCATGGCAATGTGGGGCTGAACTTTGGTTCAAATTTTCATCAATGTTTCATGCTTGTTTATTTCTACAGTAGTTTTTAGAAAGAGTTCTATTTTAGATGCAAGAAATTCAGTGGATATACCTGTTGAAGATTGCCCAGTATGAAAGGGGTTGACTCTATTTTAAGATTTTGCTCAGCGCTGTGCCAGGTTGGTCCAATCCTTTATACTTGTTCCCTAAAAGCAGGAGGTGTATAGAGCCGACACAGAGAGGCCCCCACTTGAGAAATGTATTTGCACAAGCAATCTTTAACAAACGAAGGCAGAGCAACATATCCTGACGCCCTGGTAACAATAGACACAGCATACTCCCCAAAAATAATGTGTAACCATTTTATCTACATAGATTGGATAGAATTAAATGCCAATCATTCTCAATCTTTTCTCTTTCTTTTCTTTCTGATTAGTATATTCTCCTCTCCCGTTCTGTTTTAGATCTTCTTGGAGATATGACAGTATTATTATTATTATGATTATTATTATTTTGGCCTTCTGTTTTTCACTGGTACATTTCAATGACGCATCATGCAGGCTGGATCAGCATGTGTATGGTTGTTTCTTACATTTGTTTCTGTTTTTGCTCTTTATTTTATTTTTGTGGACAGTGGAACATTTTTTTTTTTTTCTGGAACGGCAGCCTGCCGACATTGTGCATATTCATCTGTTCGTGTGTTTTGGCAACAGGACTTATCCGCACCACTCCTCCTGGGCACAACAAAGGGATAAAGGCACCTCATATGGCATTAATGGCCCCTGAAGCCTCCCTAATGGGGCTGTCTGTGTATAACTGATTAGCAACCAAACATGACATTCGGCAGTGGATACATGTGTCTATACTATGCACTGCAAATGGAAATGATTCCTTTGCGACTTTGTTCTCTCTTTCATTCTCTCTCTTTCTTTTGAGTGGGAGTAGAGAAGGAAGAATTTGATAGATGAGCTAAAAGAATTATGACAAAATAGTGAGTAAATATACATTGTATGGCTGTGTTCTATGTACAGACAATATCTTCTATGTGCTTACCTATGGTAGTTCAATGTTTGTGCCCTCACGCACTATAAAGCGGAACATGGGACAGTGCCTCCGTTGGAGAAAGAAGTCGGACTTGATTTTTATCGGAAACAGACATGAGTCTTGGGTTTATCGAACCCTACCCTTTCTGTTACCCTCTTTCTTGGCAAAATCGTGCCAAGCTTGGGGGAATGAATCTTTGTCAGTGTTGTATTTGACTAAAACACCGGGACCATGCACCTTTAAATGACTCAATTGAATTGTGAAGAACTGAGTTAAAGATTAGGTTAATTCATCTCCTTTAATGGTAAAGTGATTACTAGAGAATGATAATGTAGTTTAGGACTAGGTGTTGATGAATGATGAACTACATTTATTTAATCAAATATACAAAATCAAATCTTCTAAATTTGACACTCCTAATCACTTGTTTCCCTGTCTCGGCGTGGTGGCCGAGATATTATTAAAATGAAAAGGAAAGGATATGGATGGAAAAAATTAATTTGTGCAAGCTATGACTTGATTCCTGAGATTAAGGAAATGATCTCAATCAAAAGAAATGTGGAAAAACAAGAAATCAAAACATATTGAGAATTGTCCACATATTCTTCCAATTTGTATTTTTGAACAGCTGGCACTTGTTATTCCTTTGCTAGATTTTGTTCAGAATTTTCTCTTTTTCTCTGAAATTTCACAAGTTGTACATGTCTTGATTCCTAAACTCAAGGTTTGAGGTTCTTTTCAATGAACCCATCAACTCTTCATGTAGTTTTGTTTCAGAAATTTTTGTTTTGAAGATTTGCAACTCAAAATTTTACTTAGCACCCTCTGCCGGAGAAAAAAAAAGAGAAACTGTCAATTCTAGGCAAGAGAAAAAAAAGATAGTTTAAATGATTCCATAAAATTAGGTGAGACATACACATTTGTTTATTCTAGGAAACTGGTTTTTGCTTGTGTTTGTTTTGATATTCTGTTGTGGTCCCCACCCCTCCACCCCTTCTTATGCATTGTCCTTTTTGTACATCTCAGTTGGCAGCCTTTCTGGATAGCTTGATAACATTGCTAGCAGGAGGCATACTGTGCATAAACTCAACTGCAGATGGCGCTGTTCACATTCACTGCTTGGGATATTGCAAACCTGCCCAGCATGACATTACATATGTACATTTTTTCTTTCTCTTTCTCCCTTTCTCTCTCCCTTCTTTTAAATACCACTCTCCCTCTTTATCTCTCTCTCTCTCTGTCTCTCCTTCTCTCTCTCTGTCTCTCCTCCTCTCTCTGTGTCTCTCTCTTCTCTTCTTTCCTTTATGTACTACTGTGTGTGACTGATCTGTCAGTCTGCGTACTTGTCTGTCCGTCTGTTTTTTGTTTTTTTTTGTATTATACAGCAGTGTCACCTTGGCGTAACATAATGAATAATCGAAGTGCAGGGATTGCCAACTGAGTGCTTTAATGTTGTTTGTGCTGTTTTCACATTCTGGGCTCTCCATGAGGCGAAATGGAAGGTTGGTGGCTTTGGCATATCTCTCGCTGCAAGGTTGTTCAATTGATGTGTTTTTAACAGCAAACCCTCTCCTTCCACTTAAAGGACAAGTTCACCTTCATAAACATAAGGATTGAGAGAATGTAGCAATATTAGTAGAACACATCATTGAAAGTTTGAGGAAAATCAGACAATCCGTTCAAAAGTTATGAATTTTTGAAGTTTTTGTGCAGTAACCGCTGGATGAGAAGACTACTCCAGTGTATAAATAACTTAGATGTCACATGCGTACAACAATTTAAGGAAAATATAAAGAGAATTTCACAAAATGCCATCTTTTGAAAAAAGTACACATTCCCCTGACTCGTTACCGACAAATGTTATGGGTAATATTATTCCCCCTGCCTTTAGAAAGAGGCAAGTCAAGAGCTCTTTTATTACGCGAAAAAAGTGAAAATATGTTGAATTTTCTTTTACATTTTCTTTATACTGTTGTACGCATATGACTCACAAGCTGTAGTAGTCTCCTCATCCAGCGCTTCCAACACAAAAATTTTTAAAATTCATAACTTTTGCATCGATTGTCCAATTTTCCTCAAACTTTCACTGATGTGTTCTACTAATATTGTTGCATTCTCTCAATCCTTATGTTTATGAAGGTGAACTTGTCCTTTAAGCCGGCAAGAGCCGTCCAATGCAAATTAAAAGACATTGAAGCAGAGAAGATTAATTAATCCACGTTGATGGGCAAGGCTGATTCAATCAGAGCACTGCTGTGCTTGCTGCACTAATGTTGCACCGAGACTCCATCGCTCGCAGTTGATGACATGGCTATACGTGCAGCATTTGTGGGGCACATTTGTTGTGACTGTTTATGGTAGAATTGTTCTCCAGATTGAAGCCTCCTCCCCCCCCCCCCCCAAAAAAAAAAAAAAAAGGTTAGGGTTGAGAAGGAGATTTGTGTAGATATGGTCAAATAGTATCATCTTGACTGTATCAGTGGCATCGCATTCCATTAGTGATGTTATTAGTTGTATCAATTTTTGTTTGTGCTGTTGTGTATAATATTTGAATGAGGTGGATAAAAAAAGATATAAATGAGGTTGATAAAAAAGATATAAATGAGGTAATTATAAAGATATGAATGAGGTAGATGAAAAAGATATGAATGAGATAGATTTTTAAAAATAGTTGGAATATAAAACAGCTTGCAGGTGGCAGTTTTGTACAGATTTCTTTTCTCTCTCTTTCTCTCTTTTCCTCTTTTTAGTGCACTTGAAACACATGATGTATACAGGTGGTTATAAGTTAAACCAGTTGTTTTTCCCCCTTGTCTTGCCAGAGCTGGTAGAAATTTGCCTATGCAGTGGAGAGCCTCTCCCTCAAATGTCACATCCGATAAGAGCAGGAGAGAAAAATAACAACAACAGCAATCTTTGCACTACCCTGCAGACTTTCCATGAGAAGGGGGGAAAGAGAAGGGGAGATGGAAAAGATGAAATGTCTCACACGTTTCCGAGATTAGATTGGGCACCTTTGCCGACTGCGTAAGGGCCTCATCGGTAATCGGCATGCTTGTCAACCAGGCACCTGCGTGGTGGCACTGCAGCGCGACATTCTCTAAAAATAATGCAAACCTTTCGAGCATCGGCAAGTACCTCTCCTCGGAGGCTCCAAAAATGTCACAACACATACGTGTATTGTTGATCAATGTTTTCTTGTTTGCTTTTTTTTTTCTGCCTCTCAACCTTTTGGGTTTCGAGATTGTAGGCAAGCAACATTGATCTAGAATGTCCGCTGTACGTCATGATACGTGCGAAAAGACGACGATCCAGCAGTGATATCCAAAATTACTCTTATCACTCTCATCATTTTCTTCAGTAGTCACTTAATTTGAGTGAAATATTCTATCTCTCTGGCTATGGCCAGGCAAAGACTTTATTTTCGCTGCATGACAGACACACCACTCATGAGCATATATCCCTGCTAGTTTATTTTGATTTCAACAATTTCAATCAACTTCACAAAAGAACATTTGTGTTACAACCTCAACTGCACACATTTGTAGCCCTGAATTTTCCATCAGCTGGGACCGGCAACATATCTGGGCTCATCATTATAGTGGTGGCCCAGTGGGCCCGGGCCACCAAAATTGATAGCGGGCCATTAAATTTCAAAACATGGTATCTTTTGCTGGCCTGGTCGGCCAACTGGGATTAAGAATGGACTGTTATGTTAATTTTTGTTTCTGGCCAATACTTGTTTGTTTTTTTTCGGGTCACCAGAATTTGAAATTTAAAGAAGATGGTGGCCCGACCCAGCCACCAGAGAAAAAAGTCAATGTCGAGCCCTGGGTATGTACCCTGTTGATAAGGTGCTTTATGTGCGCTGTGCATACAATCGAAGAGGATGTCATGGCTGTGAAGTCGGTGCTCGTCTGCGAGTTTATCCGCAATGATGGATTCGACTAACGGAAACACTCGATAGCCGTCCATCACTTTCTCCGTACCGTGAGAGATGATGGCAAAGCTTTGCTCATCCTTGCCGTCTGTATCATAATCCCATCATGCACCTGTACACTGGCCACCACATTGAGTGGAAACTGCCTTGATGTGTATTTGGCATCGTAAATGTGTGGCATTTTCAAGTGCATCTCATTTCTTGCTGTCGAATGAATTACAGGACCGGTCATCGTTATTGTTTTTGTAGGATTTGTAATTCCTCTTTCTCAATTGTTGACTTATTATTGTAATATTGTGGTCCAAGGTATGATGGTATGTAATCCCTGAAGGATATATTCTATATAAATTACATGGATTATGTTTGTTGTTATTTCATATGATGTGAATGTCATTATGCTACATTTTGCTACAGATTCCGTTATCCACAGAACCTGTCTGTCTCAACCTGGTCTGATCAAACCTTTAAGAGCCTGGAGCAACAACATTCAATTTCGCAGTGAAGAAAGCGCGACGCACGGCGCATTAGTCATATATTGGGTTTCTCTTCCTCTATGCTTGATTACTTTGTGATGAGAGACGATTGGTTGCATATGGAATCTCCGAGACGACGGAAACGGGAGTAATGCTTCACGAAGAGAAATGCTTGATGGGGGAGGGGGGTTGTGATGGGGTGGGGGAGGGGTATAACAAAACAAAACATGTTTATCTGTTATCTGATGCTGTGTTGACAGTAGCATCATGTTTGGACCAGAACGATAGCAGTTATTTCTTAAATTTTGCAATCTGCAGCATTCAGACCTCCCAACCATTCTTGATTTGGAGAAAAGAATCTGAATTTTGACCATTCCCAGCTCTCATTTCAATAGGAGTTTCCTTTTTTTTTCTTGATAATTTTGATACACACTCCCATGTGAACTGCTCTTTCTTTCCTACTTTTGAGCCAAATAACTATTTTTCAATCACAAAGTTTGGGAGGTCTTGGCATTGGTATTTCTTGAATGAAAACGTGTGTTTGTGTTTTTTTTTTTAGTGATTTATGTTTCTTTTTCTTTTCTCATTTCTTTTTTTTTTAGTAATTTATGTGAGATAATCTTTCATGATATTAGTGTTCAGAGAAAAGGAAATGAAAGATTTGTCATGAAGAGGTTGAAAAGGAATGGAAGCTTTTTTTTTTGACTGCTGTGTCTAATGATTCCAAGTCAATGTATGCAGTCCCACCTATGCATATCAGAGTGCCTACAGGGTTGATTTCAGAAAAGTACAGTGTAGGTGGTATGAGGTAAACATGCAGGAAACCCTGCATATATTGTCCACATTTTCATCTGAGAGACAAAAAGGACGGAACGAACAGTATACAAATGAGCATGTATACATAAAATGTGCTACTGATACTAAATGTATTTCTCAATCATTCTTGAGAAATGTTCAGCATGAATCATAAATTACTTAACCAAACAGGAAACATAAAAGCAAATGCTGCCCCTCCCACATTCCCATCTCCCCTCTCTGCCCTCCCCCCCCCCCCCCCCCCCCATGCAGAGTTCTTGGAAGTCAGTGTCACAATGCAATACATTCTCAATGTGTTATAGCCCCTCAAGAACATTTATGCAGAAGGCATGCTCAATGCACCAAGGGGGAGGCTCCTTTGTGGAAAATGTCACGTACGCAATACCAGGACGTTGAATTCCAAACATGTCTTCTTACTCGCAAAGGGGCGGACATTTGCGGAACAGAAAACATGCACGCGGCACCTATGGCACGTGATGCTTTCATCTGTGTGATGTTGAAAGGGAAGTGAAGTTTGTACCATATCCCACTGATGATGGTCCCTGAAGCATGGACTTGAGAAGATCCGAATGTTAAAAACAGCTGCAAGCTGTGCACGTCTTCTCATCTTGATGCGAACAGGTAGCTGGTATGAATTAGGATGCAGCCAAAATTGGTTCCATATGATCACGTCTGGAGTAATCATGGCATTTAATTGTGATGGTGCTTTCTTAGAATCACTTTTCTGTTTTTACTCATTGAGACTTTTGAATCGTGTTCAAAATAATAATCTGTCAACTATGTGCTACAGTCTTGAAGCCTGCTCATGGAAGGGCGGGGGGGGGGGGGGGGGGGAGGGGGAAGGGGAGAGGAGATGGAGGGAGGAGGGGAGATGGGGGGGGGGAGGAAAGGGGAGGAGGAGACGGATAGGGTACCCAGTCCTCACTGAATTTCTCATCAAAATGTCTCTGCCACCTGTTTTTCTCTCTTTCTCTCCCCGTAAGTTCATGAATAAACTATGCAGGGCATCGTGCCCTGGTTTCTGGGAGTGATGGGTTACCATGGCGACAGGCATTGGGTTATTACTCAGGGAGCCGTTTTATAGCATTGTCAACAAGCATCTACAGGGGAGGTGCAGCATTGCTATCCCTCTTCTGCCCCCCCCCCCCTTCTGCCTGAAAGCTCTTGAGCAGTTTTGCATACTCATAGCCAAATGTGGTATGGTAAAGCTTTTATTAGGTCCATATTCATGATAGATGGAAAGAGAAAAGGACAATTTTTTTTTACATGTAGGCATTAGAGAGGGAAAACACACATGCTAGAGGCCACTACTGTGATGCTCTGTAATGATTAAAAGTTACCTTGTGGCTGACAAAAAGATAATTACTTTTCTGATAACCAGTTCCACTTGTGAGTGTGCATTTGAATAGTTAATCAATCATAGAGTCTACAACAGGTTATGTCATTTACCACAGGGAATAATTTCCTGGTATCGCATTGCAATTTGCTATGCAATTGTACACCAATGCTACACAACCTAACTTTTGTGTAGCAGTCTTCTTCCATAGAAGTGTACAGGATACCATTTGAAATATTGTTCATCAGCTAAAATTGCTAATCAAATATGAGTTTGGGAAATTTCCTGTACCGGTAGTTTTTGTTCTGATGCATATCTATCTATTGTACTTTCAATTTTGGTAGTATGCATTATCCATATGCATGGGAATTTACCTTACCAACCCTCACTCAAGAATTTGGGGAATATTCCTTTAAGAATTACTGTCTTAGTACAGAAATATAAGGAGGCTTCAAAGAGCTTTCAGGTTTATATTTTTATTGTTTGTTGTTTCTTCATTATTTATCTGATGTCAGATGAAGTATGCCCAATGAAATATTGTAAAACTAGTAGGTGTGATGGCATCAAAGATTGGGCATTATGAAGATGAAAATGAATGAATATTATGAAGGTGGAAGATACATTCATTCTGTATCAGGTTAGTGTAACAAACTTTTATGCAAAGTGGCAGCCTCTCCAACATTTGTTTGTATTTAAAAGAAAATGAGTGAAATGTAAAATATTGGGTTTTTTGTTGAATTTAAGGTAAATATCAGTTAATTTAGTTGTTACCAGAATTTCATGCCACAAAAATATTTTTGCTTTACAGTATGCTGGCGGCTGTTATCAGTGGAAAAAAGACACTGGTTATGCATGTTACACAGTTTCATTAATCACTATCACCACCCCTCAGTGTTTTTGATATTGTTTTTCCTCAGTATTTGATATTTGTCTTCAAATTTCTCGTAATATGTACTGGTACTATCATACCAATAATTTAGGGGTTTTATTTAGAAGCAGATAATCTATACACAGGTAGTGTTTTGTTTTACTATCGGTTGTGATTTACATTTTTACTTGTTATCATTTTCGAAGCGGGTGTAGACAGGATGCTGTGTTTGTTTGAAGTAAGCTACATGTAGGAGACTTGGTTGAAAACACAAAACTAAGCAGGCCATATTCTGACATTTATTTGGCTAGTTACACTGCATCACAATTGCAATCACTCATAACATTATACCGGAAGCCAAGTCCAACATATGTACTGCAAAGATAATTTGCAATGGAATAGATGGATCTTGCCTAAAGTAAAAGGCAATGCAAAATAATGCCAATTCAGAAGTGTGGCACTTGGACACTAATTCCGCACAGAGAGATTCCCTCATCTACTTAAACACATAATGCAGACGTCATGAAAATGTGATGGTGTCATTTGAGCGCTCCGAAGAGGCCCCGTGATTGGGTTATAATATGACACGCCTTCACAGCCTATTATCGTAGAGGCTGATCAAATTTGTCGTTGATTGGAAAAAGATTGCATTCCCAATTACAGGTGCTATGCTGCACCGTCCTTAGCTCTAGTGGCTTTGTTAAACAGCAGTTGTTTTGAATTGTTTTCTTTCTCTCCTAAATCATGCTCATAGAGGCAGTACTGAGAAATTATATTCACTATTGTAAGAGAGAGAAAAAAACTCCAACACATTAGTTTTGTCCTTTACCAAGTATCAATCCAATATAGTTGCCATGTATATGTGCTGAAGAAAAACAAAACAAAAGAAATAAGAGCTGGCATAATTTTAGTGTGTTTGTTTGGTTTCTAGTATTTAGAAAAAGTCTGTAGAAATCCACATTATATTAGAATTAATATCACCACTCAACGAAACATCAGTATAAATGGATGTTTGTTTCAAGATAAACATTCATTAACAAAATGATACCATAGATGCTATACAAATGTATCTCTCACTGCTTTACACAATTTACTTTGTGCAGAAATGTACACCTATCCCTGAAATACCAGTAGGTTGATTGACTGGTTTTGTTTGTTTGTTTGTTGTTGTTTTTTAATTATCATTACTGTATTGATTTGGACTGGCAAGCACATATTTTTCTACTGAAGTACATCAAATACTTGGAAGCTGGTAGGAAGTTGTGGCCATGTCAGGCAAGCCTCTAGCAAGCTTTCCCATGGTAAAGGAACAGCATTTGAAAAGTCATTAAAGAGTATGCATGTATGGTGGAGGATTTTCATATAACGAGTGTCACAAAACTGGTTCGTCTGTATACAGTGAGTAAGTCAAAGACAAAGAGTACAGTGTCTACACAGAATTTCCCCCGGCCCTTCTCTGAAGAGGTAATGCTGCCCTCTAGTGGCAGATTGCCTAGAAAAAGTAGAGATGGTAACATTGCATTATGCATCATTCTTCCTCGGAGGCCCCCTCATGAAAGTTCATGCTGACATTTTCGGTCCTGTTTTTGTGTTCAGGTGTAGCTTACTATTGTTCAGGTCTGAAGTACAACAGCAGCAACAACAGTTGAGTACCGTTTTATTTTGCTGCAACACATATTTCCCATAGACACCAGCCCGAGTATACTCGGGACTCGTCCTCAACGGGTTAATGGTCATTGGCAGTGGGCCAAAACACCGAAGGCCTTTATATGTCATTAGTAGGCCTACTGTATTAATTTTTAGCTGCCCATAGTGTCTCGTGAAATCAATGAAGGTTTCTATAGGCCTGAAATTGTTGACAATAATAGAATTTGTTAATAAATCCTTCAGAAAAAATAAAAAATTAACGTTCACCAGGGGAAGATCTTCCCATAAAAAAAGGTGAAGGATACACCATTATGTATACTCTCGACACCAGCCCTCCCCCACTAAAAGGTTCCATTATGTTTTCGGGTTGTCCGTCCGTCCGTCTGTCCATCCGTCCTTCCGTCTATCCTTCCGTCCGTCCGTAATGAATTTTGTGGACAGGGTAACTACCAAAACCTTTTGAGGTATCCTAATGAAACTTGGCATGTATGTGTATTAGGGGGTGAAGTTGTGTCTATCAACTTTTGGGTGCACATGCTCAAGGTCAAAGGTCAAAAGGTCAAGGTCAAATGCATAAAAAGTTCTATTTCCCCATATCTATGCAATGCCGAAGGTATTTTATTTAAACTTAGTGTATACTTGTACTTACCGCTTAAAGATTCTCCAGAGAGAGTTTTCATGTCATAAGGTCAAAGGTCAAAAGGTCAAAGGTTAGGTAAAAATGTGGCAATTTCACTTTTCTCGCAAATGGTTCAATGTATCTTCATGGAGCTTGGTACATATGCATGTACTGACTGGCAGGGATTATCTAGGGAATTTAGGGGTTATGGGTCAATATTCAGGGGTCAACAGTCAAGGTCAACTCCTCAAAAATTTTACCATTCCCTCATATACTAGTATACACTGCAATGCTAGCATTATTAGTTTTAAAACTTAATATATACATGTATTACCTAATAGAGATTCTCTGGGAAATTTCCAGCCAGCAGGACAAAGGTCAAAGGTTAAGGGTCAAAGGTCAGGTTTAAATGAAGAAAAAAAATATTTTGTACTGTAATTACACTCTTTTTTCATACCTTGAAAATTACTCAATGCATAAACTTATAACAGGGTTGGTCAGAAGTCAAGTAAAAATCCTCAATTCCCCAAATATGTGTACCTGCACTCTTAGACAGTTATAGCAAACCCAGTTGAGGAAAGTGAACATTCAAGACATTTCTGACAGACCTGTCATATCAGTATTTTGCCAGTTATGTGAAACTGTCATCACACATTGTGAAGACATTGTACCATACAACTATTGGGAGAATCATGCATTATGGCGGAGGCATCAGTTGCCATAGCGACATTTCTAGTTATTCCTGTCTCTTTTCTATGTGTGTTTTGAGGGGGACTAGCTGATATCATGTGCTGATATTGCACAAAGGTCTTCCCCAGATGTGTGGCTGCTACTCAACCCCCGTATCGTCTTACCATTTCCCATTTTCCCATTTTCCATCTGCAGGCGACAGAGGAAATGGGGAAAACATTGTCGCAGATCAAGGGATGCCTCTATGGGATAGATGGACAGGATCCCCAGGTGGAGATAGTCAGTCAGATCGCCATGGGGATCTACGAGTACCTCTTCCCGCTCATCGAGAACATGTCCAGGCTCGAGTTTGAGGTGATGACCGCCAAAAAAAACCTTCCCTGACCACATCTTGTGGTGCTTATGCTTGTTCCATGCTTACAGAATGTACAATACATTGAGGACAAATGGTTTTCATTCAGTTTTGAATCACTTAAGAACAATTATCCCCATTTTGGTGGTATGATAGTTGGAATATTTCCAAATAATGTCATGATGGCTCATTTTAAGGAGAAAAAGCATACATTTCTGCATAGTTTTAGCTCTGTTTATAGATTTCTCTATATAACAGTTACACTTATAAGATTTGTATAAACGTTGTAATTGCTATTCAGTACTGTAAAACGAGGAATGTTCGCGGGCATTTTAATTTCACGAATTTCGCGAGCGCCAAGATTCGCGAAATTTCTTGTCTACACTATATGCATTGAACGCCAGTAGCAATTCGCGAAAATTTCATGCCACGAAAAAGGCCGTTGGCTCCAATTCGCGAAAATTTTGTGCCGCGAATTTATCATGTTTTACAGTAATTAGATCCTTACATCATTAATGCATTGAAAAAAACAAAACAACCTAGTACTAGTGGCATGTTTGTCACTCTCCTCATTATCGTTATCTGTATATATTTCATTTGTACGGCTAGGGCAAGACTTTGATATATAATAAAAGAAAACTGCCATTCCCAAGGACTTTGCTATAACAGGAGTAGCTTGTATTCCTTTTTGGAGGCCTCTTTCAGTAAATAATCTTGTAACATCATTCTCTCTGTGATATGTTCTTACATTTTCATATCAGCAAGAAAGGAACCCATACTTACAGTGTATGTTCTTGTGTTATTATGATGACAGCATTGTTTCTAATTGTGTTTCTCTTTTTTTTTTTCTCTTGTATCATGTTTATTTTCTTCATTTTGAAATGCAGGCCAAGAAAGATTTAGTACAGATATTCAGCAATGTCCTTCGTCGCCAAATTGGCTCCCGGTCACCCACCGTAGAGTTCATCATGAACAAGAGAGAAATTCTCTTGATGCTGGTCACAGGGTAAGCTACTATGAAAGTGGGTGCCATGTTATTGAATATCTCACTGCCACCAATTAGGTTACGGTTTTGCCAGAGTTGGTTTGTTTGTCTGTGTGTGTGTATGTGTGTGTGTGTTTGTGTGTGTGTGTGTGTGTGTGTGTGTCTGTCTGTCTGTCTGTCTGTCTGTCTGTCTGTCTGTCTGTCCATCCATCTGTCCATCTGTTTATCTGTTTTTCTGTCTCTCTGTTTACTCCAAGGTTCTGAATGGATATGGATGAAAACTAGATGGCATGCTTACTTTTATCACCCTTTGTTTTTGTTTGTTTGTTTGTTTGTTTTTTGATAAGCTAAAATCAATGTCATTTGTCACCATTCACACATCAGCAAAAAAAAAAGACAAAACAAAACAAACCAATTATTTCATGGCAAGGAAAGCATGATAAATATCCATACTGTTTATTCTTAACAGTGATTAGAGCATGACCTGGGTACCATTTCTTCCCTTTTCATAAAAGATGGTAGGATAGCAACTCTTGCGAGAATAGCAACTTCCCATAGCAACAGCCAATCAGGAAGCTGGATTCTTGTCACTACCACGACACTTGCCATTACAGCAAAGAGTTGCTGTATATTGTAGCAAGTTTTAATGAAATGGGGCCCTTGGCTTAGTGCAGCGAGTCCAAGCATAGGTTTAAGAACTTTGGTATTTCATTGTTGCATTCTGTTCACTCTTATTTCAGGTGGCAGAGTATTCTGAGGTTTCAAAAGAATTATCAGGCTGCTCATTATGTTTTAGAAAACAGACATTCAGTGTTTATGAAGTGTTTATTTTTAGGTCTGTGTAAATGGCCTAAAAAAAAGATTAGATTAGCATTCAATAGCTTTGCCTTCAGTCTGTCTGTCATCAACATTAGATGTCAACAATGAATAGAAAAAGCAGCCACTGGACATTGGGCAAAGTGGGGCAAGTATTAATGTGGTGGTTTGTACTGGACACCTCAAATTGCCTCGCATCTCAGCAGACTTTGTCGCCTGCATCACATGGTATTATTACAACTACTGTACCTAAATTGTTTTTGCTGAGCAATAGAATATGCGGTGATGCCCGGTAATGCGAGGGAACTTGCAAAGTGCTGTGGAGTAGAAAGTTGTGGATTTAAAGATGCCAGATAAGGTCGCAGGCGCACTGCCTAATGATCCACTGAATAACACACAGAATCAGCCAATGAGAGTCCAGGACGTCCGATCCATTCGTTTCTACTGAAAATCATCCCTCTCGTCAACAACCTGAAGAGGTGGGTGACAAGTTCACCTTGCATTACCTTGCATTACCACCTACCAGATGTGTTTCTTTCTCCTGAGGAAAAATTTGAGGTGTTACGTCACATCACCATGCATCACCTCATATCACCTCGTATCACCTTGAATTTGTATCATTCAGTAGAAACATGCTCATTATGCTATCCCTCCTTGAATTTTGTCCCAGGTACGAGAACCCGGAGGTGGCCTCAACTCTGGCCTCATGCTGCGGGAATGCATCCGCCACGAGCCACTGGCCAAAGAGATCCTACAGTCCGAGGATTTCTACAGGTTTTTCCAGTACGTGGAGGTGTCAACCTTTGACGTCGCTTCTGATGCCTTTTCCTCGTTCAAGGTAAAATAGGGTGTGCTCCCTCCTGCCCCCCCCCCCCCCCATACCAAGATGACTTTGGGTATGTTTATCTAAAAATTTTCTGAGGCAGAATCACAATCACATTTTCGGGCAATAGATAAAAGCAACTGTGTTTCAAACGCGTTTAGAAATGCTTATTTGCAACGCCATTCAAAGGGTGATTTGAAACACATTCGAGACTGAGATCCCCTTTCTGCAATTAAAATTTTGAAACATGTTTATATCTCTGAGCTGCCCAGATCAACTTTCAGCTGTTTCTGGCTGCGGAGAAAGCTTGTGCCATTTGTGTTTTCTATCCATTGTTTGTGTGTGAATGATGAAAGCATGTTTAGTGGTACACAGTTGACCTCTACATGTATGTCCTGGGTCAAACAACGCAAAGCAGTTGTGCAGTGACAACACTCAAATCGCGATTATGTGATGGTTAGATAAACGTGGCACCCTGAGAATCGCGTTTCAAACCATGTTCATACGTAAATGCCATTCAAAATATGTTTTGAAACATGGTTCTCTCTCGGGAGTTAGATAAATACACCTTTTTACAGCCCTGTCCATTCACCCCTTCCTAATTCCTTGTATAGTATGTCCCCCAAAAAAAATTACAATCAAATTTTGGCATTGATAACTCCCAATGTGATTAAACCGTCTACTTCAGGGTCTTAAAATATAACATCTTAGCTCTATTTTGCAGAAAACCCCATTCAATTTGGTTAAGTAGTCACACAGAAATGTGGATTGTTGTAAAGCATGTCATGGGTCAGATTCTTCCAAGTTTAGCACTTGGATGCTCTTGAAACTGCATATTAATGTGTAAAGATAATGGACAGAACTTGGAGGGAAGGGATTCCTGACATGCTCTACAAAACTCCCCATTTCTCTTTGATCACTGGAGCAAATCGAATGGGGTTTTCTGTAAGATGTGGGCGATGAGTCATAGTTACATATCCTTAAATTGTATTTGGATTTATTCTCTATTTTAAAAGTTGTCATTGCGGAGGGTCCCGTTGTGATTTTTTTTGGGACATATGGTATTTTGCATTTTTAACCCTTCAGGTGCATAGGCACTCAGCGGGTACTTGCAAAGTTCTTTCATGAGCATTCAGTAATCCGTCCAACTTAACCTACATTGTAGTTGTAAAGTTAGCAAGCCCACTCAGGTATAGCATTGTGCCTCAGTTGGGCAGGAAGACCATGGCGACACAATAGGGATTAGAAGGATTAGGTGGATTAGGTGGATTAGGTAATCTTTCTTCATCAACAGCATGTTTCCAGACATCTGTTTCAATTGTTGACCAAAGCACTGTAGTTAGGGTTAATGGCAGTTTGCTGACACCATGAAATCTTGAATCTTTTTGGACCTCAACGCAGTGAAAGGAGATTGACGGAGAAATGTGTTGTGCATTGCCAATTTAGCAAGTGTTTAATCGAATTTTGGAAGAAACTTGGTAATGATGCACAAATGAATTCAGCTACCTGTAATGAAACAAATATTACCCTTGTGTTGTTTTTTTGTTGTTGTTTTTCCACACAGCTGAACATATTGGCAACTCTTTGTTGATAAAAACACTGGTCATATTTTGTCATTCTTTTTTCTTTCATACAAGGAGTTGCTGACTCGACACAAGTTAGTAGCGGCTCAATTCTTGGAGGAGAACTACACAAGGGTCTTTGACCACTACCAGCACCTCCTCAACTCTGAGAACTATGTAACAAGGAGACAATCACTAAAGGTAGGCATTGCAAACCTTGAGTGAGAGTTTGGAGTGAGACACTGTAAGGGAATGAGTGACCAAACCCAAGGGATCAAAGAAATGGTGGTAAGGGGGGTGGGGGGCATTAGGATGCTTTGGAAGGGGAGTGTCTCTCCCCCCCCCCCCCCCCCCTTCTCACTGAAGGGAGCCTTGACGATTTTACATTTTGGTGCACTGTGATGCATACTTCAGTAAAGATTTCAACACATGCATAGAGAGTGTGTGCGTGTGGGAAAACCTGTAAATTTGGGCTTGGGCATATTGAGTG
Organism: Diadema antillarum; assembly: GCF_040938485.1. NCBI lineage: Eukaryota > Metazoa > Echinodermata > Echinoidea > Diadematoida > Diadematidae > Diadema > Diadema antillarum. The sequence continues at coordinate 1,623,182 of NW_027270953.1, forward strand.
TTTGGGTTATCAGGGATTTTGGGGACATTTCTCTTTCTTGCTTTCTGTGTCTGGGGTTCAGCATAAGAATTCTTTCGTCACAGTGAGACAGTTAAAATTTGGTGAATTGCGTGAGCCTCACGCTAGTTACACAAGAGTTGGTAGCCCTGAGTGGAGTTAAGATGACTGCTGGGTCCAATGGGAGGCATTAGGTCCCTCCATAGAGGGCTCACTCTGAATGTTTTTTTTTTTTTGTGTGTGTGTGTGTGTGTGAAGTATGCAGGAAAGTTCATGGAGTGTCTGCTGCAACTTTTGATCTTCTGCAGCCTTAACTGCACTTCACATTCAAGTGACTTTGATAGTAAAGTCAAACAAACCTGTGTACAGGTTCCATTAAAGACACTCAGTCGTGGCGAGTGGTTTGTGCGGCACGGAGACGAACGCAACACGCTGCCTCCCCCATTCTGTATCAAATGTAGTGACCCCCGAATGAGAATAGCGCTGGCTCAATGGGTCAGCGAAAATACGGTAGGCTACAAGAGAGCTCCCTGTGCTTATCTCCTAACCCAAAATGGCTGTCCCAGCGAGCCACGAGAGCTTCCGAATGGACGCACACTCTCAGTGCACATGCACATGAAGAGAGGCCGAAAGAGCCACGCGTCTTCTGGCCTCTCTCCTCCAATCACCGCTGCTCACGGTGACAATATTTGTGTATGATGCGTACACACACACGCCGCAGCGTCTTCTGGCCTCTCTCCTCCAATCACCGCAGCTCGCGGTGACAATGTTTGTGTATGATGCGTACACACACGCACACACACACACACTTGTCTCAGTGGTAGCATTGCGCAATTGCATGCACAAACTTCGGTCGTTCGGAGTTTACGTACCATTAGGGATGGCGATCGGCTGCCTTTAAGATAGCATGCAAACAAAGAAGGCTGGAGAATATTAGAAGTTTCTCAGTTTCCCACTAAGAAGCAATATCTCTCAAAATCTGATGTCATCACCTCACTGCTCTGTTTTTTGTTTGCATCTGAAAATATAAACAAAAGTCAACTTGAACATGGGGTAGATTTTTGACTTTAACGAAGAATGTGAAATCGTTTATCCCTCAAGGAGTATCAAAGAATGTGGGAGCCTTCGAAATCTGCTGTAATGAAAGAATTTTTCGTTCGGGTAGAAGTCAGCGCACCTGTCATCTATTTTCTGTTTTTTCATGCCTCACAGCTTCTTGGTGAGCTCCTGCTAGACAGGCATAACTTCACCACCATGACCAAGTACATCAGTAACCCAGAAAATCTCAAACTCATGATGAACATGCTGCGAGACAAGAGCCGGAACATCCAGTTTGAGGCATTTCATGTATTTAAGGTGAGCACGATTACATTACTTTGTGCTGTTTGCCTGTGTGTATTTATGTACTGGGTGTGTGTTTCCATGTGTCTATGCATCTGTTTGGTACAAGTCCACAATGCCTTTAAAGGGATAGTACAGTATTAGTGGAGATGAGAATTGGTCTCTTAACTTTTTGCGAGATACCAAGAAAACAGTTACGAAATAGTACAGAGCATACCATCTTAACCCTTACTTACCGGGGGGGGGGGGGGGGGGGGGGGGGGGGGCCATAATGGCCCCCCCCTCGACGAATTCCGCGACCATTCTGCCGCGCCGCTCGCTGACTTTTTACTTTCAAGTCTCGCGCAACTTTTGAGACCAAATTTGTCGCGCCCGGGCATACCGTTCCGAAGCCACGCCCCTTCAAAAAATTTTCGTCAACCCCAAAATTGCTCAAAAACGTGATTTTGTGTACAAAGTCAATACAAATTGTGTTTTTTCAGTTAACTCATATAAAAATTCATATTTTTAATTTTAATGGCTGAAATAAATTTATTTTAGTATAATTATGCTTCTAAAGATGTGTATGACAAATTCTGCTGAAAAAAACAACAAAAACAAAAGTTCGAAAAAACAAAGAAATAAATTTAAAAATGATAAAACAATAAAAAACCTAAGAAATTAATTTTGATACTGAATTTCTTTTTACGCACAAATGTTCCGAATGTCACTAGGAATATTTACACTAAAAATCAGCATTCCATAAGCTTTTATAAGCCAATTACAGACGAAAATGAGGTTTTTTGCATATATTTGCATAATTAATTAATTTAAAATAGAAAATGCAAATTTTTTGAAAATTAAACTGAACAGTCTTGTAGATTACATCCGGCTTTATGTTCATGCAAAATTTTGCGGCGATCGCGCGATCAACGGCCGAGATCTGAAGGGGGGGCCATAATGGCCCCCCCCCCCCCCCCCCCCCCCCCCCCCCCAGGAATTCAAGCTTGCTAAATAGCCCAGGTAAGTTAGGGTTAAGAGGAATTCAAAGTTTATTTGATGAAAATCGGGTTTGGAATGACAGACACATCCAAAAAAAAGTAAAACAAAGCGATCGTAATAAAGTCGCTCTGTTTTGGATATCTCAGCCATTTCAAAACCAATTTTCATCAAATAAACGTTGACTTCCTCATGGAATTACATGCTCTTCTTATTTCATAAAGGTTTCTCATTATCTCACCAAAAAATGTTAGAAACCTGAAATTAGGTCTCAACCAAAACTATACGATCCCTTTAAGTCACATATGCTTATAAAAGCTAGAGGGTGTCTATACTGGACCTAGGAGATTCGAGAGATGGAGTCACAGTAGTCTTATTCCCTTTGATCCCATCATTGATGCCACCACTCAAATATATTTAGCCCGTTGAGGACAGGCTGATTTTGCTACAACGCACATTTCCCATAGACACTTGCCAGAGTATGCTTGGGACTCGTCCTCAACGGGTCTCAGTGGCATGTGCCAAGCTGGGTCTCCCACCTAGATAGGAAGATAATCAATTCATAATAAATTCATAATAGACCCGATATCTCCCAAGTTGATTTCTATCGTCGGGTTTATGTCAGGCTTATGAAAGCTTCTGACCACACAAGCTGTGGGGTTTCAGGGATGAACACTGTACAAGGGTTCTCCATAGTTCAGTCAGTAACAGCACCAGTCTGGCAATCTGGAGACATCGGGATTGAATCCGATGGAATTCCATTTTCTTTGCTCATCATGTCACCATTTTATAAAACAAATAATGCACATTATATGGTCAACTTCACCTTGTGTGTTTCTGACTGTTCTAAAGTTTTTGTCCCCGCCGAACGAGTTCGAGCAGGGGACTATGAAACGGGCTCCGTACGTGTGTGTGTCCGTGTGTCCGTCTGTCCGTCCGTCCGTCTGTCCGTCTGTCTGTGCGTCCGTGTGTGATCAAAATGTTCAATTTGCTACTTCTCTGTCATTTATGAGCCAATTTTGATTCTGTTTGCTTTATATGATAGCACTACATGGGAGCTTTGAAACTTCTACACAGAATTTCAGTTTTGACCTTGACCTTTGACCTATATTGTACATTTTGCTTCAAAATGCTACTCCTTCGCCATTTCTAACCCGATTTCGATTCCGTTGGCTTTATGTGATGGCACTAGGTGAGGGCTTCAAAACTTCTACACAGAATTTTGACCTTTGACTTCTTTGACCGTTGACCTTGATTTTTGACCTATATTGTACATTGGCTACAAAATGCTACTCCTTCGCCATTTCTAACCCGATTTTGATTCCATTTGCTTTATGTTATGGCACTAGGTGAGGGCTTCAAAACTCCAGAATTTTGACCTTTGACTTCTTTGACCTTTGACCTTGATTTTTTACCGATATTGTACATTGGCTACAAAATGCTACTCCTTCGCCATTTCTAACCCGATTTCGATTCCATTTGCTTTATGTGATGGCACTAGGTGAGGGCTTCAAAACTTCTACACAGAATTTTGACCTTTGACTTCTTTGACCTTTGACCTTGATTTTTGACCTGCATTGTACATTTTGCTACAAAATGCTACTCCTTTGCCATTTCTAACCCAATTTCATTTCCGTTTGCTTTATGTGATGGCACTACAGTCTGTAGGTGAGGGCTTCAAAACTTCTACACAGAATTTTGACCCTTGACTTCTTTGACCTTTGACCTTGATTTTTGACCTATATTGTACATTGGCTACAATATGCTCCTCCTTTGCCATTTCTAACCCGATTTCAATTCCGTTTTCTTTATGTGATGGCACTAGGTGAGGGCTTCAAAAGCTCTACACAGAATTTTGACCTTTGACTTCTTTGACCTTTGACCTTGATTTTTTGACCTATATTGTACATTGGCTACAAAATGCTACTCCTTCGCCATTTCTAACCCGATTTCGATTCCGTTTGCTTTTTTGTGATGGCACTAGGTGAGGGCTTCAAAACTTCTACACAGAATTTTGACCTTTGACTTCTTTGACCTTTGACCTTGATTTTTTACCTATATTGTACATTGGCTACAAAATGCTACTCCTTCGCCATTTCTAACCCGAATTCGATTCCGTTTGCTTTTTGTGATGGCACTAGGTGAGGGCTTCAAAACTTCTACACAGAATTTTGACCTTTGACTTCTTTGACCTTTGACCTTGATTTTTTACCTATATTGTACATTGGCTACAAAATGCTACTCCTTCGCCATTTCTAACCCGAATTCGATTCCGTTTGCTTTTTGTGATGGCACTAGGTGAGGGCTTCAAAACTTCTACACAGAATTTTGACCTTTGACTTCTTTGACCTTTGACCTTGATTTTTTACCTATATTGTACATTGGCTACAAAATGCTACTCCTTCGCCATTTCTAACCCGAATTCGATTCCGTTTGCTTTTTGTGATGGCACTAGGTGAGGGCTTCAAAACTTCTACACAGAATTTTGACCTTTGACTTCTTTGACCTTTTACCTTGATTTTTTACAGATATTGTACATTTTGCTACTAAAGGCTACTTCCGGCGGGGACATATTTTACGCACCGCGTAATTTCTACTTTTCCTTGTTATCAGGCAGATAATTCTCACTACTGCCCTGTGTAATGTGCATAATTTGTTTGATTATGCCTGATTTTGATTACGATGGTCATTCCCCCGCAGGTATTTGTAGCCAACCCCAACAAGTCTAAGCCCATCCTGGAAATCCTGCTGAAGAACAAGGAGAAGCTGGTGGAATTCCTGACCAACTTCCACACGGACCGGACGGAGGACGAGCAGTTCAACGACGAGAAGAACTATCTCATCAAGCAAATCAAAGAGCTGCAGCCCGCCCTGCCGACGTCGACGTAAGAGAGGGTGGAGGCGGAGAGATGGAGCGTGAGAGAATATAAGAGGGAGAGAATGTGTGTGAGAGAGCGAGAGGGAAAGAAGGAGTTTGTGTGAGATTAACAAAAAAACGGATCCCATGCATAGAGCAGGCTAGCTTTCATCGTAGATCCACTGTTGGTACGGGCAGACCCATCTAGGAGGAAGCAGGTAACGGTCTTGGCTTTCTGACATCGGGGCCTGTGTGGCTTCTGTCTGCTTTTCACAAAGTAGCTGATATCCTGGCCTCTAGGACGAGCAGGAATTCCTTCTGGAGTTTGGCAATCACTCTACCGTTTGTTGGCTCACTTTTTCTTATTTACTAGGTTTTTTTAATAAGTTTAGCTGGATGTTGAAAGGTTATCAAAATGTTACAGATGAATTTGCATTTTCTTTTTCTTTTTTCAAAACAATTGTTTGACTGAACCCAACGATTGTACTGTTTCTGGCATTGTGCAGATCCATTAGTGAATATGCCATATATTTTGTGAGGTCTTTATTTGGGTGCAATTCATGAAATTAACAACACACAAAATCATTAACTCTGATATTGACGTGAATTCAATGTGTATACATATATCTCTCCATTCATTACTGGACTCTACAATCGCAAATTTAACCACATACAAAATTGTCAAGAAGTCTTGCTTCGCAGAAAATTAGACTCGCTAAATATATGGCCTATGCAGTATTTCACCACATACGTCCAATTGATCACAGCGTTACAACATGTAGAACAAAATCACATAGTGTCAAGTGTGTACGCTTTAAAACTTTGAACACATATGTCAGATACTGCAAAAACTATTCAGCTGTGTATGGTATGTATCAAAAATACCCAGTGTAATGTACTGTAAGTATGTGCTTATCCCTTGTTCTTATGTCCATGCCGTAGCAAGTCAATTTTGGAGGAGTAGATTTAAAAAGCCAAATTATGTAACCGTCCCAGAGCCCATTATCACGCCAATGTTGAAGGTTGTAGTAATTGCACCGACGCCAACAGCCACTCAAAAGTTTGTGGCTAATTGAATGTTTTCCAGCTGATATCATGATAACTGCAATCATTTAGACTTGCAACAATTTGGGGTTCCGGCAATATGCAGAGCACTGTCGTGGAGCCCTGTCACAGATACACTGTTGGATAGCTCTGTAGCATTGTCGCTTTTGGTTGTCTAGCTTGCATCTTAGTCCACATACGATGTAATGCAATCAGTGCATGCATTTTGTTCATTACTACTCTTTCCTCGATTTAAATGTGGCGTAAAAAGAGATTACAGTTTTTCAGTTTGAGTGATTTTTGGTCAATAATGTTGTGGGTTTCCCCTGTTAGGCTGCAATGTGCTGGTCACACAATGACAAGCAAAGAAATCTTCAAAATGAAAGACATGACATGGGTTGGTCGGTTGGTTGGCAAGTTCTGCTGTACTCTTCCCCAACATATCCTGGTCACATACATGAACGTAGCTCTTAGCGCGCTGGTCTGGCGAGACGAGATGCAGCCTAGACCACATCAAACTTTGCCTCCAAGCCATCCCACAATACATCTGAAACAGGGCTTGCTGGAAGGTATTTGCATATTGGCAGTAACCCGAATTGGAGACCCACTCTATGGAGTGGGTCTTTATTCAGGATGAATTGCATAAAGTTTGCTGAAAACTTTCGAGCCTGGGCAAATACATCCTTCAAGATGAGCAAGGGTTTTAGAAGACTCCCTCCTGAGTGTGTTCTGTTGCACCCATAGCATGAGCAATGCCTTGCTCCTTTGAGATGCCAAAGAATGGCTGATTTTAAGCTTTAATACCTCCAAAAGGTACTTTCATATCAAACTTTAGTACACATACATACAAATTCATCCTTGCTCCCCCTGTACCATGACACAATCGATAACCTTTGCTACTGGTTATTAACTTCTTAAAAGTACCAAGTCCTGATACTGTCATGGGACCTTCACCTCCGTAAGTCAGTCCCAGTTAATCCCCACCCCTACCACCACCCTACCACCACCCTACCACCACCGTAACACCACCCTACCACCACCCTACCACTACCCTACCACCACCCTACCACCACCATAACTCCACCCTACCACCACACTACCACCACACTACCACCACACTACCACCACCACCACACTACCACCACCCTACCACCACCCTACCACCACACTACCACCATCCTACCACCACCCTACCACCACCCTACCTCCATCCTACCACCACCCTACTATCACCCTATCACCACACTACCACCACCCTACCACCACTCTACGTCTACCCTACCAACACCCTACCAACACCCTACCACACCCACACACGAACTACTTGCTGGTGGCTGTAGATAGTGTTTAGAAGAAAAAGAAGAAAAAAAATGAAGAAAAGAAGACAAACACAAATTGTTTCTGGCAGCGAAAGTGCCACATGGTCACAGTGAGCCATATCTTTGCACCACACTGATTGGCAACCTGCAGCACCCTGTGCTCTCATGTGGAATAAAAGAAGTGAGCTATACAGGTGTAGTCACATTCATCTCGGCACGTAACCATCCATTTATACCTCACTTCATGGTCAGACGTAGATGGTAAAAAGACTTGGCCTCGTAGAGTGATGTTGAGAAGAGAAAGGAAATCACCTCTCCCTGACTTCAACTGAAAAAAAAAGAAAAGTGGAACACTCATTTTGAATTTGACCCAAATCTTCATATCCTTGTAGGGCAGTAACAAGGCCTCCTGCTATTAAAGTGTTTGAGCCTCAAGGTGCGGAAAGTGAAAATGTGAATGAGATACTGATATATTATGGTTTGGTGGGTCTGGATTTGTTGAGATTTATTTGGCTCTAAGTTATGCCCATTTTGCTATAATGAAGACACTACACCCTCACATTGTAGCAGCTGGACATTTCAAGCGTTGTGGACACTGATGGCGCAAGGGCGGAGTCATTATTTAGGGAAAACAATCTACACACTTTCTAAGAAACCAGTATGACATCACGTGTGTGCATGTTTGTGTGCGTGCGTGTGTGTATTTGTCTGTGTGTATGTGTGTATAAAGGAATTTGTGCACATATATTTCTCTCATAGCGAAGAGCTCACATCCTCATGTCAGTTTTGTTGTTTTGTTTTTTTTCTAATTGATCGACATTGTAATTATTCAATGCAATTGTACCAGTTATAGTTATATATATGTATGTATATCATAATTGTATATTTCTTTGCTATAACCAAGGAAGGAACATGAAAAAAAAAATGGGAGTATGTACATTTGCCATGAGTGACAAGCTAACCAATTAGCAGTTTGGTTTATTTTTGTTGTTGTTATTGTCGTTGTTGTATCTACTCTTGATTTTTCATTCTTGCTATCAATGAATGATTTCTCAGGTTTTGTTTTTCCGTCGCACTTCTTTTCATTGATGCTATGATTTTGAGGGGGTTAAAGTCCAGTTCCAGTGAGACACAGCCTGGTGTAGCTCCGTCAGAGACAGGATTTTGAATGCCAGAAAGGCGCAAGTTGCAATGTTCAGGTTTAGAAATGTACATTGCAAGTCTAAAATGCAAATTGATCACAAAAGGGTAGTTCATGTCGAATGGAGCCATGCTCTACATAATGGAGTCCCAGGCCAAACCACATAGAAGTCAGAGGAGCCGAAATATCTCCTGCCCCAATGTCGAGAAAGACGACACTGTCACCGTCAACCAAATGGACGAGATCGCGCCCTGATACAGGGATGTAATATTGAAGCTGAATGGAGAGAAAGAAACTTAAAATGGTAGTCTTAGAGCCGCACATGTAATACTGTACATGGATCATTTACTTGTGACGTGAACGTTCACCGAGTACTGTGAAAACTTGATAGCTTCTTCACAACACGGTATCATTCGCTTGTGGCCCATGGAGACGAAAAATCTATAGGGTCACAGCTCCAGACAGCGTGGGTCAAAATTTTATCCAACTTTCATCATTTATGCTGGACCCAACCTACATTTGTATGATGCAAGTTAGCCTCAAATAATACATTGTATAAAAAGGGTGAGGTTTTCCTTCCCAGTGGCTGCAATTTCCATTTTATCAAAAAGCGATGTTCAGGGGAAGTTTTTCCCTCTTTGAGTAGAACGAGAAGAAAAAAACAGAGAAAAGATGAGATATGTATATGTGTACACTTTTACCATCACAAAATGAGAATTCTCAACATTGCTATTTAAGAACAAACAGGAGATTGAGACTACAAAAAAGTTCATGACACAAACCCGCTTGTCAAGAGGTGGCAAAAGAATGGTTATGTGGGACTCTTCGACATATTGTCTCATAACCCCTAGGTACGGAAATAAGCTCACCATCGATTTTCTCATACCAATAGCAAGTAAAAGCAGTGTATACTGAGTGCCACAGGATCGATTCCTTTTGTATTTGGCAACGGATGAGGTTGCATTCTACACCGTGATTCCCGGTGATAATAAACCTACATGTACAGCATGAATCAGACACGTGTAATCTTTTATATTGGCAGTGATCTATAACAGTATTCTTTTCTCTGCGGTAATGACGCGACTTGTTCGTGCACGTCGTACATGTATCAAGTGCAGGAATCTTACTGGTGTAGTCTTTACCCAAACTTGTATATGATGTGTACAGTAGCAACATATGAATACAGGAAAACCCTGTTCTAGTGGAAACATGCATTTTATGAATGGAACGACATCAAGTTACACGTAACTACACTCTGTTCAAAGAAAAAAAAAAGAAACACCTTAAAATTACATGTGTCTTTTCATTATTTTCCATATCAATTGAATTGGTGTTTACGCAGACACACAGCAGACTAGATTATTTTGGCAGAGTGCTGTTTGCCATGCAAACGTAAAGAGTAAATATAAGATGCTGGTAGTAAGATTTGTATTGTGACATTACAGGTGATTATTGTGACATCACAGGTGATTTATGTGAAATAGCAGGTTTTTTTTTCCCCACTTCAAGGGATGTTTCTTGTTTGTATACAGCAGAGAAGTGTAGCTGAATTTTCTCCGAGATGAGATGCCAAATGTGAAGATTTCTAGTATTCTCTTTAATTCTTATCACTTTGTATCTTATGGTACTTTGTTGTACTCTTTTTTTGCATTAGTGTTGATTCTAAACTGTCTCAGAAAAAAACAAGAAGAAGAAGAAAATGGTACCGAGTTTCTTTCAAATGTGAAATACCCCTCTTGATCCAGTTTTGAGTGTACAGAAATATCCAGCAATGTTTCACACTGGACGAGTAAGGTTTTGTAGTTGTCCTGCCTGAAGTTAATGGACCTTGTGTTTTCGTCCTTTGTGATAATGCAATGGAAGGAGGTGTACAAAATGATTCTGTAAATAGCACACAGATAAGGATATAAGTCCCTACAAATTAATTTAGCCAATGCCAAATATTTGTTACAGTTGACATTGTATGATACACGTGTACTCGTACCTTCTGTAAACTAGCCAGTAGAATCACATGCTCAATACTGACGGAATGAATGCTGTCATTTTTTTTTTTTCATGATGAATACTCACGAGTGTTAATACAGTATGTTTCTAGAAATTGTCGTGAAGCATGGAACAGTGTGAACGCGTTGCGTCCTCAAGGCTCCGTATTGCTCTGTAGATTTCACTGTCCGGGATGGAATCCAATCTCCCCTTCCCAGCATGCACTGGTATGCTGAAGTCAGCCACCAGTTTTGTTGTGACTTTTCACCATCATGGCAACCAATGCGCCTCACCCATTTCATGTAGATGATAAGATAGGCAAAGGGTTGTTCCTACATACCTTTGCATAATCATTGGTTATAGTTTTTATGCCAATGTTCAGATGGGCCATATGAAAAAGCAGCAATATTCTATCAGTTTGATGTTAGGAAAACAACAGCAAAAAAAAAAAAAGACACATAAAAGTACCATTTTAATGTAAACAAAAGAAATGCTAGGAATTTATCACCGTCCATCCATACAGGTAAACGATTTTATTTTGGCTGCTGGAATTTTCCACGTGCCCCGTCACATTGTGGCTACACAGCTAAAATTGCTCTTGTATTGGAGCTGGAATTGAATTAATTCTAGAGAGTCGAAGTAGTCTAATTCAGTCATTTCTTCAATGCTCTTCTCTATCTCACCGAGTAGCATGAAAAGGATGTTCCTCAGTAATTTTGCTAGTATTCTTATTGTTTGATCATTTTGTTTTCTTGTGACAATATATTACCTCAATTGAATATGTATTTCTAGTTAATCCTCTATCGAGTGCATTCAAGATACTATTGGGTGATGTTAGTATGTACTCTTAATCCAGATTTCTACGTGCTTGCGCTCAGACATGATTTTTTAGGGATGTTTATTTTGCTGACAGACTTAATTTTGTCTTATATTTCTCAGAGTAATGTTTGATGCTATTTTTGTGTACGCTACACTACTCTTCTTCATTTATATCACACAGAGTGTTCAGTTATTTCGCTTCATATTATTAAAAAAAAAGGAGGAGAAGAAGTAGTTTAACTCCAAGTACAAAGAGTTGAATTCAGTCACACAGCCGAATTTTGAAGGCTTTTCCCAGGAAAAGAAACGTCTTTACCTTTCCTTGTATCTTGTACATAGACGGCACTAAAATTCAAACAGCATTATACACTCAATTGTTGTAATTTGCAAGGTCTTTGCCCCTGAGTCATTCTTTTGACACAGAGCGGAAGATGAAAGTAGGTGATATCAATTTGTTACGTTGTACTGGACACTCTTTGCAATGGCAAATCATTTGACCTTTGAATTGGTGTGTTTGATGAATACAGTCCAGTCAGAAACATAAAGTCTTATTAATCGATACTAACAGTCAGTTGTCAGTGTCTGTGATTAGGCTTGAGGTGGGGGTGGCACAGAAGGAAATGTGATCTACGATAAAGTCACAAACATCTCATTGAGTTTCAGCTGACTGTGATTGGATTCTTTTCAATGGACATCGTACTTGAACTTGGGTCAAAGTACCACCGTTGATAGCAAAACTGAATCTTTTGTGACAGGGAAAACGTCTCTATCGCAGAAACCCATAGCTGGACAGTAAGTGAACACTGCATGCATGATCAAACATCTCCCCAGACTATCAGTGGAAATTGACTTCGTTTAAAAAAATAATGAGGTCAAAATGTCTGTAACTTACTTTCGGGAATGTTTGTATGCCTCACTGACCTAGTCATGCCAAGTTAAGTCCAGGGAAGTAAGATCGCATGATTTGATCTAGCCCCGGCAGACCTTAAGCTGAAAGATGAAACTGACTGATCAAACTTGGTATATGTGTATACCTGTGTCTCGCACTTTTCATTTTTCTGTGACTTTTGTATCTGCTACATTATGTTGGTTTGTCTCTTAATTATTGCTTTTCTGTTAAGTCTTCCTTAGGCTAAATATGTATGGTATCTGTTCATTGGCTTCTGAATTTACAGAAATGAAACCTGTCAGACAATTGATGCTGATTTGTAAAGGATGGGTCATTATGTACATTATGGTGATCTCGTTATCAAAGATGTTATATACATATATATAAATATATATATATGTGAGGCTAACAGGACGTGATTAAAAATCTGCTAATCTGAATACGAAATTATTCTTCCTTTTGATACATTGTGTTGTTGTTGTTGTTGTTGTTTTCCTCATGTGCTGATTAATTGACACATTAGAGTCTTAAAGAGCTACTAACTGGATGCCACTTTATTGTCACATTGACTTTAATAGGCTTAGAGGAACCCAAAACCAAAGTATAAATGTGGACTGAGTGAAAGCAGTAATATTGATAGAATGCATCATGAAAGTTTAAGGGAAATTGGGCAATTGATTAAAAAGTTATGAATTTTGAGAGTTTTGTTGCTGTCATCACTGGATAAAAAGACTACTACAGTTCATGATGTTATTATGGACAAGAATATAAAGAAAATATAAGGAGAATTCCACAAAAAGTAACTTTTCATGAAAAGTCCACATTTCATGGACTTCTTACTGACATATAATATGTTTAGGGGTAATATTATTCCCCCTGGTTTCTGAAAGAGGTAAGTCGAGTGTTCTTCCATTATACTAGAAAAGTGAAAATATGTTGAACCTTTTTTATATTTTCTATATAAAGTTAATTGTTGTTCATAATGAAGTTAATTGTTGTTCATAATGATGCCATGCACTGTAGTAGTCTTCTTATCCAGCAGTGATGGTACTGAAACTTTAAAAATTCATACACACAAACACATTGATTTGTGGGCAACTTTGATTTCTTCCATTGTACTCTTGTTCTCCATACCCAACATAAACACACAGACACAGAGACACACAAATGCATACAAACACACACAAATACCAAACAAGCAAATGTCACAATAGAAAAAGATTGCAAGAGTCAAGTAATCATATTTAAAATTAACAATTTTACTTCCTTTTTTTATAAATAATTACTATATACACTAGCTTCCTCTTATTTTTTATACAAACATCATGGTAGTTCAATATTTTCACAAAAACACTGGATTGAATCATAAGCTTCAACATGTGGTTTTGAACACAGTAAAAAGTCAACTGACTGACTTCGTAGTAGTACCTTCGAAACACAAGTACTAGATTGGTAGTACTATAGCGTTGATTTTTCAGTGTGAAAATAGTAATTCATGATTCAAAAATCAACATGGATATGACCATACTTTTAAAAGTGAACACACAAAAATATATACTCATTCATATATTCATAAGCTTTGTGACTACAAGTGTTAGGCAGGTGGCAACTGAAAGCACAACTTTTCATTAGTCTTTTTTTTTTTTGTTCTCGTTCGTCCGCTTTATCCCATCGAAACGCAAAAAAGTGTAATAGTCAGGCATGACTAAATCAGACACAGTATGAGCAGTGAAGTTAGCGTGCATGCTACATGTTTCTCATTTTTACCAGGGAAGTATTGTAGATGGAGCACCACTAGAAACGAATTGCCCTCCTTTTGAAGGACAAGTCCACCTTCATAGACGTGTGGATTGAGTGAATGCAGCAATATCAATACAGTGTACATCACATCAGTGAAAATTTGAGGAAAATTGGACAATCCATTCAAAAGTTATGAATTTTTGAATTTTCTGCACCATCACTGCTGGATGAGAAGACTACTACAGTGTATGTTGTCATATGCGCAGAACAACATACAAGTACACGTAAGGAAAATATAAAGAGAATTCCACGAAATTTCATATTTTGAAAAAAGTATGCATTCCCTTCTCTCGTTACTGACATATGTTCTAGGTAATATTATTATAAGGTAATTATATAGGTAATTATTATTATAGAAAGAGGCAAGTCAAGAGCTCTTTTACTATGCGAGAAAAGTGAAAATATGTTGAATTTTCTTTATGTTTTCTCTATACCGTTCTAGGCATACAACATCACAAGCTGTAGTAGTCTTCTCATCTAGCAATGGCAGCACAGAACCTTAAAGAATTCATAACTTTTGAACAGATTGTCAGATTTTCATCAAACTCTCACTGATGTGTCCTACTAATTTTGCTGCATTCTCTCAATCCTTATGTATATGAAGGTGGACTTGTCCTTTAAAATTAGAGACACCGTCAAGAAGTTATGTCCTGAACTACGAGTGGTATACATGTGCTTTGACAAAAGTGAGCATCTGTTCAGTCATCAGGACCAGAGCTCTCACAGTAGAAAAAACTCACGAGTCATACAGCCCATGAGTTCGATACTAGGCAAATAAAGCCCATGAGTTCGACACTAGGTAAAAACAGCCCACAAGTTTGACAGATACAACACAGGGCGTGATGTGTCGGTCTCGTGGGCCTTGTTTGCTTTATCAATAGTGTCGAACTAATGGGCTGTAAAACTCATGAGCTGTATAACTCATGGGCTGTATGACTTGTGAGCTGCATGACTTGTGAGTGTCGGTCTCGCGACGTACAACCAAAAAAAAAAAAAAAATCATAAAAAATTCCCCTGCTGCAGTTGCTCTCTCTTTCTATGTGCTGGTAACAATGAATGTGTGTGCTCTAAATTGGAGCAGCGAAATCCAAATGCAGTGTAAAAGTCACACTTTTAACTGCAAAAAGTAGAGTGACACGCTGAAACATGCTTCAGTGCAGTACTTCAGTAGAAAGATCAAATATGCCAGGTTAAAAGATAGCAAACTCACACGCACATGTGTGCACATCATTGAAAAATATTACATTTTCAAGAGGACTTAATTTTCATTTCATTTCGATGTGCACATTAATAGAACAGAAATACATGTGTATAACTTCGAATTCTTCCCGAACTGTTCTAAACAAATTCTCTAGTACTTGATTAAAAATTTTACATCAAAATCCAGGTTGTAATTCAATGAAATGTAAAACTTTTTCTTCATAACTCTAAATTTTGTCTGAGAGGTAGAGCAGTGCCTTGCATGGCATTAAAGCGCAGAGGAATGGTAGACATCCCATTGAAATTCTTTAAAACCCAAACAAATGTTACCATGGATTACTTACGATGAAACGTTTGGTGAGTACTCAATACGCCATAAACTGGATATTTTGCAAGCACGTACATTTGGGACTTGAAAGATCATTTTGCCAGTTGATGCATTTGCAATCTAGAACAACATTGGCAGAATGAAAAATATTGACACTCTTCAACAAAAAAATAAGCAACTTTCTTCCATACTGGATACGCATTTGTTTCACAGGAGGCAATACATCTGCAAACTTTTTATTCTGCAAATCATCTGTCAACTCACCAATTTCATGAATGTAAAAATACCACGAATGCACCATGTAGTGTACACAATTTTCACATCGACTCTTATGCAGAACAAGGTTTGCTTGAAATAATATGACTTTCACTGACCACTATGGCTGGATGATTTTTTTTTTTTCTCGGATGGATTGATTGATACAACCTGAAGAATTCATACTCTGAAGGCAAACTTGGTGAGCTTTCACAAACACAAAGACAAATGGTGACGGACAGGTACAATCGCAATTATTTTCCCTAAGACACTTGCGAGCGGTACACACAAATTTCGCTGGTGTTTTTGGTAATGTCTCATTACATAACGTATACATATATATAGATATATTTATTTATTTATTTGATACAGTTGCCGACATTAAATATATCAAAGAAAAATTTTAGAAAGAGACTATAGACTCCAACCTTCCTCCATGTGATTCAGGTGTGGCATGCCCATTTCACACTCAATCTCCAACAACACTTACTATTTTATGCAATTATGCATATTCTAGTCCATGCAAAATCCGTAAATTGTCTCTGCGAGTCAAATGTTAGCGAGCTTTAGATCATCAACACAAATGCTAAGATGATGCAGCCTTCCTGGCTGGACCATGAAAACAGCTGTTTCCCACATGTGCAGAACACCATTTTTTTTCCCGCCTAATTAGCGTTCACTTGGCATTCGCATAGCAGATCTAAAGCTCACTACTGTAAACGCAGAAATTTTCGCGGTACATTAATTTTCGCATATTTCGCGCTACTTCGGGGCAGTGTGAATTCTAAAACCCGCAAAAAATATCTTCACAATTTTCTCTGTACATTGTGAATGGGTTGACAATTGCGCACCACGAATTCATAAACTTGCGAATATGTTTTTTAGCTGCTCAGCAAGAAAAATTAATCACGCGAAAATATTGACGTTTACCGTATTTATCGGAGGGGGGGTGGGAGAGAGAATGGGAGAAATTACAATGGAGGCAGGTTGTGTTGCATCAAAATTTACATCAACTTCAACCATGTTCAGTTAATTACGCCAATAATGTTTACGCAATGCAATCAACAGAACTGCTGTTTGCAAAGTACCAATCTCCCTCACACTTACTATCGTTGTTCTTGTTCATAATAATCACCGCGAGATGTGCACACCATTAAAAAAAAAGAAAAAAAGAGGGAACAAAATGTAAGTTTTAGTGAAATCTCTCCACAATAGCAGTACTTTCTGGACACATTTTCTATATGCTGCACACGCATTACTGTCTGAAGTACATGGTACACAGGAGGCCTGCGACACACTTTAATAGCCTAGAACATGTTGGATCACACATAGAGACTGCTCCAAACATCTGATAATTTTACTCTTTCTGTGATTCATTATTAAAAGATATGTACATGATTTATGAATAGTCTGTATTTTCTCTTTGCATATATTATATGTATGTACACCTTCGGAAATGGATTAGATACACTGTAAAAGTATAAAACTTTGATAATGCAATCAGCATACATCACATGCTCACATTGTCTTTTAATCCAACATTTGGGCAACAAAAAAAAAACAACAACAACAACACTGGTGGGACAAGTGAAAAAAATATTTGGCCACAATGTTGCATAAAAAAACACATAATGAATATGTGTATTATCATTTACTACCCAATGGCGTATGCTAATACATGCATCACAATCATATCCGCAAAAGCACTGGCTAATACCTTGCTAACGGTGATGATGGTGATAATGATGGTGGTGGTGATTGTGGTGATGGTGGTGGTGATGGTGGTGATGGTGATGGTGATGGTGATGGTGATGGTGGTGATGGTGGTGATGGTGATGGTGATGGTGATGATGGTGATGGTGGTGATGATGGTGATGATGATGGTGATGATTACGGGGAGGAGGATGATGATGAAATAACTGGGATGACAGAAAATTAGTGCAAAATTCACTGCAGTTTCCTGTCCCACCAAAGTAAGTAGATTTCATCAGCGTGCTCTGCAGAGCCCATCTTCTCCCACCTTTTTGAACCCTAGGCCCATCTTGGCTTCTACAAATTTTTGCAAGGTCAGCTAGATTGATTGAATATGAAGCTTTTTCATTTTATTTTGGGCTGACAAACGCGTAGTTGCCCACCTGGGAGATCTTGGTGGTTCACTGGTTGAGAAGCGTGGCTCTAGAGTATTGAACCAAATGACCCCCCTCCCTCCACATACACAAAAACCCCTAAACAAACAAAAAATGATCATCACAGGTAAAACTTTGACGAATCATCATCACTAAATTCATAATCCCCATACTTGAATATTGGCATTTCAATTCGCAATGCAACACCTCCAAAGAGTATTGGAATGTGGTTTGATAATTTATGTCATTATGATACCACAAACACAATAAAGAAATACAACATGAAAATTCACAGTGGAGGAAAATGTTTTCAACAAACTCCAGATGCTCTTTGCTCTGAAATCTGACAAAAATCTGGCATCTCCTTTTCTAAGAGATAAATTCTGTTAACAAACAAACAAACACAAATGAGTCAGCATAAACAAAAACTATGTGTATTTTTATTTTCAGTACTGTAAGTGGTGTCAGTCCGAATCCTGGAATGAGTGGCAGACAGTAAGAGACAAGAGAAGAACCAATGAGAGCTGAGAGAGTTTCACGTCATTACAGGTGATGATGATGATGATGGGATGATGATGATGATGATGATGATGATGATGGTGATGATGATGGTGGTGATGATGATGGTGATGGTGATGATGATGATGATGGTGATGATGGTGATGATGGTGATGATGGTGGTGATGATGATGATGATGGTGATGATGATGGTGATGATGATAATCATGGTAATGAAAATGAAAATGATGAGAGGATGATGATGATAACAACAATGTGATGATGATAATAATGATGATGATGGGGATGATGATGGGAGGATGATACTGATAATGATGATGATGATGATGATGATGATGATGATGATGATGATGATGATGATGATGATGATGGGGATGATATGATGATGATGATGATGGGAGGATGACAACAATGACGATGACGACATTGATGATGATGATGAGGAGGAAGATGACATTCAGGAGGTGGTTTGCATTGGTGGTGGAGCTTTGAAGCATGCAGCATTGCTGTTCGTGGCGGTAGAATGATGTAGTTTTCACAAGCAATACATATCTGTCTACCATTTTGTCTCATTTCCAGCTAACAAAAACAATAGGAAAAGACAGAGCCAGCATCATTCTATGACAGAATATTCCTGCACATCTAAAGACCGTACACATCAAAACCCTCTGTGGTTCTAATTTGCAACACTGGTCAACTGAACCCACATATTTATCATAACGATAAGGACATCAAGACTCGTGACTCCTGGAAACAAGAACGGCTAATGACATGGAATTTTGGGATGAGATGACACGGTAGTCATGGCAACAGCAAGGGCCGCCAGAAATGATGATGGAAATACATGTAGAGCCAGTGTCAAGGCATCACTGCAGATCAGAAATTGGGGGTGAGGGGCGGTTAACAATAATGCTCAACCACGACAAAATGCTGACGAGAACAGTGCATTCACTCTAGGCATGATGGGAAATGCAATGGCAAGCTGACAACATTGAGGGCAGCATAAATTTCATATGACATCAGCAGAATAATGCCCAAAATTTCAGAGACAGGGTATGCCTTGAAGTAATGTGACCAAAGTTTTGTCTGGATACTGTGAGGGATTTATCAAAGCATGGCAAAATCATTGTTTTACTCCATCAAAGACACAAAAACTTAGGTCTTTTACCTACGCTCACACATTTGAACAGCGTTCATGCCAAATTGCATGAAAGCCTGCTTAGTTTTTGTGCGCAAATATGCATATACATAGTCCATGCTGTAGGATTTAATTTTTTTTTTTTTTAATGTACACTACTTTAATCCTCTCCTCAATACCATGGTGAAAATATTTCTAGGTTTGTTGGCCTGTTAAACAGTTTTATCAATGTAGGCTATCATCGGTGTAAGTAAGCTTTCATGTAGTAACCAGTACTCCATAGCTACCGTTAATAAGGCCAATTATGACATGGCAGAAAGATAAACATATATCTATATTCAGTGTATTTTGTAAGTACGGATATAATCAAAGGGTTGAGACGGTGTATAAGTTTGCAAACTTCATGACATACTCAGAGCATATCACTTGTGTGCACGCCACATGTACATTTTTTTTTTTTTTTTTTTGCTTGCCATAACAATTAAGCGGAGGAGTCATAGCGACGTTCTGCATTGACCAAATGTTTACAATTGACGGCTTTCAAATCAATGTGAATTTTTAGAAAATGTCAATGATCACAAATTTGACTTCCTTGTGTTGCTTGCATAAGTGGTTAATTTTTATCCAAACATGATTAGAGTTACAAATTCAACTTGTTGCAAATTACCAAGATCTTAGTCTCTTTCAAGACCATATAAGATTACAAAAAGTCTCAACTGAAGTGATCAACGTAATGTGTGACACTGATGATGGCACTAGAAACTTTCAGAAAGAGCACTAAAGAGGTGCTTACCAGATGGCTTGGGTAAGAAAAGGACAGCCTTTTACTCTTAAGTTCAAGATCCATGTATGATTTGGGGGTATTGAAGTAGAATATCACAAATTGGTAAAGTTTGCAATTTGTCAAAAGGAAATCTGAACTATGGGGACTTCAACTTAACATGCATGCACACTTTATGTCAAAACAAGAAAATCACAAGATCCAATATCTGCTATGCCTTTCCTCATTTTGTCTTTTGGTAGATTTGCTTTTCTAACACACACATGCACACATGAACACACACACAAACACCCAAACAAGTATGACATCTTGGGGAGTACCACATACCCAAAAGCATGCAGGTACATTTCAGCATATCATATGGCCTTCAGCATTTTTTGCCTGACTGTGTTAATTTTACTGGCTCACAACATACAGAATATAGGTGTCAGCCATCTGCCCTACAAATATCAAATGTTTCCAAAATGTCTAAGTTCAACATACCTAAAAAATTTGAATCAATTAAGTACTGTTTTAATATCATAACTATTTGTAAGGACTAACATTTTTATTTCATAATGAGAAATTTTTGCATGAGGCAAGAACTGAGTACCGATGATGCTTGGCAATACAGTGCAATTAACTCGCCAAAAACTTTTGACCTCGCTGCCTAATTTGCATAAAGTAAACAACATGTTTACCCAAAACTGCTGGGGAAGTGTTGCAGGACAATCACAATATCTCGCCTCAGAAGCCATCATACATGCTTGTACGAAATAATCTATACAGCAAATTGAAGGAGAAACTATTGTCTAACTCGCAATGTTAGTTATTTGGGGTTTTAATGGGCATAAACCTGTGAAAATACCGTTGAAACTTAGCTTCCAAAAAAAGAAAATCTGGTCTCTAAAAACGTGCTATTTTCTCATATTTTTGTTTATTGCCCAAAAATGAAACTTTGGTGTATGACTTGTGGAAGTATGTCCATACTGTGTTCCAAATATCTTTTCTGTAATATTTGTCGCACGGTTATGCCAGTATGAATTTCTAGGAAAAGAGCCCCAAAGGCACAGCTGTTTCAAATAAATTCCTACATTTTGCTAAAAATGTAATTCCCATATAAACTTTCTGGAAAACACAAACAAATAAAAAAAAAACCACCTCATTTACACTCATTTGATGATGAAATTGTCTGGCAATCAAATGATAGACAAGACAGGTAACACAGTACAATATCATAACCACATTCTCCTATCTCTTTTGGCAGCTTTCACAGTGAATAAATTTGAGCAAATTCTTTTGGTTTGCAAATGCCTGTTTCTTTAAATCCCAACCTAAACTGGTCTCTTGACCATTACAAAAAAATACCCAACTTACACCAGCTATGCAATTATTTCTTCAAATACGTATCTTTGAAAAAAAAGAGAGTGTTTTGACACTCTTTAAGACAAAAATCAGTGTTTTAGCATGAAAAGGGGGGAGAAAATCCACATGAAAATGCTGTGGCTATATTTAAAAATGTAGAATGTGCTGTTTAGTCTTGAGTAACATCAGCTATCAGCGGATTTTCTCTAACTGACATATTAGAATTGTCCTATCATCCATACACAAATATAACTCCAACACACTTCACATTGCTTTACACTGTCACCTCTTTTTCTTTGTGCTATGGTTAGGTACACACCTCCTAGATTCAACACATAAAATGAGGAAAGAAACCATGAAAATAACTTCTAATTATTGTTGAGGGTTAAGAGCTAGATAAAAAAAACATGCAACAATTTGCGCTTATGCTAACGAAGTTCCATATTATTTCAGGTTAAAGTTAAGTAGGAGTGAGTACAAGTAATACGAATAAAATGCACTGTCGGGAGCGTACTGTATTTCAATGCATCTGTACTGCTTTTGAGTTAACAGCTTTAGTACGTCAGCTTCTATGAGTTGAATAGTAAGTCTCAGAGTATTAATATATCAAAACCTTTTCATAAATGTTTAATCAGCAAGAGGAAATTTTTGACCAAAAATAAAATAAAGAGAGGAAAATATGAGACATGGTACAAAAACAGGGATTGTCATCAGCAATCTTTGGTTATCCGGTGGTTGGTATTCACTTTCACTGATGTGCGTCGTACAGCTCCTCCAAGTACTGGGCGTGGACAATAGAGGGCGCTGTATTACGTCACCGACGAATCCGAGGATGATGATACCGGCAGACTCCGCTCACAGGGACAATATGACTTCCAGCTGCTGCGTGAATTTCCCACTTGTGTGCCACGGATGAGCAACACTCTCAGAGTCCTCCTGATGATGATGATGATGATGATGATTCTCCATCTTGCGGTTACTATGGCAACCCATGGATGCAGGATGAGGATGTGAGCTGGTCACAAGGCTGCCACCATCTTCCCTCTCTAGACCACGGAGCAAGGCATCCCATCACAAGACCACTAGAAGCAATGCCTCCTGCCGCATTTTTCTCCGCCCCGTCGATTGTGCCAACAAGCATCACATCACATCAGAGCTGCCACAGCTGGTCCTGCTACCAGGGAGGAGGGGAGCCAACATTGCTACTCAAAACCTGCCCTCACAGTTGCCATGACGATGCATCACATCCATCGCCGCAGCCGGGGAGTGACGAGATGCTGCACCAGTAACTTTTCGAACGGCGCGCCGCTTCTTCTTCCATCAAGGCTCTCTCATGACCATTTAGCACTTGAAAGAGTTGTTGTAGTTTTCATCACCAATCGGCGTTTGTCTGCCCGGAGAGATAGAGAGAGGGACAATGGTTTAGGGGTGTGGAAGAGATGGGGGATGGGGGGGGGGGGGACAAGCAACCCCCTCCCCCCAACATGACACAACTTATGGGAGATTATGAATTGAGAGTCATGAAACCTGCCTTTACGTCCTTTCTCTAAGGGAACCATCAAAGAGCCAGTAGCACGGATACCATGGAATGGAAGAGCTAGCCCAGCTCGGATATATTTGAGAATCCCCATAATGAATTGTGCACAGCTTTATGACTGATCTCTGTGTTCAAGTTACACACACAGCCAAAGAATCTCAACTAGAATCAATTAACGTTACTAATGAGTATACACTTCGATGCACATATTCGTCGATACCAAATTCTATTCTAGCAGGCCTGCGCTTTTATTTTTGCACTAGTTTCATGTCGCGTAAAATGCACACACAAAAGAAAATTCTACACCACAAAAACTCCCACTTTAAACCCATTGAAGACGAGTCCTGCGTATATTTGGGCAAGCGTCTATGGGAAATGGGTGTTGTAGCAAAATAAAAGCGTAATCAGCAGTTTAACGGGAACTCAGAAAATGCAGCACACAACAGATGACACTAAATATTCATTCAACCATCACAGAAGACAGCGACATCAATTTGTCGCCGTCGCTGCCTATGTTCATTTCTCTGCTCGCACTCACTTGCTCCCGTACTCCCGACTCTCCTCCCGTTTGGTCCGGTAGGCCTGGTGTGCCTCGTCCACGATGCCCAGGTCGTGGATCAGCGCCTTGACGGTCTCGAAGCAGCTCTTGAAATCTTCCACCGTCATGGGCGGGGTGTCACTCTTGGTCCCCTGGTAGACAGCCTGCATCCCACAGGCATCTTGGGGGAGGGATAGGGGAGGAGGAGGTGGTTAGAAGGAGGAAAGAAGATTTTAGCACAGAAAAAAATAGAACGACATGTATCACTGAATGCAATTAATACCCCCACCTAAAACAAAGGGAGTTTAACAGCCTAATCCACAATATCTTTGGATGCTTTCATCAACAACAAAAAAAGTTACCATAGCAACTCATTGTACAACATTGATTGAAGGTCTGCTTTGCTCATTTACAAGTTATGAGAAAGAAAGAGAGGGAAGAAATCTTTTAAGGCATCTGTGGCGGTAGAACGATGGGTGGTAGAAGGCTTAACAGTACACCATGTATTCTTTCTTGGGAATGTACATACTGTATGTGCCCCTGAAAAGGCCTACCCACTCGACGTTTCAGCAAACATGTTCTTGCCATTTCCTCTTGAACACTATGGGTAAGTGGGGGTATAAAATCAGCAACAGACATTCAAATATCATACATTGAGGTGTGAGAGCTATTGCTGTTAGAGTGAGGTAAATCCAGCCACCCCCGTTATCGAGGACAGACCTAGATCAAAACTGGATATGAAATAAAAATGATAGACAGAATGTACTAAAAAGATATAAAGTGAAAAAGAAGGGAAATACAGTAGTAGAACTAAAAGGAGACATACAGAACAAACAAACAGACAAACGAACAGAAAAATCCCTTTGTAAGTTAGATTGTCTGAGCAGGCTGTTGAGTCTTCCTACTTGAACAGATCAGATCCAGGAAGGTAACTTGCCGTTATTGTTTGTTTTCTGTTTCATTGTTTGTTTATTTGTTTGTAAATCAGTCAATCGGTAAGTCTGTCTTTCTGTCTGTCTTTCTGTTTGTTTGTCTGTCTGTGTCTTTGTTTGTGTGTCTACCCTTCTTCATCCCTCACCTTCTAGTTTCTCCAGCTTGGCATAGTTGGCTTTGAACAGCGTGTAGATTCTCTCCATCTCCCGGTCTGGATCAATGTCGAGTAGTATGCTCCATGGAACCACTCTGTGGGCAAGTACAGTGTATCAGTGCTTTGTTGTAAGCTGAAGGGATGCTGAAGTTTTGGTTGGGGTGGGGGATTCAGATTTTAACTTTTAGCGAGATAATCAGAAACCTCTTATAAAATATGAAAGAGCATACAATTTTAAGAGGAATTCATCAAAGTTTATTTGATGAAAATTGGTTTTGAAGTGGCTGAGATGTCAAAACACAAAGCAAAACAAAGTGGTCATAATAAAAGGTGGGACCAACCTTTTATTAGGACCTCTTTGAGATTGGATATCTCAGCCATTTCAAAACCCTTTTTCATCAAATAAAGTTTTATTTCCTCTTAGAATTGTATGACCTTTAGTATTTCATGCAAATGGTTTCGAATTATCTTACAAAAAAGTTAAAGTCTGAATCCTCATCTTAACCAGAACTATACCATCTCTTTAAATCATATCGAATCTCAATCCATGTAGCGGTACTTGTTCTATACTTGCAACACATGACAAGATCTTGTGATGCGACTGTGGTATAAGATTTTTCCACGCAATCAAAATAACACTCCAAAACATTACAAATCAACATTACAACTTTTTTCATCTCCCTCTAATGGTAAGAGGGTAAATCCTGTAATTGAAAACATAGTAATATTGCTGTAGCTATCTGCAATACACATGGACCAAGCATTTAGCATCAAGTTTTGAAGGTCCATGTTTCTTCACACACAGACTTTTTCACTGAAACTGAACTTTAAATCATTAAACTTGGAAAATTATAATAGATAAATAGAATATGCAATCTTTTATTATGCAACTGTCACCACCTAAAAGCAATCAATTACACTACACTGAGACTTCATAATTAAGCACTCAGGAAACAATATGTGCATGATTATCATAAGTCAATTATAAATTATCTTTGAGGTTTGGGTCTAGACTTATGCAACAATCATATCTGCATTCTGTTGGACACATACGTTAACATATTCCGCTTTGTAACATCTGCAAATCTTTTCTTTTATCCGTGAAACATTGAACTTTAAACTGTGAAACTCACCCAGTGACTGGTGTACACCCTCTTTCTGACTCATTCTGAGCTTTACAGCTGTGAGAAAGTGAAAACAAATCAAAGAAAATGATTAAAGAACTTTCATCCTCATTTAAAAAAAGGTCTCTTCACTGGCTGTTACAAGGCTAGCAGACTGTACTTACAACTGGAAACTCAGAGCCAGCTGAGGTTTAACGTGACAAGATTTTAATTCCAACCAAGGTCCTATTGAATCAAGCCATGTCAGAGTTTGAATCAAGGAAATGTTCCCAGATCCTTTCATGGGAACTTGACAAAGCTAGGTTTGCAATTGTATGAGACAACAATACAACGAATAACCGACATTCTATCAGCAAACCAACGAGCTAACAATAAAGAATCACACAAACAGTGGCTTGACTACATGACTATCTACTGGCAGAGTTACATCTGTAAAAGGCTTGTTCACATTTATCCAAAATTAACCCCTTGAGGACAGGCTGATTTTGCTACAACATGCATTTCCCATAGACACCTGCCTGAGTATACTCGGGACTCGTTCTCAATGGGTTAACAGGTTTTAAAAAATCAATTCTTGCAGCATGATGCAAAAACTGTTAATTCTTGGTTGTGGACACACACAAAGAAAATCCAATCGTGCAATACACATAAAAAAAATCTGAAATTGGTCCAGCTTGATCATTCATGGAAACTCAAAGATAATTTGTCCTGCATGGCTTTTGTGAACGGCACACAAAGAACCGTAGATTATTCTTTAATCCCACAAAGCATCTCGCCCCATTATGGTCCGCACTCAGGTACTCTGGGTTACGCTCTGGTCATTGTTTAGGCATGTGTGGTCTAGAGATTGAAAGGGCTTTGATTGCATTGGAGTGATTTTCTTTTTCTGTGTGCAAATAGCAGCAAATACCATCAAGTTTCTAATCGCAATAATGCGAAATCGATAACTCCTGTGTGCCAACACAGCTCAAGAGACTTCCTACATTCATGTAAAACTACAGTATACAATGCAAAACCCAACTTGATTGACTTTCAGTGTTCAAGGCTTTGCCACTCAAAGTGGTCTAAAGACATTGTTCACTCACCACATCCAGTGACCGTTGACGTAGGCGGCAGGGTGATAGTAGCTGAGGCGGCGACGATTACTCTTGCATATACTAGATATCATATCGATCCTAGACATGAGCAAAATAAATGCAACCTTGTCAAAAGACTTTTTTAATCGTTCAATGTTAACCCGTTGAGGACGGACTGATTTTGCTACAACACGCATTTCCCATAGACCCATGCCCGAGTATACTCGGGACTCGTCCTCAACGGGTTAAGGCCACCGCACACTACACGATCAGACTGGTCTTAAAGTCTTAAGCCAAGCTGGGTCTTAAGACCAGTCGTACGACCGGACATCGCACACTATACGACCGAGTAGGCTTACGACTGTAAAGCGCGCGCAGTGCGCACTGCGTGTGCTTGAATTTTACTGCATTGTGAATGGCTGAAAGCCTACGACTGGTCGTAGAAATTCAACATGTCAAATCTCTACGACTGGTGCTAAGACCCAGTCGTACAACTAGAAAATGGCAAGACTGTGACGTCACACTTCTAGTCTTAAGATCTTAAGACCGGTGAATCTGGGCAAAATCGTGTAGTGTGCGGCGGGCTTTATTTCCACTGGCATTGCAGTTGACAACAAGGCCTTGATCTACAGAGTGCTCTTTGACAAGCGCAACAGCTGTTGTTAATGTGGCAGCATGCAGGCAACACTAAATCAGTTGTATGTCAATACAGTGGTTCACTGCATACTTGCAACTATATGAAATTTAATGTTGTTGTTTTTTTCAATGGATTTGACATCGAATGGTATAAAAATATACTTTGCCACAAGAGTTTCTCAATTGAACTATGGGCCTCAGTGGCTGTGATAGTACCATTCATTCTCGGGCTGTGCTCCTCAGTGAAAACAGTACGATTTTGGAGTTACATCAGCCTATTTTGGATAAGGAATTTAAACAAAAATGATGTCCTATCGAAAGCTGGGGCTCTATCAGTATCCGGCCACCAGCCTCAGTGCCAGTAAACGTAAAACATATAGTAGCCATGATACCCACAAGAGTTGTCCACCGCAGACATTCAACTTCTCATATAGCTGCTCAATACTTGTACTTGGGGGGGGGGGTGGGTGTTGATTGCTCATCACAAGTATAGACCGATTCTGAGAGGCGCTTTGTGTATTATCGGCATGGGCAGCGCCATTACTGTGGTGTTCACGCATACCCCCCCTCCCCCCACCCCCTCCCTAGTACATTAGCAAATGATGCACGCGCACGGAATGAAAAACTGATGCATGGTTGTTTTAGCCAATAAGATCTCGTACTGAGTGCGCGAACGCTTGCTTAGTGTGCGAACCTCTGTTACAAGTACGCGTACTCTAAGCTGCTACAACAAGTGCGCGATAAACATGTTTACCACTGTGAGCTGTGTCTGTTGCCCGGGGGGTGGGGGAGGGGTAAGTGGGGACACCGCAGTTAGCGCTTATGGCTGCGCCCAGTTACCACAAATTGTCTGCTGCCCTCAACGACCCCGAATCGGTCTATAACTTTGACATCATTTCATAAAAAGTATAGTGGAGTGTCAAGCTTGACAAAATTCTGAAAAAGTTGAAAATACTCCAGCACATCAAGCAGAGTACCAAAAGTTTCTCACCATTCCTTTTCTTCCACACAGTTGCCGGCCTGGATGTACAGCGCCCTCTTTGGTTGAACGACTTGAAACATCTGAAGGAGTTGAGAAGACAACGTGCAAACATTTCCAGTTTATATGATGGAATTATGGAAACTCATACACTTGTACAACAGAACCAGAAATATTCCTGTGCATGAAACTCTAGCGACTTTCGCGACAAATCCACGATTTGTGAAAGTACGCACGCTATTAAAAGTCTTTGTCTGCAAATTGTATTCAAAGAGAAATGCCAGTACAGTGCTGTACATCATCATGGTTGGCAATTCACGAAAGTCTCATGCCAAGATCAAGTCTCTTGGCTCCGATTCGTGAAGTTTCATGGCATGAATATTTCTGGCTTTACAATAGCAGTGTGTTCCCAGTAGAGTGGTACACAAAAGCATTAGATTGTCATGAAGTACCGGTACTTTTCTCATGTATAGTACACACGCCTAGTACATGTACAGCATTTTATGTCTGTATGTACCAAATGTATTAACTACTTTGTATGTGCACAAATACAAACTGGTTAAACATACAAATAGATAAGCAGACAGAAAGAAAAATAGAGAGATAGAAAGTTATGTTAATAAACAGAAATATGTAGATAGACAAATTGATAGCTTGATATTGACAGAAAGACACTTCATGTAAAGAATTTAAAAAGAGATAGAGAGTATGGTACAATTGTAAATAACTACATAGATATGAACAATGCATAATTTGCTGTGCATATTACATAAATATAATTGTACGCACCCACACAGATGCACACACACATGCACCAAAGCAAACAAACAAACAAAAAATAATGAAGGACACACACTACATGCGTATACCTCCTTTTCTATTACAAATAGAAACTGAATAAAAGAACCTTCCGGAACAGAAAGGAAATAGAACTCACAAACTTCATTTGAAATGACTCTTCTTCCAGCTTCTCTACAGCCAAGATGTCTGGAATGGGTATGGTACATAGAGGTGGGCTGTCTGTAATGTGAGAGGGGAAAACATCATAATGAATTATAGAAAGATATCACGTTGAGATCTTGAAGACAATGATAAGTGATGCTTCAGTCAGCAGAACATCTACATATGTGACTTTTAACTCTCATCTACTTCTCAAGTACATCCAACAATTCTCCATATCGCATATAGCTATATAAGAACCAACGTTGGCGGCGCACTAATTTAATCGGCATATTTTGGAGCGATTTGCAGTCAACCCCACTTCCAGTTGCAGCTATCGCTCCGCGCGCTATTTTGCATGCATGCACACTACGTGCAGCGGCGCGGCTAGCGTCCCACACACTTATTCATCGCTTTTGTTGCATCAACACGTACGTATACTTACTCGCATTTCGTCTGACCCGATTGAGTCTTATTTCGCTGCAAATTCACCGAATTGGAGAATCAACAGTGAGAATTTTGTGTAGATATCAGCATGGTATTCTTCTGTGAGGCGGCCATGTATTGGTCGCATGATGCGAAGAGGAAGAATCCAGCGAAATACCCCTGGATGAGGGAAATCAGCTGGGTAAAATTCCCAAAGGACAAGAAAAGCCAAGGGACTTGGAAGAAGTTGCTACGTCGAAAGGACGCATTTGAGGTGACCAGGAACTCACGTTTATGTTCCAAACATTTTGATCCTGAACAGTTCTTGAATCTTTCGCGATCATCCATGATTAATAGCTTTTAGAAGGACACTCGCTGAAAAGGTAAAATTTGCGGGACCGATGTTGAGCAGACGCTACCGATGCAAGTGAAACTGTGCGTTGGCGTGCAGTGCATTGCGTTGCAGTGCATTGCGTACGTAACGCGTTGGCGATAACCGGAAGTTAAGCTGACTGCATAAAAGCCAGGATTGCGCAATGCATTCTGGGACGATATTTTGCTATATGCGATATGGAGAATTGTGCTTTGAATCAGGTAGTGACAGGGGTTATGTAATGACTCTTCTCTATATACTTCTCTTTCATTTATCGAAGTAGAGGGAGCATGAGCAATTTGTTGAAACAAATCATACAAAAATTAATGCACAGACCGACTGGAAAATGTTTAAGTTGCATGTTCCTAGAAAAAAATGAAGGGAAAGATAACTGTCTTGAGAGAAAAGGCATCCATCTCTACTGAATGTCCGTCAATAATATGTCGTTTTAAAAATGTCAAATCTTCACAAGCTATTTTACTATAGAGGCCTCCCATGAAACAGTGATTTACCTAGATTTCACGAACAAAAGTCGACTTTTAACAGTTGTTGCAACTCTCCCATCCCCCTCCCCCCCCCCTCAAAAAAAAAAAGACAAACATCAACAGAAAAGTGAAATAAAAAGAAACAAAACTAAAAAAAGTCACCCAGTTTAAACAAAACTTAATGACTGCCTTTCATTTCTCACCATCACTCTTGGCGTACGTCAGCTCGGAATTGGTAAGCCGAAACCAGCGTCGCTTGAAGTTTTTCATCCCGATGCCGAGTCGCTTCCTACCCTGAGCTCTCTTAATCATGTACCTGAAAACAAAAACAAAAAAATCAGGTCAACAAACGCTGCCACTGATGGTATTTTTCTATTTCATTTCAAATGCAATTCAACATGATTTGTGGCATCAATACACTGTCCATAGTATCATATCAACAGCATGATAGATAAGCATATTTTTTTATTTGGATGAGGCATACCCGCTGTAATCAACTACTATTGAAGAATTCTGAAGTGTTGTAAACATTTTCAGAATACTGTACGTTCTTCTGACAATTCTGCCTAGAGTTTCTGTCACATGTACATATCAGTCCTCACTAGTCGAGACTGAAGAATGGGAAATGGCAAGCTCCCTCAAAAAAAAAAATTAAAAACTTTCATAGGGCATTACAGTCAGTACATGCATACAATCAAAATCATATCGAGGGAAAAATTTAATTTAAACTGGGCAGAATATTGTACCAATTTTTGAATTGTCAATCTTGTTCAGTTTGATTTGCTGTATTCCTCTTGTTTTCTATTAAACTTTTCATTGCTACAACCTCATAGTGGCAAGATTTTGAAATTTGAAAATGGAATTTGAAAAGGTTGTTACTTAATATCCATAAAAATTGGTTTTGAATATGGGTCACTTCCTATAAATTGTTCATACTGTTATTGACCAAGCCTGAAATGCAGAGTTGAAAAAAACAACCATTCTCCATACCAGTAAATATTCATTTCCTTTTGATGATTAGTATCAGTGATTATCTCATTTAAAAAAAACCAACAAAAGACAAAAAACAAAAAAAAAATCTATATGACAAACTTACAGGGTAGGACAGTTGACAGTGGGAAAAAAAGTGTGTATATGAGAGAATATCCGAAAGGGTGTTGGTATGTGGGTATTGTGTGCATCACAAGTTAGATTAAGTACAGTGTTAAGAATATTATGTTACCAACTGCATATCAATGTGTCTGGCACATCAGTAACTCAAACAGTATAACTGTTCAATAATGTTTTAACAACCAAATTGCATTATTGTAAAGAAGGAGATAGATAGATAGATAGATAGATAGATAGATAGATAGATAGATAGATAGATAGATAGACAGACAGATAAATAAATAGAGAGATAGACAGATAGAGACAGATAGAGATAGATACATAGATAGATATATATATAGATAGATAGATAGATAGATAAACAGAGAGATAAATAGATAGACAGATAGATAGATAGATAGATAGACAGAAAGATAGATAGAGAGATAGATAGATAGAGACAGATAGAGATAGATAGATAGATAGAAAGATAGATAGATAGATAGATAGATAGATAGATAGATAGATAAATAGATAGAGAGATAGATAGATAGAGACAGATAGAGATGGATAGATAGAGAGATAGATAGATAGATAGATAGATAGATAGAGAGAGATAGATAGATAGATAGAGAGAGAGATAAATAGATAGATAGAGAGATAAATAGATAGATAGACATATAGATAGATTCAGATATAGATATAGATAGAGAGAGGTGGATAGATAAGGAGAAATTCTCACAGTATTTAGGTGGCACTTTGAAAAGCAAAAGAAAAGTATTGAAAACCATACACTAATTTGTTCTCCTACTGATATTTTGTGAATCACTTTTAAAATTGGGGTGCCAGTACATGCAAGACAATGAATGAGGAGAAGTAACACATCACAGCACACAAGGCTTTTCAGTTCTTACTCTAGCCATCTACATAGGCAATTAGCAAAGTGGGCATAAAAGAAAGGTAAAAACATCATAGGTATTTGCTTTTTAATACAATATCTATCTCAAATACAAATCTAATGTAACAGTAGCATGCATTCTAATAAACGAAGAAGTAATGAATTCACAAATAAACAATCAATTTCAGTTAGAGTTAAAGGGGAAAATTAGCAAGGTATTAGATTTCAATTGGCACTATTTCATAGTGATGCACTTTCAATCACAGGGGCGGATCCAGGAATTCCATAAAGGGGAGGCACTTTTACAAAATTAAAGGGGTGGGGGCGCACGCCCCTCCACTTTTTCTTTTCATTTCCTTGGTTTTAACGAAAAATAAAGGGGGGGGGGGCACGCGCCCGGTGTGCCCCCCTCTGGATCCGCCACTGAGTTATATGCACGTTATGTACAGCTACTTCGATCATTCAAGAACCAATGAGCACGCCAGATCTACTATCATCTATTGATATTCTTTGCATAACACCCTATATGCTTCCCATTTCCACATTGGTAAACACACATCCAAGTATTGTACAGATATGTAGTTGACAAGTTTCAGCATTTAATCAGCATACATGTATTTGCAGCATAAAATTCACATACTCATGACAACACATTGTACCTTAGAATCCTCTTTGGACAGAGAAGTACTGTCTGCATCATATATTTTCCAGATTTTTATTTCTACAAATTAACAAATCAACTGATGATCAATGACTTTGACAATACACCAAAATATTGTCTCCCTTTACATGTATGTGAACAAATACCATCTCTGAGGTGGGCAACTATGAAGTTTGCATTTTGAAAAAGAGACACCATTTACTACAGTTCCCACTCATGAATCACATCACTCACAAAAGCCATCTTACAAGTCCCAATTCTTGACACATCTTACTCACATAATATGCATGGTGTATAGAGTATATTGAAAATGCTGTTTGAAGGCTTCTGCATTCAAACTTCATGGTGTAAAATACATCATACAGTTCTTTAAAGTGCATCATGTAAGCCTACGGGTCACAGAAGTAAGATTCAGAATGCAAGAATGAACTCATTAGCAAATATGTTTGTCAAGAGCAGAAGTCGGCCGAATGGCAACATCTCGCCTACACTATTCGCTTTTCAGTATTATAGTTAGCCTTTTGTCAAGGCCCTCTAGCTGTAATGGGCGAGCAAAGCGAGCCCAGCCGAGCGTGCCAGCACAAGGGCCTTTTGAGATCTGCTTCACAATATTATTATTCATGACATGTGAACCCTTCTGAATACTCATTTTAACGGGTTCCGGTCAACCAATGGAATGGCGCGCTCCCCGAATTCTCAGTCTCGATGTTGTCATGCCTGTTCACATGCATCACTGACCACTCGCAGAGGTCTGCCACAGAACTCTACACACTCTGTGAGGTCTGCGGCGTGCATTCGCTCCATTCAAATCGGGTTCGAGCAGACAGACACGCTGATTGGTCGACTTTTGCTCCCGAAATCGGGGAGCAAAAGTCGGTAATTCAAAGGGCTAATAAAAGGATGCGAAGCAGATCTCAAAAGGCCCTCGCGCAACCCCACTCAGTGGTGCTCTTTTCACCATACAGCGAGAGGGCCTTGACAAAAGGCTATATTATAGTAGATTCTGTTCTTTGGCACTTACCCTTCTTTGAGCACCACTGGTGCCTCCATTGATTTTGTGCTGGATTTACTTGAAGACACTTTCTCCAGAAACTGATGAAAATTGGAGGAAAAAGCCAATAAGACAAAAGGCTCATTCAAATTGCTTCATTTATTGCACATCAAGGATCCACCGACTTCTTGAAATTGAAATTTAAAAAAAAAGGACAATACAAAAACACAGATGACAAGTTCACACAAGCTGATTTACTTCTTCATTTTCACTCTTAATTCTAAAAATTCAATTCTGGTAACTTACAATGTTGCAATGTCGTCATGAATTTACAACTTATGGAATTCTGTAATATTGGCTGGCTGAGAGAGGAACACAAGAATGCTTTGCCTGAGTAAAGAATGCAGTGCATGAGTCAAAGATGAGTAAAAAGCAGTCCTAAAGATACACTCCCAGTGTCCCCTTGAAAATTTTTTACCACATACCAAATGTTTTACTGAATTAGAATAGTAATAATCATATCATGCAAATTTTCATCTTTCATATTGTTACAGTCTACTATATATACATGTACCTGGTACTTGATACATATGTACGTGGCAATTACAAGTTGGGCAATAATGCACCCTAACGTGATTAGCACCCAACTAAAAAACAAAAAACAAAAACAACAACCTTGCAAAATATTTGGTTAATACAGTACCTAATTCAGCAAATTACGACAAGCGCCCTCTGTGATAAAAATATGCACACTCTCACCTTTCGGATGCCCTGTACGTGCTCGACATCAAGGATGTTTGAGTACAGCGGAGTCATGTACTCCTCCTTCATGTTCACTGAGCTCTGTGGATTTGAAGAAAAGAATCATGGTTACATCATTTTAAACTTGTAACAGCTTGGCCTTATATTTGGTACAAAGTTTGAGAAAGACACCCATAACATCGTAGAAAATATTTTCCTTTATTTCCTTTGCCAAAGGGCAACGCCTGTTGGAGCAATCATGCCGAAGAGAAAGGGGATGAAAGCTGGTTGGCATGAACCAAAAAGCTTAATGTGTACGTACCAGAGTGCTTACTTCCATACCCTCTATAATTGCTCTGTGATTGCGTGGAGATGCGAGGCGGTAGGCTCACCCCTCGTGACTAGCATGCTAACATACGAGCAACCACGGAGCAGCTAAATCAAAGATTATGAACTTGCTCAAAAGTTCAAGTAAGTCCAGTAAAAATGTTACTTGAATGCACAGAACACATGAGCACGGAGTGAAGTCCACCATTACCAAATAGGGCACATGTGCGGCTCCCAGTGATTTATGAACAGACATTATTATATAGTTCACCCTACAAAGGCCGTGAAAAAAATCTCTTTGGCACGAACTCACCAGTTTGTCTGGGTTGACATGGTTACCAAGTGTCTGGATCGCCTTAGAAACCATTTTCAATGTCCGGCTCACCAGCTCATCCTACAAATACATGAAGAAAACAAAGCTCTGATTAGTTTAACCAGTTGAAGACTAGTCCTAAGTACTGTGTAATAAATAATTCTACATAATTAAATACACCTTAAGTGTAAGCCACAGTTTTGTACCAACCTCAAAATTTGATAAGTGTGCACTATACTAATAAATAAATTTTGAAAATATTTAAAATTCACTCTAGCGCTTGCTTCAAGTTATAAAAACCATGATACAGTGTTAAGTTTCCAAATGCTCATACAATGTAACTGTCTGATGTATATAACCTGTTGATGAGGACGGATTGATTTTGCTACAACACGCATTTCCCATAGACACCTGCTGCCCAAGTACACTCGGGACTCGTCCTCAACGAGTTAATGTTGTATAGGTAATTCACAAAGTCTAGTGATTTGGAGGAAAATACTTTGTGCATTTTGTCACCCAATCTTATGATATAGTATCCCTGCATGATTGCCTCAGCAATTTGAAGCATTTCCTGTCTCTAGAAGCAGTTTAAGTACACTTTAAAGATTTGCTTTACATTTGAAAAGGAAGGGTCTACATGTATCTCTGTTATTACAAGGAGCTGGGCATGAAAGGGCCAACATTGTAAAACAAGCTGGTATATCTGTTTAATTCGTCATTACAATTTGTATA
Source organism: Diadema antillarum (assembly GCF_040938485.1). NCBI lineage: Eukaryota > Metazoa > Echinodermata > Echinoidea > Diadematoida > Diadematidae > Diadema > Diadema antillarum. The sequence goes on from NW_027270953.1 coordinate 1,659,993, forward strand.
GTCATTGTGCTATCATACACATAACATTCTACCTAAACCTAGTTCTCAGAGGTTACATTATCCTTTTTTTGTTGTTGTTATTAGTATAGTGAGCTGAAATACAAAAACAGACAAACAAACAGACAAACAGGTAAAACACACATACTAAACAGCAAACTTACTGGATTTTCCTTCTTGAGGTGAAATAGTCTTGGGGAGAGGATGGCAGGAGCAAAGAAACGGAGGAAGACAAAGCCGCTGACAGCGGAATATTTGGCATCGGGGTCATCTGCATGGATCATAAAACAAATAATGAACACTTTTATAAGTGCTTCAAAAATCAGCAGGTCCTGCAGGCCTATACAGAACTGAAGTGAAAAGGGAGTCACAATACATGCAATTAATGAGGAGGCAGCATTGATAATGTTGTGAAAGAGTCTTTTCAATGATGAGAGGTTTTGTCCATGTCAACGTGGTTGGGCCTATCACAGCATTGTAGTAAGATTCAATTACTGCAGCATAAAGATGACATCAAAACAACCTATCTTTACTGATAAATGATATTAAATCCACTTTGGCTGCTTTCATCTTCATCATCATGTACTTAATAACTATTAACTACCCACATCAGCTAGGAATCAAATTCTGTGTCACCACTACAATTAGCATCTCATAAATCAATCTTGCACATCTTATTTTTTATATTAATAATAATCATCATTATCATCATCTGTAAACAGGCACATAATCAGTATCAACAGAGAAATAATCATTGTTATCAACCCCTCTGATGTCTAAACAGGCCATCACCACAAACATCAAGAAAACCTTCATTTTCACACCTTTCAAGATTATTAACACTCTGCATTACACCTATATTATACCACTCCTGGTGGCCTACATCCCCCATCGTGTATCCCCCCCCCCCATTTCCCCCCCTTCCTCGCCCCCTTTCTCCTCCCCCTCCACCTCCTCCTCCTCCTAGTCCTTCATGTCTTCATCTTCATCTTCCCCCTACTCCTATTCCTCCTCTTCCTCTTCCTCCTCCCCCCTTCCCTCCTCCTCCTCCTCCTTCTCCCTCCCCCTTCCTCCTCCCCTTCCCTCAACCCCTCCTCCTCCTCCCCTTCCAACCCCTCCTTCTCGTCTTCCTCCTCTTCCTCCTCCTCTCCATTTCCTCCTCCTCCCCCTCCTCCTTCCCTTCTCTTCATTCACCTCCTTCCCCCTCCTCCAACTCCATCTCCTCCACCTAGTCCTTCACATTCTCATCTTCCTCTCCCTTCTCCTCCTATTCTTCTACCTCCTCCTCTGCCTCCTCCTCCTCTCTCTCCCTCCTCCTCCTCCTCCTCCCTCTTCATCCTCTTTCTCCTCTTCCTCCTCCTCCTCCCCAACCCATTTTTCTCACCAGGGAACTGTCTGGAGGCAGCCTCCTTGATGAAGTAGAAGACTTCACACATTGAGGTGGGACACTCGGCCGCCGATCCCACAATGGCTTGGAATGCTTTCTCTATGTAATGCTGTAGATTGGCCTGTGAGGAAGAGTTTGCCCACAATATACAGCAATTGAATTACTTTACTGCACTGCAAGAGTGGGATTGTAAGCAACATAAGTCAGTGATGTGCGAATACTTGCAGAAAAGAAAAAAATCTGAAACTTATCAAAAGAAAAGTCTGAAGTGCTTTAAACTGTAAACATTTCAATGCATTTAAACTGCCAAAAAGTCTGAGAAGTGGGTTTTAGGCAGAGTAATAAAATCTGAAATTAGATTAAACTTAGAACTCTAACATCCCTGATAAATGTAGAAAATGTCTACAAATTCTTTCTCAGTATGAGAATTCAACTAGTTTTCCTTTAACATTCACCTTTTTTTATTTCTTTACTAACTTCCGATAATTGATTCAACAAAAAAAAAAAATCATTATCATTTTGAAAGATGGGAAATGTACCTTGAATATGTAAATACAATCGATGCTTCCAGTTTTTGCAATAGATCAATTAACACAAATTCACTTTTTATATAAACACAAAACAGAATCTGTGCAATTGATATAAAAGGAGATGGCTAGGATTTGAAAACAATGCTGCCTTTCTACTATTCTGATCAGATACTGTTACAACTGTCTATTGAATAATATTCATGATACTGGAACGGACAACAAATGTAAACTACTTGGATTTTGATTGAATAAAAGCAGAAGATTGCTTTGATGTAGTAAGATACAAAACAATGTTCTTCAAGCTTTACTCCAAGCATGTAAGAAGTGAGAGGGCATTTGCAAAAGGATAAATTAAGCTTTCCTTCAGACCGTCAGGAAATTTTGTCACTAATTCCATTTTCTATTTCAGCAAATAAAATTAAGTAATGCAAATTACTTTACAAAGCAAACTTAGCTACAGTTTATTTTCAGTTAATGACATCACCTATAAAAGATTTATTGATCTACAGTGATGCTGTCAACCCATTTTTTTTTTAATAGCAACATAGACATCTCACAATGCATAGTGAGTAATGCACACCACGGCTTGAGGTAAGAGTATGTTTTCGTTACAATGAAAAAAAGGTCGCTAATAATTTGTGGTGTTAGTACTGGCATTTACGCTCTACCAGTTTGAGTCAAAATAAGAGCGAGTGCAGGCATTTTACAGGCATCTTCAAAATCACCATGGCAACACTCACAAGATTGGCTTCGAGATTCTCTCCATCGCGGAACTTGGACGTGTCAATCTCGCACTGCTTGCGCTCCTCGTAGATTTCGTCCACCACGCCTTTGAGCACGTCGTGCAGGTAGTGCAGTCCCTGAAGCCGCATGAACTCGTCGATGCACTTAGACGCCAGCGAGTTGCCACGGAAAATCGTGTGAGGGTCACTTTTGTTTGGGGGGGGGGGGAGACATGACACAGAAAGTTCTTTAATCAAGGCTGCCTTAGAAAATCATCATCATGAATAAACAAAATACAGCAAACCAATACATATATACAAATCAACACTTGAGATATTAAACAGAAGAGCTGCCATTTACAAGTAGCACAGAGAAGTAATCTTTTCAGGAAATAAACAGTTTATGATGAATTATTACCTTTATGCAAGCTTCAATGCTGTTTGGGTTTCTTTACAAGATCTCCCGCCTGCCATTGGAGTCTTCCATTAAGCTGTAAAGAACACTTTCTACCCAGCATCAGTGAATTCAGAGGAGTATTCACTAAAACAGTAGCATCAGATAATCCTGATGCGACTCTCAGAATTTTCGTTTGACCTTGCGTTGCCTTGTCGGATTTCAATGCTCTATTTCCCAGTGTTCCTGCCCTTATTTTCTGACCTACTCAATCTTTCTCTCTCTGAAGATTAATCCTTTCTTTCTCTATCTCTCTCCCTCCAGTCTATACTTCTCATTCTGTATTTCTTTCTCCTTCTTTCTATCCATCTTTTTCCTACCTGAATTCTCCCTCTCCACTCACACACACCTACTCACTCTATCCATCTCCTCTCTATCTATACATCTATATGATCTACTTAACTATCTATATACCTCCATTCATCTATTTCACAAATCCCACAGCATACATGTATCTCTCCCTCTCTCTCTATCTATCTATCTATCTACTTATCTATCTATACATCTCAATTTATCTATCTTTCACAAATCCCCATCTATCTATCTATCTATCTATCTATCTATCTATCTATCTATCTATCTATCTATCTATCTATCTATCTATCTCAATTTATCTATTTCAGAAATCCCCATCTGCATTTTGTATCTATCTATCTGTCTGTCTGTCTGTCTATCTATCTATCTACCTACCTATTTATCTCCATTCATCTATTTCACTAATCCCCATCTATCTATCTATCTCCATTTGTCTACTTCACAAATCCTTATCTATCTATATACATCCATTTATTTATTTCAGAAATCCCCATCTATCTATATATCTACATGTACCTATCTATTCATCTATATATCTCTATTCATCTATTTCACAAATCCCCCACTATACATCTCTCTCTATCTCTATTTCTCAGCATCTTACTCCAGTGTCTTCTTGTGTTACCTTCCCTTCACTTGGAAAGCGCTGGAGAGGTACAGAAATTGAGTCAAAGGTTCCAATGTATTTTTGTTCAAACGACCTTGTGTTCCAAGCGGCTAAGTCTGATGTCTCTCGTGTCCGTATTTCCATTCAAGATCATAATCATAAAGAAAGTCTTTCCTCTCTCTCTCTTTATTTTTTTATGATGCATTTCTTTATCTTTCTCTCTGTTTGTAGCAAACTGTACTTCTATTGAAGTAAAAGGAGAAGCTTGTTTGTGTATTTTGAAGTCAGCTGTAAATAATATGCTTATGTACGTTTCCCCTTCCACTTTGCCCGCCTTTAACCATGGGTCTTTCTTTTATTTTCCAGGCTTGAGATGACGTTGGGATACTTATCGCTGCTAATAAACCCGCGAACAAAAACTCATCTCATCTCGCCTGCCTCCCCTTCACTTCCGCTTTCTCTGATAACAATGTCAGGGCAATTTGTCTCCCGCTAAAAGCTCGCAAGACGGTGAGCGAGAAATCGATAAGTGCACTGAAGGTTGGGTCGTGTATGCCATTCAGGTGACTGACCACACATGCTCTCACTCAAACACACACAAAAAAAATCCCTAAAAGACACACGCACGCACAATAACACACACACATTCTAAGGCTATTCAAGTGCGGTCTGTGTTTTTCAAGGCCATATCTGGCTGAAATAGAGTCCATTCAGATGAAGCAGCACTTTATTTCTACAAGATCGAGTGCAACCTACGATAGCGTATCGAGGACATATTTTGTTTGCACTGTAACGCTCCTCTTCTTTATATGATAGATATTTCCTTCACCCAATTATGGGTTTATCGTCCAAACTGATTGCATCTCCTGAAATTTGACAAGAATCTGAGGGATATCTAAAGTTTTTTTTTTCCCCTGAATGGCAAATCTGATGTAGGGTTGCCACGAATCACTCTTTCTTTCATTCGCTGATCAGATTGCGATTCACGAGTCCATTAGTGACACTGAGAATCCGTGTGGGATTCGTAATGAATACATTCCAAGTTCATGCCTAGCAGATTGAGACTTTGATTACAAATTTACCTTTGCAGGATACTTAGTCAATGTCTTTGTCTTTGATATAGATATCCTATTTAATTCATATTGTATTCATAGCATGGCTTAAATATCAGTAACTGCATCTACTGCAACTGATTGACAATTGCCCTACATCGATGTAAATAAACACTGAATTAATCAGTGTTAAGCTCAACGATCTAGTGGATAAGTTGCCTGTCCGGTGACCAGGTCATAGGTTCAAATCCTGCTTTAGTATGTATGCCCAGGTCTTCTTTTTTTTTTTTTGGCTGTGGCTACTGTCAATCAGTTGCAATAAAAACAACTCCACGCAAGAACTGCATCTATTTGATTAATATTTATCATCTGATAATTCATGCTGAATAGATCCTGACAATCAACCTCAAGGATGCAGTGGTGCATGCACAGTTTAACCTTTCTGCTAATATTGAAAATTCGCGGGAGTTTCAGGATTGCTTAGATTGGTAGGAAATTCTCTTTATGTACAGCACCTTTGTGCTGAACTATTTCATGAAACATGCAATGAATGCCAATTCTACTGCAAAGTCAGTAAGAGGTATAAAATGCATTAAAAGAATGTATCTTTATGATTTATCCTTTCCTATGCTACCATGCAACTATGCATTTTGGACATACCTGATATTAAATAGGTGTAGTAACTGTTTTTATATCCTCCTTGGCTCACTCACTGCCTATCTCGGTCAATATGACTTCAAAAGTTCAGAAGTTTCCAGAGAACTAACTTGTATGCCATCCACAATGCAACTTTATATTGTTTAACTGGCCCTCTATGAACAGTTAAGCATTCTACACTACTGCACTACTGTAAAAGTGGATATTTTCGAACGACTAATTTTTCGCCCTCGGCGTGGTAAGAAGAGTTTCGCGTGTTTTTAATTCCGCGAAATCAAGATATCAACTACTAGAACATACGGCAAGCAAAAATATTCATGTGCTTTCATTTTCGCGCTAGTTTCTGGTTGCGCGAAATGCGCGAAAATTTCAACACCACGAAAATTTCCACTTTTACAGTACCCTATTCTGACACTACAGTTCCGCTATCTTAACTACTACACTACTCTACTTTGACAATACAGTTCAGCCACAGAATCTAATACATTACTCTAATCTGACGCTACAGTTAAGCTTTCTTCACTACTACACTGCTCTACTTTGGCACTATAGTTCAGCAATCTACACATTACACATCTCTACTCTAACATCGGAGTTCAGCAATATACTCTTCAAGCTTACTTTAATCTGACACTTCAATTCAGCAATCTCACACTACAATGCAATTTTAACACTACTACACTATTCTAACACCACTACACTATCTTAACACCACTACACTACTTTCATCCAAACACTACTTCAACACCACTACACTACCTTAACACCACAACTCTCACAACCACTATCATCATCTCTCACCTGGCTAATGTCTCAAAATATGGCTACATCCTCACAACTACTCCAAGAGATTTTCCATTTCATTACATAAAATTCAAGACAGATGAAAGACTGCTTCAAAATACTGGGCAGTCGTACCATTAATGTCATTTCTGCAGTAAGATACAGTTTGTGGGACTACAGAGACGGGTGGCGTCAAGCTGGTGACAATAATTGCACCCCAAGCTCATGCATCACTTGATTTCAGAGCTGAGCGAGTGAGGACACTCACCTTATCCCCATGTTATAAACATTCAGCACGCATGGCGACAATTTTCCCCCTCTCTCTCTCTCGCCTTTCCCCTTTGCAGCAATTTGCGTACACGTGCCTGCAACTCTGGACTGATTTGCATGGGTCAATAATTTGTGCCACTGTTTGAAGCAGGAGCCCCATTTAAAGGGGAGAACTCCCCTCCCCCCTAAAAAGAAACATGATTTCAAAAACCCCTACACCTAATCCTATCCCACTGGGAATACATGTACATGGGAGATCGCTGTATAAAACTTTTACATATTTTCTCGAAACTGCAGCTTTGGCCAAAATTACATATCACTAGCTGAGAACCAGAAAGGCACTACTGCATTCTGAGATTTGAGCATACATTAAAACAAAACAATCAGTTTTGTGAAATAAAAAGCTTATTCTATCAAAAGTGGATAGATTTACAAGCATTGGTCTAGATACAGGGTAAAAAAGCACCCTTGTGGTCTTGATTTTTAACATTTTACTGAGAAAAAAAATGATTAAAATCGACGCTAAATGTAGAAGAGAATGAGTTCTGCAACGTGATCAAAATAACTCAATACTCTCAAAACTTGCGATAGAGCCCTTTTGGTTCTCTGCCAACGATATGCAAATCAGAAGGCACGATACTAAGGTCACCAACTCACAACTCTCAAATTCTCTACCTCACAACTTTCCAGGAAGAAATGAAGTGATTCGCATAAATCATTCTGCACTTATTATAATATGGCAATATGAACTCTTCCTCAAGGGAGGCAGGATAGGTGGTGGGGGGGAGGAGGGGGGTAGGGGTAATGACTGCTGATATATTTATGACAGATATTTTTTTCTGGCACAAATTAATGAGAGAGGTCGTGTGGCAATACAATTATTACCTCCTCAAAAATGCAAACATAATTGTGACTCAAATAGCAGAGTTTAGAGAAGCACTGTAAAAACTTCAAAATTTCATACAATTCTCACTATTTCTCCAATCTAAACGATGCTTCACTGTCACAATTGTTTCTTCAACTTGAACACCGGAGTGCGGAGAGTCACTTTAAGATTTTGTGTGTACTCACGCGGTCTGGGAGATCTCATGCTCGGCGAGTACTCGGATGAGTGGAAGTATCTGACCATAGTGGTGGAACAGCCTGACCAGCGGCCGCGCTGCAGTCAACTTCTCCTTGACGAACTCACCAAGCATGTAGACGGCGCTGGACGTCATGGGCTGAGGAAGCAAACACAGAGATACAAAGAGTGAGACAGAGACAGAGAAAAAGACAGACAGACAGACAGACAGACAAACATACATACATACATAGAGAGATAGAGAGAGAGGCAAATAGGGAGAGAGGGGAAAAGGGAGAGAGACAGACAGAAAGGGTATAGAGGGGAGAGAGCGACAGAGCAGTATAGGAGAGGCACAGACACACAGACAGTGTATGTATGTACAATTGTATGTATGTGTGTGTGTGTTTGAGGAAGGGAAAGTTACAAAGAATAGATGAGAAAGGAAAAAATAATGATAGACAGGTAGTGTGAGTATATTGTGTGTGTGTGCATGTGTGTAGGAGAGAGTAAGATTGTAAGACAGTAAAGGAGATGGAGAGAAAAGAAAGATAGTAGATATGAGAGAGAAAAAAGGGATAGATAGAATGAAGGAATGACAGAAAAGAATAGGGATGGACAAAATGAGAGAGAAAATGGAACTGGGATAGATAGAAGGAAGGAAAGACAGAGAAAAGAATGGGGATGGATAAAAGGAGAGACAGAACAAAATGGGATGGACAGAATGAAACAGAAAAAAAAAGAAAAGGATAGATAGAATGAAAGAGAAGGAAAAAGAATAAGGATGGATGGAACGAGAGGAGAGAGTGTGCGGGTATTTGAGAGAAAGAAATGGGAAGAGATGGAAAGACAACGTGGACACAGGAGGACAGTTGGGAGAAAGATATAGATATAGAGAGAGGGAAAACGTTATCAAGAAGAGAGAAGATGAAATAAGAGACAAACAGTAACAGAGCAACAGACAGACGAACAAGAAAAAGACAATCAGTGAGACAGATAGAGAGAAAAAGATGAAGATTGACAAGAGAAAAAGAGAGGGAACAAAAGAGAAAGATGGAGAAAGTGGGTGAAAAAAGGCAAGGTATGAGAAAGAACAGGAGAGCATGATACGGGGAAAGGACATTTTGATGGCATTGTAAGTTTCATCTTTCCTGGTGAAGTCAAAGAGACACTAGTCACATTTGCATTATCATTAGAAATAAATAAATATATATATATATATATATATATATATATATATATATATATATATATATATATATATATATATATATAAATTTACCAAGGTATCTTCCTTTTTGAGACAATATCACTCCTCTGACTCCACTGTGAGCAAAGTATAAACTTTGAATTCTATTCGTCAGAAATCAGAAATCTTTCCTCCTCGCAATCAAGACGTCATTGGAATAATATCACACATTTCTGTCAACACCTCGACTTTTTCGTAATGACATCCTTTTCAAGTCTGCCATCCCGTGTGGTGCAGTCCTGCATCCCTCATCCGCATCGGTGTTGTTGCCATGGCAACAACACATGGTAATCTGTGTATTCTCTCCCCCCCCCCATTCAAAGTTTTCGTCCTCAGTGTGGTGATCCAAGTCAGACCTTCTAAAGTGAAGTCTCTCTGCTAGAGGACTGCTGAGGGCCTGCTGCATATTCATCACAACAGCTTTGGTATCCATCCCCTCCCCCATCCCAAAACGAAACACGAAATTCAGTCAACAGCCAGTCCTGATATGGCAAGTTAATCATTGTCCTTTTTTTTTTTCTCTCTCTCTATTTTTTTTGTTCGCTGACATTTCAACCAAACGGCACGGTGTCCCTAAATTGCGGTCGCGTCCCGAGGGCGCTGGACTCTCGCCGCTTCGTGTCGCTCAATATTCATGGGAAAGAAGGTGAGACTCTCCGTGATTCCGAATGGAAAAACCGAGAAAAACTGGCCGTCGTCCTGGCAACACATTTGGCCACGGCTTCATTACCATTGGCGTCAGTTTGTCTCTCCGATATCAAATGTTCACCAAGGGATTTGCTTGACCATTATTAGATGTGGAAGACCGAAAGAGCACACAACCCTATGATGTACAGAGATCTCTTTTATTCCCTATCTATTATTAAATGGTTGCAAAAGACTAACTCAATAAAAAGGGATTCTCTCAATGCTTTCTATACACAAACACATATGTCAACACAAGATATTTGTGTATAAAGGGAAACTGCCCTATTAAAAAGATTTGCTCAGCAAAGACCAACTCGTCTTGTATAACCAAAGTTTATAGAGGGCAGTATACTGTTACTGAGCTTCAGGGTAACACATATATCGTCGCTGGGGTGACAAGACCTTGTATCTGAAATTTTGGTGAAAATGACTTTTTTGGATTAATGGTCAAATAATGGGTTAAGTGATGTCCTGACCAAATCCCAACTGTCCTACTCCAAAAATAAAGCCACCACGGCATGTCAAAGGAAAGGCTTTCCCATTCGCTCTAGTGCTTTGGCCGCCATGTTTTTTGGCTCTCCTGAACATTTGACATTTTGTAGATACGAGGTCTTGTCACCCCAACGACACTATATCAAGCCAGATCCGGTGAAATACACCTGTAAGTAACAAGGACAAAACTTTGCACTGAATGTGCCCACAAACCATCCTCAGCTGTAGTACGTCCATTTATTTCTGCCAGCTGAATATCCTGAACATGGGTTTAAGCCGAGACTTTGATTAAAGAAGAAAAAAAAACGCAAAATGGTCTTCAAAATGAGAAAAACAATCTAATAATGACCATATTCAAATAAGCTCAATAGATAGCCTCCTTTGGTATTCTGTAACCTTCTCCAATTCCTAATTTAAAAGTGCTATGTGAGCAGCATTAGAATTTTAGGCACAAATCATTCCAACTTCAAGTATCAGAGCACATGTGACGCTGATTAACAAAAGCATTGACAACAACAACAACAACAAAAATTCTTGAATTTCCTTTGCTTTATTTTGTCCCACATATAGAATTTTTTATGCTGTTTTCATACCACAAAATCAAGAAGAACTTAAACACGAAGCATTTGATGGATCCCCCTTTAGTTTTGTGCTACATCAGACAAGCTGAACTTTAGAACCATATGTGCCTGCAAGTGCACAGCAATTTGCCATCCAACAAATCCGAGCCTCTCACGTAAGCGACCAATCGTGAGACAGAGCAAACCTCGTAAAACTCATTCTCCTCACATTCCAAGGTTTTCGGCATGCTCCGCAAACACTTCTCCGTCTTCTCGCGGCAAGAAGCTACGAGGTAATCAACCTGCTTTGCCGCGACTCCCCGGCAATTCTAGACGGAAACTCGAGAAGGGACCCTTTCTGCGCGGTGGCGCCAAAACATCTTCCGCTCAAAATATCCAAACACGCATTCACTCTTTACTTTTCATGCTCTGGCGCATGAAGGTTCAGAGAAAAATTGGACACACTTCTCATATGTCTGGTTTCTAGTTGTATTACACATACATGAATGCTGTTCAAGATGCACATTGGATGTTGGATTGTGGCTTGAATGATTAAAAGAAGAAGAAGAAGAAATCCACCATTGCGGTTGCAGCCATGTTGACGACTTCTCAACAAGTCTCCAATCTAGAAACATGCCTTCTAATCCACAGCACATCTCAATTAACTGCTTCCTATCCATCCTTTCCATTTTTCCTCCTGTTCTCTTGCTAGCTGATAAAAACCCTCACTTCTCTGTTAAGATCTCATTAAAACATTTTGAAGATCACTAAGAACCATCCCTATTTTAAAAAAAAAGAAGAAAAACATCCTACTCCACTGCTCTTTTCCCCCTACGAATCTATAAAAGCTGGCCATTAACAAACACATGCTCCATTTTCTTGTTTGCTAATTCTAGCTTGATTTTGTACCCTTCTTTTCCTTGCTGTTTTACAATTCTATTGCTTCCTTTCAATACTTAAAGGGATGGTACAGTATTGGTGGAGATGAGAACTGGGCTTTTAAATTTTGGGGAGATACCAAGATAACACTTATGAAATAGTACAGAGCATACCATTTTAGGAGGAATTCAAAGTTTATTTGATGAAAATCGGGTTTGGAATGAATGAAACATCCAAAAACAAAGTTAAAAAAAAAGCGATTGTAATAAAGTGTGGGTCCCACAATTTATTAGAATCGCTCTGTTTTGGATATCTCAGCCATTTCAAAACCAATTTTCATCAAATAAATGTTGAATTCCTCATGGAATTACATGCTCTTTCATATTTCATAAGAGGTTTCTCATTATCTCACCAAAAAATGTTAGAAACCCGACATGAGGTCTCAACCAAAACTATACGATCCCTTTAACATCAATGACGTGACAGAGAAACTTGGCAAAATTTGTCACATCAGTCTCTTCATTTCACAGCAATATTGTATGTTTACCCTCTCGCTCTTTCCTGCTAATGATTTGTTTGATATTTCAGATCGTAACCTTGCCATTACCGAGATGTTGTCTAAATGAGTATAAATGCCATTTAATGACGTACAGATCGCTCTAGGCAATTTCGTAAGTTTCTGCACTAATCGTCATGATTTTGGTATTACCATCCGTGGCAGGCATTGGAAGGAAAATATGAACTATCCATCACAGTTTGCATCTAAGATTACTGACATGTTGGACACGAGGGAATCAGCATTTCTTTTCAAGTATAAAGTGTTATGAAAACAAGGTATTAGAAATTCGTTTTGTGAATCTCACAGCATGATGAAACATCAAGCACTGGAGATGAAGACACTAAAAAAAAACTTTTTTAGAGTGAACGAAGATGAATAACTTAGCGAGGACAAAAAAAAACATGACCCGTGTCATCTGCGGGGAAAAAAAATATATATATACTGTAGGCATGGAAATTAGATACAAATAGGACAAAACTCAATTAGAGATGGTTAGACATCACTTCGTAGCAATGTGATGACGCTCTTTTCACATCAAATCGCTTTCTTCCGATAATCAAATCAATTCCGCGTGATATGCTGCCGTAATTTGATTGTTTGCATTCGTTAGCGCCGGTCACCCGGCATCCTTTCGGGAATTCCTTCAACTTGACCACAAAAACACCAACAACAACAAAAAACACATACACACCCACCCACACACACACACACACACACACACACACACACACACTCACCAAAGGATAAAAGATAAGTTGTGCTGTAAGGAACTCTAGGTAAATCAACCATGATTAACACAAACAGCATATGGACAGTATTGTATGAGACGAAGCATAATATCTGTCAATAGCAAAATGGTCATTTGTGAAGCTTTGTTTGTCGCATACTGGTAGGCTCATACCCCTTATCTCTTTTCCTTTCCTTTTTCTCCTTATATTTGTTTGTTTTGTTGTTGTTGTTGTTGTTGATGTTGCTGTTTTCAGGGAGGAGGGAGAATATTTGAATTAGGTTGACAGATGAATTCAACCCCTGAAAAGCAGTGGTCATCATTCACTTCATTAGCAGATGACAAAAACAAGAAAATTTCCAAACTGGACGCTTTGCATCAATCTTTGACGAGCAAACATGTTGCAGTAACGTGTGCATTTGGAAATCTAAAGAAGATATGAACCAATTTTTTAGAAATATGCTGTATGGCAGCAAAATTTCACATTGTTTCTTCCAAGGTGAGGATAGTTTAGAATCTGACAAGGGAATAAAGACTACATTGCTGTCATCTCCTTCCCATCTTATGAAACGGGAATGCATGTCACACTGAGAAATTCTGAATTCAAAATTCTCGTCTCCCAAGGACATCTTCAAGTATAACATATCACAAACAAAACTAAAATATCACAAATAAAATTAAAACATCACAAATAAAACTAAAATATCCCAAATAAGACTAAAATATCATAAATAGAATGAAAAAAAAAACACTTCCACACTCTCAGGAGGCTAACAATACTCCAGAGAATTTGAGTTTATAACTACCTCCTGTTTACAAATAATAATTTCATCAACAAACAGGACCTCGCCAGCAGCACTTCAGCCAGGAAATGATATTGATGAATACACAAATTCAGATAACTAGGACTATGCTTGAAGCATCCCCCGTCACATGTAAATCATATCTACAACGTACGTGTACCCCGTACCCCCCCCCCCTCCCCTTCATATCACACAACTGTACAATAGCAAATGCTCTCTCTCCTACAAACTTTAAGTTCTCCCTCACGCTGATTCACAAACAAAAACATGAAGACAAACACATTCATTTACCATACACACATACACACAAACACACACACACACACACAAAACACATACATACACACGCACACACACACACATAACACACGTATACGAAGATTGCTAAATGGTGAATGTTTACTGCATATAGCCGCCGATGCTCTGCACAACAAGAGTTAAATATGGAAGCATTGCAAAAAAAACAACAACAACACAACCCATCCCCAACGCCACCGGGGGGAAACCAACAAGTCGAGCATGCGATCGATGGTCAATTTCTAAGAGAAGAGTCTCACTTCCTACGAGCCTTCAGGAGTACGAGTCTATTTCAGGCACGGTTAATCAATGGCGAACTAAATAGGGTCCGGTGGCGCCGTGTTACAACAGGATGTGAACAGACAGAGGAAGGGGGGGGGGGGGGGGGGGGGAGGAGACGCGAGACCGACAGCACGGAAGAAGACGGCACTAGCGTACAACAATGCAGATTAGAACGTTGATAAAGAGATGCCGAAGAGAGAGAAGGAAAAAGTTAACATGAAGAGGGGACCAAAAAAATAAGAGAATGTTTCCTAACAACCTGCTGAAACAGGCAGTCAAGGACCACAACTGCGGTCGTATTACATTAGCCAGCTTGCTTCCGAACACCATAATTAGACCCAGATTACATTTCTGCTCATAACTCACAAACTCTGCACAAACACGTATTACATACCACAACAGATAAGATTGCTCAACATATTTTCCCTTCCTGTTTTTTTTTTTTTTTTCATATTCTGGTAGCTAACTTCACCATGAAATGAGGTATGGTGAAAACAAAAAAGAAAGTGAAAAGTTAAGCTCTAAAAAAAAAAAAAAAAAAAAAAAAGAATTTCGAAGAGGCAAGTCTGCTAAATCTTCTTCCAGTTTTTTCTAACATGAGAGTATCTTCAAGCCTGTTTACAGCTATCTGAATCTTTAATCCATTTAATTTTTTTAGTTGTTGTTGCTGATGTCTTCATGGTTTCTTTCTTTTTCAAACCTCTCAAATCTACTTACACTAAACCAATATTTCTTGCATTTTAGACCGATAAATACATGTCATAGTCATGTATGACTTTAGTTCAGACAAAGAAACAAAATCTCTTTCCCCATGTGTACAGTAGATGAGGTGATGATATCATCGCCTTATAAGTCTCATCAATGCATAGGATCTGCTTTGAAATCGCACTATAAACCCACCAAGGGCATGGCCATGCATAAAGTCTTGACATACTTATCCCATGAGTCATGAATTCCACAGTCACACACTCTGTCAAGTCTATTTCCTGTTGGATGTCACCACAATATCACAGGCAAAAGAGCGCTCCTACCTTTAAACACCTACTAAACAGTCTGGCCACAGACGTCTTGTGTGAACATTTCTCAGTGAACCACAGGTTAACTCTCAACAGCAGATAGAATCGCTTAACATGTTTCCATGGCAACAATGCCAGTTTCACTGGAATCCCCACAACTCAGTCTAGAATGTTTGAGGACTACATTTTTGTACTTTGTGAACTTCCAGCTTAAAAATGAAGATTTGAGGTCAACTTTGAGGTGCACACTCCCGGTGAGCAAAGGAGAGCTCCTACCTTTAAAAACTCTATGACCGCTCCGGACAGCAGACTACATGTAATGTACCTGTGTGATTTTACGAAGCTAGAAAACAGGTTTACGTCCATTAAGGAGTCTATGTGGCCTATTTCTCCGGCAGGAATGGAGGTTTCAATGGGAGGGGGGCACCCATAACTCTTTATCTCACTAGTTTTGATGACCAAAGTACTTTTAGTGCAACAAGAATGACTAAAGGTGAAAAGTTCAATGTGCATGCTCCAAGTGCGCTAGCGGTGTTCATATAGGCATGGGAGTATTGCACAGACAGGACGGAAGTAATTGGCTCATTCCGTGTGATTAAGATGCAACGTTCATTCTAACCTGGCCGCAGCAGTGTAAAACGGCTCTTTCATGTGCGCGTATTTGTAAGACGCTGTCCTTAGCAAAACATCGAAAGGTATACAAAAGATTGATCCTGGCAGGCAGTAGTAAAGTGTGTACGAACATGCATGGGGTGATACGTGCTGGCATACATATTCATCATACAATCAAGAATATTAAAAAATCTATATAACAACTATTTTCCCACCAGTGGCACATCTTATAGTCAATCATGACACAGACGAATATTTATCTAATATTGTGATCGGAATCAGCTGTATAGCTCTTGGTGTTGAGGGCAGTATACATTTTTTTTTTTTTTTGGGGGGGGGGGGGTTGTTTGCTTTTGCTTTATTTTGTTTGTCTTATTTCAAGTTACTTATTTATTTATTCATTATTTTTGCAATGGCCACTTCCAGCTCTCAGGTTTTCACTTCCTGCCCTGGCAAAAATAAAAGTAGTTAAAATCTGCAAATTCTGCAGAATCTCTGACATATAATGTTATCTTACATTAAAGAGAAGAGTTATTTCACCAGCTGGGAATCAGACAGCCTGTATCACATTCTAAGATTTGAGCATAAATACAAACAAAACAATCAATTTTCATTAAAAAATGAAAGTTTACTCTAATCAAAAGTGGGTAGATTTATAATCGTTGTTCCAAATATAGGGTAAAATAGCGCCCTCTTTCACTCAGCATTTTACTGAAAGTGAAAATGATTTAAAAGTGTCACCATAATGAAGAGCAGATCGAGCTCTGCAACATGATACTAATAACTCTATTTCCCCCAAAATTGCAATAAAGCCCTTGTGGTTCTCAACCAACGATATTACGAAATATAGCACGGCACCCCCTCCCCCCCCCCCCCAAAAAAAAAAAAAAAAAATTAATCTTTTGTGGTAGCTATCTATTGGTGTGGAGATGCATGGTAAGAAATTGAAATGAAAAAGTGGGAATAACTGAGATGAAAGGAGAAGGGGATTAAGAATGTTACCCCCACCTCGACCTCTGGTGAGTTCAAGAGTGTTTCCCTGAGGTTTTCATACAGCGACGTTGGAAAGACGTAATCCTTCTGGTACTCGATGCGCACCCGCAAGGAGCCCACCGACTTGGAATGCCTGGCGTTGCTGGATTCCCGTGGCTTCAGAATGTACCTGTGAAAAAAAATCAACGACAGGATCGGAAAGGGCATTAACTAATATCACCATGCTGGGTCAGTACTTCCTGGGTGGGGAAGAAATTTGAGGTGCAGAACTTTACTGAGAGAAACTGTCACGAAATTTGAATTAATGTGCAAGTTCATGGTACATTCTGTAACATAGCCTGGCTTAAAGGTAAAATTTTATATTTCTCATCCGTTTCTCCTTCCTCTCTTTCAAATCACCTGCCCCTCCCAATAAAAACAGTTCAATGACATTTGCTCCTGCGACAATTACTGCCATGAAATATCTGCATACTAAGCCAAACATCTCCTGCTGGCATCAGGAAACACCTCCATGTTTCTTGGCTACAAATCCAACAACTTGCAAAGTTGTCCTTTAAGTCCCAATTTATGAGATATGATGCCGTCAAAAAATATATAGCAAAATGTACACCAAACTGACAGAAAGTACATTCATAAAAGTGCATATAGAGTAGACATGTAACTTACGTTGAAATAAGAATACAAAATACAATGTAATTTCCCTGGGGTACATGTCTATTGTACATCGGTACAAACATGAATACACACGGTCATATTTGGAGCAGCACACCTGCCTCACGGATGAGCATTACAGATTCAGAATATGGTATAAAAAAGAAGACAAAAATGTGCAAATATCATACCAGTGTGTGTGTGTGTGTGTGTGTGTGTGTGTGTGTGTGTGTGTGTGTTTGTGTGTATCATAGAGGAAACATTAAATCCAAGAACTGTTTTGCTGATGATGTCACATTCCAAGAAGAGAGCCTTGTTGATGTGTGACATTCTGATCACTGGATATATGGTGATTCATCAAAGTTTTGAAGAGTTCCGCTTCCTCAAGTGTTTTTTTCCTGCACTCGAACGTGCCATCACAACACAAAACTAGCACAAGGCCATCGAATTCAACATATGCATGGTTTAAAACCATCAAAAACAAATATACACACATACAAGCTGTACATTAAAGGGGCATTCCGGACGATTTTCATAATTTCACATCATGTAGTACATAAATCAACAGCTCCATGTATAGATCCGTGGAATTTATTGTGGTCCTTGAGCAGAGAAACCAATAAATTGAAAATCTTAAACAAATTACACTGAACAGTGATGATGACATCAGAGCCTCATATATTTCAGAAATGTAGCAGTGTAATTCCATTACAATACCGTTTGCTCAACAAGTTCACCTGTAAAAAAATCCATGCATACCCTCTTCTTTTGTTCTGCTTCCTTGAGCCTGAACTCATGCATTCTTATGGTGAGGCTGTCATGTCATCATCCTTGTTCATTGCAATTCATTATAAATTTTGAAAACATTCTCATTACTTATCCCAATCACTATAAATTCTGAAACTCTGTTCTCAGTTTGACTAATTTATAGTTGTTCAAATGTAAAAGTCTGAAAATCATCCGGAGGTCCCCTTTAAAGTGTCTATATTAACATCTTCAAACCATATGAATAGCTCTTTTGATCTGTTGCAAGGAATTCACATCTTCAGTAGATACCATGCCAGACAATTCATCACAAGTCCACCTCTGTACAGTATCCAGACATTAACATTTTCAAAATTCTTCGTTCCACTCTGTTGACTTTCCGACGTTAAGCTCTTCAGAGAAAACCCGCATAATGTTTACACAAGAGCTACAGATCATCTAACAACTGCAGTGCTTGCCACTTCTAAAAAAAAAAAAAAAAAAAAAATGTTGTAAAGATGAAAAGTTGGAGTGGCATATTGAGGCGCTCTTCAGCTATGCATACACACGAACAGACCGAGTTTGAAGCATTAGCACTAATACCGCAAACAAAGTGATTGAATTTGCTCCTTTTTTTGGGGGGGGGGGGGAGGGGCAGGCAATTCAGACAGTGAAAGTTTTTACCCCCCACCCCAAAACTAAGACAGATCCCACGGAAAGAAATATTCCAATCAATCACTCATCACGATGAAATCCTTGTCAAGGGGTTCTGTCCAAATTTTGTCGCTAATGTCAAGGACCACTTAGCCCGCTCTTCTGGGGTCCCCGGAGGGGCGGAAAGAAACCGGTGGACGGGCGGTGTTCTCTCCTCTTCGAGACAAACTCTCTCCACAGAGATTAAGGTCAATACCCATTGAAAAAAAAAATAAAGAGAAAGAAATGAGGACGAGGACAGCGGTTGAGGGTTTTCCGCTTCCACCACAATGATCTTCAACAAATATCAGTTTTTACGAGAACTTGATTGAAATGTAGTGAAAAGAACAGACTTGCTTCACTTTACTCCAGAATGCAAGCATTATGCTGGAAATATACACTGCACGCACCTGATCAATACAATTCTCTCTCCATTTAGTTGAATATCATGATCAAAAATTAAACTGTTTCAATATCAGCATTGGTCCTAACCTATGGTGATGTGACAGAATCAGGAATATCATTCCTTCAAAGTGAGCCAATCGATGTCAAATACTTATGGTTCTCAGGCGACAGAAAAAAAAAATGACTGAAATGTGCAAACAGCTACAACCAAACATTCTTCAAACTCCTTTCATTTTCCATAAAAGGACAATTACTCCTTGTCTACTTCCAACATCAAGAACATCGTCTCCAGTAGCTACTTGACTGTTCAGAGATTTACGAAAAAACAGTGAATATGCTTTGCTTGCTCTGCAAAAAAATCAACTTCACAAAGAGTACGACCAAATCAAGACAGCAAGACTGCTGAGAGACTTCAGATTTCACCACTGCGGCACTTGTCCCAAACACTTCTCCATGGCGATGACGGAAACAAGATGTTCATGGTGTGACCTACATCACCCATGCTACTCTCAGTGAAGACACCACAAGATGTCACCCCCCCCCCCCACCTCACTTTTTGAATGCTGTTTTTCATAGTTGTTGTTTTCTAATGACCCTCTTGATATCTACTGCTGATGGCAGGACCCACAAACAGTCATTCATTGAAAACAAAAGATACCTCCGTCCTCCAACAAAACTGGAAAGTACAAAATATAGACAGTGGAAATAGACAAATAAACAGAAGCCCCACTTTCCAATACCCCCCCCCCACCCTTTCACATAGATCTGCCTATTTCATTTCTTACACACACAAAAAACACACAACCATACACACACACACACACTCAGAGTCATGCACAGAAGCAATAATGATGACCTACAAGGGGAATTTTAGCCCATGCACTTTGATACGATTTGCCAGGTTTTATATACACACACACACACACACACACACTCAGACCCACTGATACCACCCCCCCTTATCTTTAAAACAAAGTGGAACAAAATGAAGCAAACCATCGTGTTTCCATGGCAGACAGACAACCCTACTGAGGTGTAACAAGGAGACATGCCGTTTTAACCCAGTAGGGACCAGGAGAACTTCATGACATTTTTATCCTTTTATTGACTGCTTGCATCAGGAAATGTGCCCCGACTAGCGACCGACCACGACGGCAGATGCCCCGACTGGCAAACACGGCAAAGAAAGAATGAAAGGGGAGAGAAGTGAAAGTGTGATGAACTTCTTCATACAAGGACTACGAGGGTAACATGCACTACTTCTTGGTGTGCAACCTATTCGTAATGAATGTAACCTCATGCGCTTGGATTAAGGTCTTGCAGTTGAGATAAAAGATGTAAACTTCTCTGGTTCAATAAACTCTATGCTCTAATAACAACACACAAAAAGTAGCCCAAACAACAGTAAACTGGCAATGTTGTTGGGTACTAAGATTAACGACTAATTTTCAGTGTCCGCAGTAACATGCTTTACCACTAAATCTTCTATTTGCAATCATACTTGTAATTGTTTTAACTGCATCCTCAAATTCAGCACCTAAAATGAGCTCATGGAGATGTATCCAAAACATGTGTGAAATATCATAACTGAAATTCTAGATATACTGTTGTAACTTTACATTTGGTGTCTAACCCCATGGCCGTGAGTAACATATGTTACATAGAAATACATGTAACAAGCATCAGAAATTACCCTCAAAATTAAACAAAAGCAATATTTCCAGAAAGAAACTGGATATATAAGACTAAATCGAACATCAAAGACAAACACACAAACAAACCTTTTGGCTTTGGAAACACACAGATTACTAACCATTGTCACCGTGGACACCAAGTGCAGTGACATAAACTACACTGGGAATGCATGCTTAATGAAAATTCAGTTGTTGTTGTTGTTGTTGTTGTTGTTGTTGTTGTTGTTGTTGTTGTTGTTGTTGTTGTTGTTGTTGTTGTTGTTGTTGTTGTTGTTGTTGTTGTTGTTGTTGTTGTTGTTGTTATTGTTGTTGTTGTTGTTGTTGTTGTTGTTGTTGTTGTTGTTGTTGTTGTTGTTGTTGTTGTTGTTGTAGTAGTAGTAGTAGTAGTAGTAGTAGTAGTAGTAGTAGTAGTAGTAGTAGTAGGACAGAGATCCAAGACAGACCTACACTGCAGGAAATATTTGAAGCGCATTTTGATAGTTTCCATTGAAAACTGATATTTCAGAACCACGTCACACTTCCATTCACTAGTGCAGTAAAAGTACACACACACACACACACACACACACACACTCACATCAATATACAGTTCGACCTCGATTATCCGGTCATGTCGGGACCGGCGCTCATCCGGATAAACGAATTGGCCGGATATGGGAGACACAATGTTAATGTATATAGCTGCCGTCCAAGCTGCCGTCCCAGTGCACTGGCAGCTTGGTAGGTAGCGTACCCCGCAACGGTGGTGTAATCTATGCCAGCCTGCGCAAAATTGTAGTCCCTTCTTCACAAAAATAAAGTATATCTTTATGTGAAAATCATACACGTTTTACCTCATTAGATATTGAGAAACCTATCATGCACATCTTATGAAATTAGTGAAATAGATCCATGAAAAGATGCTAAAGTCACTGTTTTTTCTCAAATTTTGGATGAAAAAAAAAAAGTCCTTCACTGCGTGAACGCGTCCGGATAATAGAGATTTCCAGATAAAAGGAGGTCGGATAATCGAGGTCGAACTGTAGTATGAAGGCATACGTGTATGTCATAGCAAATACCATTCCCTGCGACCTAATAATCACCCTCTGACAACCAATTCTGCATGAACAGTCCAATATCATCCGAGGATAAACCTAATGGGCAGATCATCCCCGGAACATCCGCATCCTCCCCATCACCATTCCCATGGCAACCCACGAATTTCCTCCCAACCTTGGTAATGTCGGGTTATTACGATTTCACAGGAAAGCAGAATCCCCTTGTTATTGTCAGCTGCGACCGCAAACAGCCCGCCACCATCAGGCGTAATCCTTGGAAGAAATCTAGAAAAAAAAACTGTGCGCGGAAGCTTCAGCTTTTTTTCCTTATCTTTTTTTTTGCTCCATCAAACAACACTCATGATTTCCTGAAGATGTTTTGATCATCTCTTCATTGCAGAAGAGCTGCCAGCAAGATTAGAAAAAAAAATGGTTTATTAAAAAGGGTGTATGCAATGTTTTAAATTTTGACATTTACGCTGTATTGCATGACAAGAGTGACTGATTTGAGCTTTTAAGAAATTATCACTAGCATTGAAAAACATGACAGCAGGAAGACATAATGGGATTCATTTATTCTGATTCTGATTTATTGATGCAGGTTTGTTTTTCTTTTCAGGTAATCTGCGTATTTGGTATTCCTTTATGTGGTTTTTGGCTGTTGTGGATGTTGTGTTGTGAAAACTGGTCGGAACAAATTTGGATTCATTCGTCAGTGCAAGGTAGGGCAAGGTCGGGCATTTAATTTTCTTTCCTATAGTTCAAAAAAATTTGTTTTGTTCTCCTGCTGTGCATGGCATTTGAATGCATAACAAAAGTCCCTTTAACATAAAATGATGCAACACTGCAGATGTCTTTTCAAATACCATCACATATACCCAAGGCTAAATGTAGCCATATATTCTTTAGTTTCAATACCGTTTTTCACCAATCAACATCACCTTTCCCCCTCCATCCCCCTCCCCCCTCCATCCCCCCTCCCCCCTCCCCCAATCTTCCGTTCATCTCAATGTCCTCTTTTCACAGTTACCAGCCAGACACCGAGAGCTGTGACATTAGAAGTGAAGTGCGATAGCTCATCATTGATTTTTTTTTCCTTCCCTATCCCTCCCTCTCTCTCTCTCCATCTCTCCCCCCTCTCTCTCCATCTCTTTCTGTCTCTCTCTCTCTCTTCCTAAGAAGGCATCTCAAAAGCCCATGGAGCTAACCTTAGCATTGGCTGTTGTATGACAAATCACTCACTAGAATGAGGATGAGGGAAAATTGAGAGGAAACAAATAGGAACGGTCTCCTTCCTTTCCTTTCAATCTCAAATCCTTTATTTTTTTTCTTCTTCATCTTCTTTCCTGTCACTCGAAGGGAAAAAAGAAAATCTGGATTGATTGGAGTGGGGTCGGGGAAAAGAGGAAGAGGAAAAGAGAGAAAGAGAGAGTCTTGTGAAGGACAGGAAATCCTGCGGAAAACATGCAGAGTGGCTGTAAACAAAAGGAAAAAAAGATGATGAAGAAGAAGAAAAAAACGCGATCTGGGTTATTGGGTATGCATGCCAGCTTTACCCCGGAGTCTTGGATGCATGGAGCGCCTACATTGACATCTCTCTCAGCATCAACCGTTTCCCCCAACCTATTGTGTTTGCTGAAGTTGGCGCAATAAGGCCAGTCCTGAATCCCTTTGTTTGGGGAAGATTTCACAGCAAGGGGGTAAAATGCAGGGGGGGGGGGGGGGGGGGGGGAGTCCCTAAGCAGGAACCAGCACAACTGACTATGCGAACTATGTTTATTGGGAAAATCAGCATTCTACAGTGTTCTATATCATATGGAGCCATAAATCTGTTACTGTAAAAGCTTTGTGTGCGTGTGTGTGTGTGTGTGTACAGACATTTTCGCGAATGAGGTCATAGACATTTTTGTGAGATGATGTTTTGTGATTTGACATCGAGACTATTGTAAGTGCATTCATGCCTGTCCATTCGAATTATTTTTGTGTTGTTTCATTCACTGTCCATCAGCGATTTGCGAAATTAACAAAAAATAATAAATCCTTGCAAAAATACGACTAATCACACAGCATTCTGACATCAAATAAAATCAAATGATGAAGTTTGGCAAGAATTAGAGCAAGAAGACCGCAAGTACGATTACAGCTTTTGAACCATTTCACGAAACAAGACATCCTCAAAGAGCAAAACTAAAAGTATGATAACCTTGTCGAGTGCTTGTCTGGGCATTCACGATGAAAAGAAATCCAAACAAAAAGTTTTAAATTATATTCTGCCGACTACAGTCTGTCATGTCAATTCTGCTCAGAGTAACGAGAGAATTACTGAAGGAAAATAACAACTGGCAGGAAGCTACGACAACTTGAAACTTCAGCCATGATCCTGAAATAATTCATGAATTCATAAAATTCATAGTATCGTAAAGACATCTCTACCGAAATAAGAAAACTAGAGGGTGAAATATGAATCCCCATTGTTAGTGGATTTTGACCTTTTCTCTTTTTTTTTGGGGGGGGGGGTGGGGACAGCTAATAATTCATGAATTCACAAAATAAATAGTACTGTAAAGACAAGGGTTTCTCATCTCTGCCTAAATAAGAGAACTAGATGGTGATGTATGAATCTCTATTATTAGTGGATTTTGACCTTTTCTGTTTTGTTGTTGTTGTTGTTTTTTGTTTTTTTTTTGGGGGGAGCGCCATTTTGGGCAAAAAATTTGTCATTAAGGCATCTCATTTCCCTTTTTCTGCATATGTAAAATTTGATTCCCCCCCCCCCCATATATGTATTCATCACTTTCCGTCAAATAGGTGTGGCACGCACACCAATGAAGATCCCATCTGGGTCAGATGTGAAATAAGATGACAAACAACAAAACATCACTCTCTACGATCTATCTATCTTACGATCTATCTATCTATCTATCTATCTATCTATCCATCTATCTATCTATCAATCTATCTATCCATCTATCTATCTCCCAATCTATCTATCTATCTATCTATCTATCCATCCATCTATCTATCTATCTATCTATCTACCAATCTATCCATCTACATATCCATCTACCTATCTATCTACCAATCTATCCATCTATCTATCCATCTATCTATCTATCCACCTATCTATCTACCAATCTATCCATCTACCTATCCATCTATCTATCTATCTATCTATCTATCTATCTATCTACCAATCTATCCATCTACATATCCATCTACCTATCTATCTACCTATCTATCTATCTATATATCTACATCTATCTATCTATCCATCTATCTATCTACCAATCTATCCATCTACCTATCCATCTATCTATCTCTCTATGCAAAGCACCCGACTCCCATCAGAGCATCTCAATCATTCTGGATAAAACTTTGTACCGGGCAGAATGATTAACCCATCAATATTTGGAGGGATTTTGCTGAAGAAATGATAATCTTTTCCTCATTCAACAGGCACCTTTGAATTTAACTACATATGCTGCATTCTAGAAAGAAAGATGGAACCACTGTGGTTAGATTTGTTAAGCTGCACAATATCAGAAATAATTTCGAGTTAATCACAAACACAACAATTTTTAGGAAGTTGATAAATGTACAAGAGAAACACAATAAACACAGAGACAACAATGACTTCAACCACAAAAAAAGAACTTTTTTTTTTACTCTATCTTACGAAACAATGGCATTGAATAGCAAAAAAAGTATCATAAGAAGATGCAGTACCACAGAACAAAAACATAGTTTGGGGGGACTCAGTGAGTTGTATGACTTAACGAAAATCAAATGATCTTATTGCACACTGTGCTATTACCAAGTGCTATGGCAAGACCTTCATTTACCCTTGAGTTTCCCACGATATTTTGAAAACAGCCCGAGACCCTTCACGAAATGGCATATGTATCAAAATTCAGATATACAGCACGTTTGTATGTGTGTGTATGTGTGTGTGTGTGTGTGCGTGCGTATGTGTAGCACGCACAAGAGTGTGCAAGTGTCGGCCCTAGAGCACTCGTCCGCGGATTTTTGAGGGGCTAGCAGCAACAGAAAAGGTTTGCAAGGTAATTGTCAACATGTCATTAACGACCGAGAAGAAAAACATTCCCCCTCCTCCAAACTGGCTGCGGCAGTGAGAGTGTCCGTAGGAAACTTTGCGAGCACGACTGTGCTAATTGCACTTCCCTTTACATTTGACTGCAGCTGCGGTTTGTTTATCGTTGTTTTTCTCTTCCAGCAGGTAAATCCTGTCAATTTACGATTCCTTCCCGCATGACAAGTTCTTTTCTAACGATTCCCAAACAAAGTGGAAAGAAAGTGATGTTGATGCAGTCTCTAACCTTCAAAGTAAGAACACACACAAAAAAAATATTGCAATCACTGAGTGACCTTTAAAGGTAAACTTTGTCTTGGACAGCACCATTGCAGTTGTTATATAAGAGTGTATTCTCTAACATTTTTGAGTTAACAACTTAGAAGTTACATCTGTGGTGGAAGACCACAAATATTAAGACAATGGTTAGTATTTCTTATCCTTTGTGGCATAGAGTACATTAGCTTCATACATGTAGCTGGCATCACACAGGAAAGCAACATCAACATGCAATGGTCATGTTTGTTAGTATAAAAATATTCAATGTTTATGAGTGCGATGGTGCTGAATACTACATGAGCGTGCAAGTTTAACCATTCTATTCAATGACGCGAAGCGGAGTTGAATAGAACGGATAAACTTGCACCGAATGTAATATTCGGAACCGTCGCACGAATGATAAACATTGAATATTTGTTTTATACAACACATGATATCGAAATCTTTAGGCCTGGTCTAGAGTATACACCAAGTCTAGAGTCTAGACCAAAATAGATCTGCATTAAACCTATCTAGGCGGAGGACTAACAAACAAAGGCCTACACTTGCTAGGCCTATTACGTACTGCAACTGGCTCTAACCGTTAACATTAGGTCTTTAGAAAAAACATCTAACATTAGGCCTAACTAAACCCTATATAGCTAGGCCTAGAGACACGTTAACTGTAAGTTTGCTTACCTCTAAAGTATACTGTATTTGACCACTTTCTTAGTATTTACTGCTTCACTTCACTCATGATTAGCAATGCGCTGAGATCCTCATCAGAGACGAGAACAAAGCTCCAGTGAGTAGAGGTACATAGCCATGATAGGCCTAATCTAAAAGTACACTTGTGTAGTAGTACTAGTAGGCCGGCCTACTCAGTATTCGAGTGCAAAAATACAGACTTGCACGCCACACGGCCCCTATCGCGAAGTGCAGTGAGCTTGCCTCAGCGTGGCCGTGGACTGGCGTTACCGTTGCATGCTGGCGCAGGGCAAATGGGTGCGCACATGCATCAATGCCAGCGATAGCTGTACGATTCAATATAACCGGGGGGCCAAAAGCTAAAAACAGAGGTCGAGTTGCACTCTCTCAACAAACTAAGTAGACCATGCTTATTTTCAAGTTTTTATTGTAACAAACAACATTCCACTGGTCTACCTTAAAAATTTTGTTGCGAAAGCCTCCAAATCCAAGATGGCGTCCAAGATGGCCGCCATATTTACTGAATTTGTTATTTAAATGATAGAATTCGATAGAAACATCAGATTTCATCAAATGTGATGTCATATCAAAGAGAATAAAATTTTCTACAAGTTGATACCATTTTTGTGGGTTATTGTGATAAGTGGATTGAGATTTTAAGAAAAAAACACTCATTTTTTGATATTTTTCTGAAAAAAGGAAAATCATGAAAATGCTTGATTCAGCATAAATCAGAGAAAGACTGAAGAATTATCTTGAAACGTTTCAAGAATTTTGTTTGACATATAATTAATATTTGGAGAAAATTAGGAGTCAGTACCATTTTCGGTTCGGGAGTTATAATGTCTCAAACTTGAAAACTCACTACGTAAAAATGGCCACTTTAGTTGTGACCAAGACCTTGTTGGTCATAAAAAAGCTTGCGCGCGCCAAGACTACTACACGCACTACTTGCACTGGCGATTGTAGCAGTGCCAGTGGTGCGTGTAGTAGTCTTGGCAAATGCAGACTTTTTCTTTGACAAACAAGGGTTTGTACCTGCAAACTAAATTTTCATACCAAGTGGTAGCTCAGGTGATACTGATCGCTATTATTTCAAAGTAGATTGTTCTGAAGCAGATGAGATGAAACCAAAAAAAAAAAGTGTCAAATAGAGGTAGTAGCTTGAAACCTGGCACCAATCTTGTTATAAATAGTTTAAGACAGAATTTAGATCAACCGCTCAAAAAAAAAAAATCAAGATGACAGCCATCAAAGTTGACATAGTGCATTGCGCCAAATTAAATGTATTATTTCAATTTTGATACAATTTTGTCTGTTGCACTATCTTAAACCGTCTTAGGTTTTTATGGACACATTTTTAAAACAAATCGAGTAGAAGTTTTTACTTTTGATGTGAGGAGTGAATAACAGAAAACGGTGAATTTAGAGTGAAATTGGAGTGACTTTTGAGTGAAAATGTTCATTTTCACTCATTTTAGAGTGACCTTAGGCAGGGCCCCACACTAACTTTTATTTTTGGTGGCCCAAAGGCAAATATCCGACCTTTTTCGGTGGCCCGATCAGGCCACCAAATTCTTCATTTCTGACATTTTGGTGGCCCGACGTGCGTTTTTGGTGGCCCTGGGCCACCGGACCACCGTTAGTGTTGAGCCCTGCCTTAGGGATCACTCGTCACACTTCGAGTGATCCCCGAGGTCACTCTAAAATGAATGAAAATGAAAATTTTCACTCTCGAGTGATCCTGATATCTATATTATGGGAAAGCATCTACCAATGGCATAAGTTCAGATCAATTGTGACACTATAACCCACAAGAAATCAGCCTAAAAACAATGTAAGAAAAATCTGATAACAGTAAATACAGTTTCAGCATGTTTATTTGTAAATGTGAATATACAGCACGAATAATCAATTTGGACAATTTTATTCCAACGATATACTGAAAAAGTAATTTCGCACAACACATTTAAGAGCAAAGTTGAGAAATTGCCGCCATGTCAGATTTTTTTTTTTTTTTGGGGGGGGGGGGAGGGGTTCGGATCAGAAGGGCTTTCAAGGACATCTGCGGATCATACATTATTACACATATTATACCATCATCATTCACATTTCTACAACAGCAGAGTAACATACAAGTAAAAAAGCATATCTTGGATACAGAAGCATTTCTTTTTTATCAAAGATTGGGCCTTACCCAAACACTGAAATGAGCTCCACCCCCCACCCCCCCCCCAAAAAAAAGACCCTCAATATGGTTTACACTAGTACAATATCGTTCGGATGTATAGAAACATGTAATAGACAGCAATATAAGAAGATTGAACAAAATATATCAAATTATAAGTTATAAGTTGAGATTTAACTTTCACGCAAAACACTAAAGGTATTGTTTATCATTGGGAGAGATATCACATTCGATTTATATGTGCAGGTTAGTTGTATCACAAAACATTCTACCATGTAAAAAAAATATAATAAAGCCTAAAACATACGGAGATAACACCATTTCTTTTCAAGAAACCATAACCATGATAACTGTTAACAATCTAGCTATATATAAAAAGACATTCTTATCAGATCTATTTAGTATACTAACAATATTTAGCATTGATTATACTGATTTAAGTTTGTGCATTAGTTGTTCTATCCCTAACTCACAGTTTAGAACTAGTTTGAGGAATTAAGTAAAGCTGGGTTTTTGTTTTACGTGCACTAATCACGTGCTAATGGTAAATAATGCCTTGAACGACAACCTCGATTAATTACCGCCATCTTGAATTTTGTGTGGATACTATTTTTATCGCTAAATAGTACACATTGGCAAAATTTGTGCCAAATTCCAAGCTCCTATCTCTTTTTGGAAAATGCTTTCTGTTCAATCTTATCTGCCTCAGAACAATCTACTATGATGAAATGCTACAGTAATAGCGACCAGCGTCACCTACCACTTGGCATGAAAAGTTAGTTTGCAGGTACTTGCAAGTCACTAGACCATAACAATATTACATGTGACCATGTAAACACATTGTATGCAAAATTTATAATGCATAAATATATATTTTTCAAGTTTTAGATGTTAACTTGTCAACAGTGTATGATATTGCCTATAATTCCAGAAATATGAATTATGTCTCAATCTCGGTAAATCTCAATCTCAATCGCAGGTTTCAAAACAATTCTTCAGTTCTTCTTTTATAGATATTAAATCATGCATTTTTACATTTCTTCCTTTTTTCAAAACAATTTAAAAATATGTATCCCCCCCAAAAAGAAGCAAACAACAACCCCCCCCCCCCAATTTATCACAATACACAGCTAAAACGGTATCAACTTTTAGGAAGTTTTGCTCTCCTTCATATGACATCAAATTTGTTGCAATCCAATGTCTCTATCAAATTTTATGTTTGAAATGTTAAATTCAATAAAAATGGCGGCCCTATTGGACCGCATCTGTACTTTGGAGGTTTTTGCAACAAATCTACTGAAGTGTACTTACGGAACATTGCTTAGTATACTTATTATTATGTATGGTCTTGTTTATAGAGAGAGTGGAACTCGAAAAATAAGGACGATCTTGGATTTGACCCTCTGTGACGTCTTTGGGAACAGATGCGTGCAAATATATATTATGTTAAATTGGATTTCAAGTTTTAGACATTATAACTCCTGAACCAAATACAATACTGACCCATAATTTTCTCCAAATATTGATTATATTATGGGAAAGATGTTAGTTTCTGCATGGTTTTCATAAACATTCTTAATTTTATTTTGTTTTTATTTTTTAGAGAAATATTCATGGTGCATTCTGAAAAATGTCTCCATAAAAACCTAAGATGGTTTGAAATACCATTAAAATGTTCAGAATATATAAAAACCGTATAAATAAACAGCAAAACAGACAAAATTGTATCAAAATCGAAATGATACATTTACTTTAGGCGCAATACACTATGTCAGCTTTGATGGCCTGCAATTTGAATTTTTTGAGTGATTGATTCAAATTTTGTTTTAAACTTTCTATAGCAAGGTTAGTGTTTCGAGCTTCCACCTCTATTTGAAAGATATTTTTTGCTTCATCTCATCTGCTTCAGAACAATCTACTTTGAAATAATAGCAATCAGCGTCACCTGAGCTACCACTTGGTATGAAAAGTTAGTTTTAGGCACAAACCCTTGTTTGTCAAAGAAAAAGTCTGCGTTTGCCAAGACTACTACACGCACCACTGGCACTGCTACAAGCGCTAGTGCCAGTGGTGCGTGTAGTAGTCTTGGCGCGCGCAAGCTTTATTTACGACCAACATGGTCTTGTCACAACTAAAGTGGCCATTTTTACATAGTGAGTTTTCAAGTTTGAGACATTATAACTCCTGAACCGAAAATGATGCTGACCCCTAATTTTCTCCAAATATTAATTATATGTCAAACAAAATTCTTGAAACGTTTCAAGATAATCCTTCAGTTTTTCTGTGATTTATGCTGAATCAAGCATTTTCATGATTTTCCTTTTTTCAGAAAAATATCAAAAAATGAGTGTTTTTTCCTTAAAATCTCAATCCAATTATCACAATAACCCACAAAAATGGTATCAACTTGTAGAAAATTTTATTCTCTTTCATATGACATCAAATTTGTTGAAGTCTGATGTTTCAATCAAATTCTATCTTTCAAATAACAAATTTAGTAAGTATGGCGGCCATCTTGGACGCCATCTTGGATTTGGAGGCTTTCGCAACAAATTTTTTGAGGTAGACCAGTGGAATGTTGTTTGTTACAATAAAAACTTGAAAATAAGCATGGTCTACTTAGTTTGTAGAGAGAGTGCAACTCACTCGTTAAGTAAGCGACTTTTTGGGGTATGGCCCTCCGGTTAATAAGTTCAGTGTGTCCTAGGGTCTATTGCACTGCCGGTTCGCTTGATTTACCGTTCAATAGTCGACTATTGCACTGCCATTGAGATTGAGCGTTTGATAGCTGATTCCTCTGAATGTCATGTGACCCGCATTCATCCAATCAGATGGCAAGATTCCATACATGTGTTGTATAATGTACACAAACTCACAGATTTTTCTCTCCAAAAATATATGGGCCATGACGCGAGAAAAGGGCCCTTAGCACCGCTGCGCGCAAATGCCAGAAAACCGCGCGGAAGTTTGACAAAGCAATATGCGCAAAAAAGATCAACTGGCTATAACTACGCGCACACGCATAGACGTATCAAAAAGTGACAGGATTTGGGCAAAACATGCTCTTTTTAATGTCGTAATGGGGTCATTTAGGATTGGAATTTCAGAAAAAGATTTGCATATCTAAATGCGTCAGAGTTTCTTCTACAATGTGGAGGTAAAACCTCATTTTCGGTATTTAATGCCCTAAGGGCCCTTTTCTCGCGTCACGGCCCATATGTTGATGAGGAATGTATTTGGCTCACTTCTGACAATGACTTCCTTCTTCCATTCACTTTAAATCCATTTTGCCTATCGTGTGCCTTTCTCTAGCTTGCTTTGGCAAGCCAAGAGAAAACATAAGGCAAAGCCTAAGATGCTACAGACCTTTACTTTCCAGATCACTTGCCAAAACTCAGAATGTACCAGTTAAATCACATTTTCATTGATTTCACTAGAATCAGAGTTGTGCAACAATGGAGTTAGTATCCTTGTCTTTCAGCGAATGAATTGGATGGGTTATTGATATTGATAGTACATTTTTGTTTGTTTGGTTTTTTTTTACTCATAGAACAACAGAATCACTGCATGCAAAATTGAAAACATGAGCTCCCAACCCTACAACGTGCAGCTGACACGTCAGTTATTCTTCTGCAACGCACGGGATTTCACCGAAATGCACAAATTGTCGGCGATAAGCCTGTGAATCATCCAAGACTCCCCTAGCAGCTCGTTTGTCACGGTCCATCACCATTAGTACCATACCAAGTTTTTCCACAAGAATCTCCTACCCACCCCCCCCCCATCCCTACCCCTACCTCCCCACCCCCCAAGGGGTGCACTTTGCCATCCCACGCAGGCTCTCCCACCTCTCTTGCTTTCCCACCTAAAACTTTCATGCCAGCCCACAAATCAACTGCAATGCTCCTTTGGCACACAAGAGAGATGTTATTACAGTAGAAGGGCATCTCCATAGAACTTCTGACTTTCCCGGAAAAATATATCCTTTACAAAAAAGCAAAAGAGGCGGGAAAAAAAAGAGATAAAGCTACTGTCTGGCTAAATCCCACGGCAGCCCTGGGAAATTCAATGCTTGGCCAATTCGGTGTGATTCTGATTTGTATGCTAAGTTTCATTCACATGTGGACATGAGAGACAGCATGTTTTTAACAAGTTTGCAAGTGATTCACTTTGCTTTGTTCCTATTCCATCTCTTCTTTAACCCGTTGAGGACGGCTTGATTTTGCTACAACATGCATTTCCCATAGAAGCTTGCCCGAGTATACTCGGGTCTCGTCCTCAACAGATTAAGGCATGGTATATTTTTGGTTCTCACTGCATGGGTTACCACCTTGTAGTGGTCAGTGGGCTTGAGTGTCTCAGTGACCCGGAGAGCTATGCCGGTGGGAGTGTTTACTCCTGGTAGGGCCACCCAGGCCGGATTGGTCGAAGGGTAGAGACCAGACAAAGGGTAACCCACTGGCCCTCCAGGTTAATTGGGGGTTGGGCATAGGACTAACAATTCTATCCCAGAAAAAATATCATGTTACGGAAACAGCGACAAGAAAAAACACTCGATCTGATGTGGGCAGTGCCCCTGAGTTCCAGTCTGGGACTTGTATGACTGGCAGTAGTGAAAGCTGTGAGGAAGCTACTGGCACGACCAAGGAAGCACTAAACACAGCCAAAGTGAAGATGAAGGTAGGATTTTGGAATGTACAAACTATGTATGACACCGGCAGACTAGCTCAAGTTGTTTCAGAAATGCAAAGGTATGACTTACACATCCTAGGAATCAGTGAAAGCAGGTGGACGAAAAGTGGCAAAATGAAGACTACAACCTGAGAGACAGTACTTTACTCCGGGAGGGAAGATGGACAACATCATGAAGGAGTGGCGGTGATTCTCAAAAAGGGGGTTGACAAATGCCTCTTAAGAGTGGAAGCCAATTAGCAGTAGAATAATGAAAGTTCGACTGAGGGGTAAACAGGTCAATTTATCACTTATTCAATGTTATGCACCAACTAATAATGCAGATGAGGAAGATAAGAACATCTTTTACGACACTCTTCAAAGAGAACTGGAAACTGTTCCACGCCATGACCTGATCATTGTGATGGGAGACATGAATGCAAAAGTGGGAAATGACAACACCTATTACGTGAGAGAAATGGGCACACATGGATGTGGAATAATGAACGAAAATGGGGAGAGACTGGCAAACTTCTGCGCTCTGAACAATCTGGTCATTGGAGGAACACTCTTTGCCCACAAGGAAATTCATAAGCTATCTTGGTATTCTCCTAACAGAAGGGATAAGAACCAAATTGACCACCTGCTCATCAATGGCACATGGAGAAGATCCCTACAGGATGTGAGAGTTAGGAGAGGAGCTGATGTTGGCAGTGATCATCAACTTGTTGTAGCAGATATCAAGCTGAAGCTCAAGAGAGCAGAAAGACAGCAAACTCCAAGGAGACATTTTGACACTGACAGATTAAGAGATCCAAAAGTGAAATCAGCCTTCACATTAGAACTGAGAAACAGATTCCAAGCATTACAAGACTTAGAAGTTGAAGAAGCCAACACAGGAAATATTGATACAGCGTGGAAAGAAGTTGAGACTGTGTTTTTTGAGAGCAGTAGGACATGCATTGGATACAGGCAGGAGAACAAGAGAAAACAGTGGGTACAAGAAGAGACATGGACAGCGATGAAAGAGAGAAGAAGCAAGAAAAAGAAAATGATGGATGCCAAATCAATTCGGCTGAAGGAAAAATGTCAGCAGGATTACAAAGAAGTACACAGGAAAGTGAAAAGACTGGTCAGGAAGGATAAAAGGGAATACTTGGATAACCTGGCTTCAGAAGCAGAAACTGCAGCGCAGAAAGGGGAACAGGGAGAGCTCTATAAGATTACAAAGCGGATTTGTGGTACGCTCCGAACTTATGGAAGTGGACCAGTTAAAGACAAACAGGGTAAGATCCTCACTACAGAAAGACAAATAGAAGAAAGATGGACGGAACACTTCAAAGAATTACTTAATAGAGCTACACCTGAAGAGACACCAATTATAGAAACAGCAGAGAATGATTTGGACATCAGTATTGAACCCCCAAGTAGAGAAGAAATTATTGCAGCTATTAAGACACTGAAGAATAATAAAGCCCCTGGAGGAGATGGTTTGAGTGCTGAACTGTTCAAGGTTGACCCACAGGTGACAGCAACCCTTCTGAAATCTCTCTTTGATGTTATTTGGGAAGAAGAACAAGTGCCAAAAGACTGGACAAAAGGTATCATTGTCAAAATACCCAAGAAAGGTGCACTAAACGACTGCAACAATTGGCGAGGGATAACTCTCCTCCCAGTGTGTAGTAAAATTCTGGCCAAGATTATTGTACAACGTATATCAGATGCTGTAGATGGAGCTCTTAGGCCAGAACAAGCAGGGTTTAGAAAAAAACAGGGGTTGCATAGATCAGATCTTCACATTGAGAAACATCATCGAACAGTGCACAGAATGGCAACGAACACTGTATGTTAACTTCATTGACTTTGAAAAAGCATTTGACAGCATTCATAGAGACAGTCTTTGGCAAATATTACGACATTATGGAATTCCAACAAAAATTGTGCAACTCATCAAAAGTTTCTACAAAAATTTTTCCTGCACTGTTGGAAATAGCGACCTTTACTTTAAGGCATGATGTCTGCCATTTTGTTTAACTTGGTCATTGACTGGACAATGAGACGTACAATGGAGGGATCGCAGAAAGGAATCCGCTGGACTCTCTTCTCCATGTTGGATGACCTGGATTTTGCAGATGATCTGGCTCTGTTGTCACATTCGCATAGTCACATCCAAGAGAAGACTAACCGTCTGTCTACATTTGGAGGACAGGTGGGACTGAAAGTGAACCAAAGGAAAACGGAAACAATGATTCTTGATAGTGATAACCCCACTCCAGTCAAGGTCTATGGTGTCAACCTTCCCAGAACAGAGCAGTTCACATACCTGGGCAGCATAGTACGAAAGGATGGTGGAGCAGAAACTGACATCAGGAACAGACTGAACAAGGCAAGAAATGTTATGAGAAGTATGAACAGTATCTGGAAATCACAGCAGTACACCTTGAAAACCAAAATGAAATTGTACAATAGCTGCGTGCTGTCAACCCTTATGTACGGATCTGAATGCTGGCGAATGACCAGATGCGATGCTGCCAAGCTATCAGCATTCCACACCACATGCCTGCGTAGAATTCTGCACATTTATTGGCCCAACAAGATATCCAACTGCTACCTCTTCTTACAATGCCGCACTGAGGACCTGGAGACTCTAATCACCAGGAAGAGATGGAGATGGATTGGACATATCTTAAGAATGGATGCAAGCTCCATCCCCAGAGTGGCTCTTCGTTGGACACCTGAAGGGAAAAGAAGACGTGGTAGGCCCAAGCAGACGTGGAGAAGAACAGTAGAAGGAGAAATGTCAGATCACAGACAGTCCTGGGCTTCTCTACAGAGGATGGCCAGCAACAGAGACGGGTGGAGAGCCTTCGTCGCTGCCCTACACGCCAGGGGGCGTAAAGGGTTGACCTGGGGGGCGTTTCATCAACGAGTTCGTCGGAGGTTTTCACCGACAAATTTGCTATCAGCCAATCAGATGCAAGGATTTCAGTAGCTGTTAACAGTTGTCGGTGAAAATCACCGACAAAAAGTTTCATGAAACACCCCCCTGACCTGATATTTTTGGTTGAGATTGGGATTCAGATTTTAGCTTTATGTGAAATGACTAGAAACAACTTA
Organism: Diadema antillarum; assembly: GCF_040938485.1. Taxonomy (NCBI): domain Eukaryota; kingdom Metazoa; phylum Echinodermata; class Echinoidea; order Diadematoida; family Diadematidae; genus Diadema; species Diadema antillarum. The sequence continues at coordinate 1,697,239 of NW_027270953.1, forward strand.
CACATACATATATGAAATATTACTGAGCATACAATTCAAAGAGTAATTAAACGTTTATTTGATGAAAATCAGTTTTGAAATAGCTGAGATATCAAAAAGAAAGTAAAAGAATGTGGTTTTGATAAAAGGTGGGCCTTTTATCAGGACCTCTTTGTTTTTTGATGTCTCAGCCATTTCAAAATCAATTTTCATCAAATAAACTTTAAATTCCTCTTAGAATATTGTATGCTCTTTCATATTTCATATAAGTGGTTTCTAATTATCTCGCAAAGTGTTAACATCTGAATCCCAATCTCAACCCACACTACACCATGCCTTTAACAAAAATGAGCAATATTACTCTACTTCAAAACTTAACACCACATATGCATTTGCTTCCACAGTGAACTAATGGACTACTTTGAAAACCCGAGTCCCACAAGACTTGGTAATCAAAAGACAAGATCATTTGCAGTCCAGATTCAGATATTATATCCACATTATTTCTAAATCATGTGTTGTTTAGCTGTGTTATGTATCCTACAAAAGTATGTTGGTAACACTTCCTGAGCTACATTCACTTTTGTGCATCTTCCCATAAAGTGAATCTTCCCAGGTGTGTCACATCAGTGTTTGCTAGCACATGGCATATCGCCACACTGTGGTTCTCATGCAATCGAGGGCATTTAAGGAATATTTTTCATTCATAAATACTCCCCATTTCCTATTCTAAAACCATGGAAACACAGTCCTTTAGAATTGTCTGCTGAGACTGAAACAAGTTCACATTTGGATTTTCAAGGACTTTTTTTTATATTAATGACAGGTTTACCATCTTTTCTTTGTTTCTAAAAATGTGCCCACTAAGATGAATAATGAACACCAGCTCTTAGCTCTCACTTCTGAAATGCAATCGTCAATTTCTCTCCGACAAGTTTAAGAAAGATTTCAACCTGCACGACAATTCTGCCCTCAATTATAGGCATCACTAGCTGTTCTAGGTGCTCGGCGCTGCAATATGTGAGGTTTCGTTCGAGCAACCTTTACTTCATCACCCTTTGAGACCCCTTCTATGTACACAAACCATTCAAGATGAAGTGCCAGCTACGTGGCATTGACACTGAAACTGAAGGACCGGATGTCATCCAAGCCCTCGGCTGGAGGAGAACAAATACCAAAGGTTTCTCTCGCGGTGTGTGTGTTGTGACATCTGTGGAGCTCTGTCCCTTTGAGCCATCAGTAGTGGACTATCTGTTTTATGATTCTTTCTCATTCTATCTTTCTTTCTCTCTCTCTTTCTCTCTATCATTCTCTATCTCTCCCTCCCTTTCTTTCAACATTTCTTTGCACACTGCTACAATTGTATACCTCTTTCTTACCTTTACCCCCATGTCTTCCACTCCGGTTGTCCATACAAATACATCTTCTTCTTTTTTTGCTCTCTCTCTCTCTTTGAGTTTTTCACTCTATTCATTTTTTCTCTCTTTCTCCTCTGCTCTGTCATGCAAAAACAATTATCTCCACTGTTTTCTTATCTTTTCTTCCCCTTTCTCTACTTCTCTCTTTCTTTTTTCTCTATCTATTTATCTACCTATCTATCTACATCTTGTATCTATCAATCTATCTACATCTTGTATCTATCCATCCATCTATTTATCTATCTATCTGCCTATCTATCTATCTATCTATCCATCTATCTACCTACCTGTCTACACTTTCTATCTATTTATCTATCTATCTATCTATCTATCTATCTATCTATATATCTATCTATCTATCTACCTATCTATCTACCTATTTACACCTTCTATCAATCTATCTACATCTTGTATCTATTTATATATCTATTTATCTACACCTTGTATCTATCTATCTATCTACCTATCTACCTATCTATCTATCTACATATATTATATATCTTTCTATCTATCTATCTATCTCTATCTCTCTATTTCTCTTGGAACAATACAAAGTTACAATCTTCCTATTGCATCTGTCACTTCCTCTTCATCCTCTCTTTCACTCAATCTCTCTTGCATCATTCATCTCTTCCCCTCCCTCTTCCTTTTTACTGCTCATACTCTTTTTCTTTCTTCTCTCTCTCTCTCTCTCTCTCTCTCTCTCTCTCTGTCTTTTTCTTGCTGACACATGTGCATACAGAAACATCGATACACATACCAAACAAGTACACTCATACGAGAAGACAGGAATACATCAAATAAAAACACACCAATCAATACACATGCACTCACACATACTCAGCACAAACACAGAAATAACCTCTTTGAGATCTCAGTAAGATATGAACTTTGCAAAACACAAGAGATGTTGGTGTGTTGGAGAAAAACAAAGACAGGATGTATCCTTTTCCCTCTTTCAGAAATAACCTTATCTCTACCAACAAATGAAACTCAACCCTTTACAAAGCAAAGCACAATTTCAATGATATTATTATATATCATAGAAACCAGCATACATGTAGACCCTACTACAAGATTTTAATGTGAACAGCAATCTTCTTATCCTAAGAAAAAATATAAAACATAAAGACTATCATGTTATGTTCCTTCATATCACGAAAATATCTGCATAAAAAGCCAAACATAAAACCTATCCACAAACATAATCCTAACCCTTATCCTAATCCTCACATCAAACTAAACCTCAAACCCTATCACAGCCCTAACCCTAAACTCCAAGTCCTTAAAAGAAATAGGTCGCAGCGATTCACAGGAGCAAATGTCGTGTCACCGTGTTGCATATGATGACCGGCGTCGAAAGCCAGCCCCTGAATTGAGCTGATTGGTGAATAAAGGACACAGAAAGTGTTAAACTATAACCTCCTGATATCCTTTGTGTGTTTTGCTTTTTTTTTTTCTCTCTCCTTTTTCTTTTATTGGTAAAGGACGGCCTCCTTTCTCTCACATGCCGAGTTTGGCGGCCAAACATGCTGAGAGGCAAATTGACAATTTAAATCCAAATTGTCACCCAAATTGAATCACAATGCATCTTTCCAAGGAGACATGACAGCAGAAGGGACAAGAAGAAAATTTGCAGACAAGCTGGAAAAAAAAAGAAAAAGAAAAAATAAGCATGAAAGCAGGCAAAGAGAAGCAAGTGGCATTGAGAGACACACCGTACATGGGCTCCAGGGAATAAATGCAAAACAGCTGGTCTAAGGAGGAGGTGGAGAGGAAAAAAAGTGACAGAAATATGTAAAAATAAGAGAAAAAAAGGATAGAATCACAGAAATATGAGAAAATAAAACGGAGAAGAGTATTTAAATTTCAACATCACTTTCATGTTTCATCTATTGGACACGACTTCCGCTGTTTTTTTTTTTCTTTTTCTAAATTAATGTGATATATGACAAAAGGGAAGAAATCTCAGCCAGTGGGAGAGTATGGACTCCATTCACATGACACATGACACAAGGCATTACATCACGCAAGTATCGAAGCAAAGCACCATTTTAAATATGGTCATTGAGTTCTGAGTGGCAACACTCATGCATGTACAAATATGTATTTGCACAATGTTTTCGTGAAGCAATTACATTGATCAGAAATTGCATATTATACGCGTAAAAGTTGAGATGACAACATCCTCTCGAGTCAAGTTTTCCCACGTACACAACTTTGACTGTAGCCTCATTTCAGCAGGGTGCTACATAACTTGCAAGCAGGTTGTCAAATTGCTGCACAACACTTGCCTGAACAAGAATTTACTTGCCCCCCAAAATAAAAAACAAGAGACCCGCGGGTCTAGCGCTCACCTGAGTATCGCAAGTTCACCTTTCACGCAGTCACTAATCTAAATTATTCACAGCTCTACCAAAATTTGACCAGGCATTCTGAAGTAGAAGATGAAAATGTACAATAAGGGCCCAGATTTTTAAAGATTCCTTAATTTGGGGAATTGGGGGCCCCCTGGGGCCCTCTGGGTGGGGCATGGTGCACATTTTGATAAATTGAGATCCTGACCCCCTAAGGATGCTACCTGCCAAGTTTGACGAAAATCTATCATGAGGTTTTCAGGAAGAAGATGACAATGTACGATTCAGGCCCCCATTTGGACCTTCCTAACCAACCCCCCCCCCCCCCACCCCTGCCCCCAAGAGGGGCACCCCTGGATCTCCTATGAACAAACTCGAAACTACAGTCATTAATGTACTCACTCATAGTATTATCTTAGCTGTATAACTTCTGATTCTAGAGAAAATTTTTAACGATTCCTTCATTTGGGGGGTTTGGGCCCCCCTGGGGGCCCCCTGGGTGGGACATGGTGCCCATTTTAACAAATTGAGATCCTAACCCCTTAGGGATGCTACCTGCCAAGTTTGGTGAAAATGGGTCATGGGGTTCTAAAAAAGAAGATAAAAATGTACAATTTAGGCCCCATTAGGACCCCTCCTCACCTCCCTCCCCTGGGTCCCAAGGGGGGCACCCCTGATTCTGCCATGAACAAACTTGAAACTGCAGTCATCAATGTACTAACTCATAGTATTAACTTAGCTCCATCACTTCTGGTTCTAGAGAAGAAGATTTTTAAAGATTCCTTAATTTTGGGGGATTTGGGCCCCCTGGGGGTCCCCTGGGGGCCCCCTGGGTGGGGCATGGTGCCCATTTTAACAAATTGAGTTCCTAACCCCCTAGGGATGCTACCTGCCAAGTTTGGTGAAAATGGGTCATGGGGTTCTCAAGAAGAAGATGAAAATGTACAATTTAGGCCCCATTAGAACCCCTCCCCACCCCCCTCCCCTGGGTCCCAAGGGGGGCATCCCTGATTCTGCCATGAACAAACTTGAAACTACAGTCATCAATGAACTAACTCATAGTATTAACTTAGCTCTATCACTTCTGGTTCTAGAGAAGAAGATTTTTAAAGATTCCTTAATTTTGGGGGGTTTGGGCCCCCCTGGGGGCCCCCTGGGTGGGTCATGGTGCCCATTTTAAGAAATTGAGTTCCTAACCCCCTAGGGATGCTACCTGCCAAGTTTGATGAAAATCGGTCTTGGGTTTTCAAGAAGAAGATGAAAATGTAAAAAGTTTACGCACGACGCACGACGGACGACGGACGACGGACGACGGACGACGGACGACGCACGACGGACGACGCACGACGCACGACGGACGCCGGACGAAGGGCGATCGCAATAGCTCACTTGAGCCTTTGGCTCAGGTGAGCTAAAAATATAATGATATAGTAAATCACTGATAAGTCAAGTGCTTAAAGGTAAAATCATTTGAAAAAAATAGTGCACACTGATTTGCACGATTAAACGCATTAAAGTAACAAACTTGGTTGGATCTAGTATTGGTGTTGCATTGCATTGGGACTTCTTCATGTAAAAGTTGGAAAGTTGCTAAAATAAAATTAAAGTGCATTGCATCACTTAACAAGTCTCTGTTTGGTTGACTTCACATGGGTTTGTATTAGGGGGGAAAGTGAAAAAAAAAAGGTGGCATAAAAACTTTCTGCTTGCCCATTTAGGGCAAGCATTTTCTCATTGTTCCAATATACCTGCCTGATTTTGGTTTTCACTTGTCCTGGGCAATCAGGCAAGTGCTTATATAGCACCTAGAATTCAGGACAAGGACTGATAAATCCGTCTACCGGCAATCTCTCTGAATCACAAAAAAAAGATCAGTGAAAATTTTGTGCTGGTCCTGTGGTGTCTATCAATAGAGTAACAAAGTGATGATGTCACAGTCTTTCGTTATAGCTTGGGTTGGAACCGGGTGCACACGTAAACACTCCGGTCAGGTGAGGGTATTTAGAACTGGTCTCTATGGTGATGAATGGCTATGACGTCACAGTTTGGTACTCTAGTGAAAATAAAGTAAAGAGATGACCAATTTTAGTGCAATGGCCTTGTCTTCCAAACTCAATTTACGTATCCATGTGACCTTGGATTTAACGCGCGAACAAAAATTTCCAAAGTGCAATTACTTCCAGTCTTGCACACATTCCGAAGGAGAAAATGCTCAGCTTTACAATGATGCACACATTGCACATGACAATGGGATGTTGCCAGCCAGGTAAAGACATGCGGTAGATAAGCAATACTTCAGGAATGTTTACTGTTGTTTTTATGTAATATCTTTCATAAACCTAACGAATAGATAACGGAATGACAAGGATTGACAGGCATCAGAAACACACGTCTGAAGAAAAATTACAAGAAAATACTTTCAATAGTCTCAATAGCGACTCTGGCTATACCCTCTCACCCATGTATGGTCCAGTGATCAACAAAGACAGACAACGGCAGCAAGACAACACCTCACTGCATAAGGCTTGAGAAAGTCCTCAGGCGTAGGACTAAAGCTTGCCCACTACAATTAAAGGTTAGTAGAAGCTTAAACACTTAGATTTAAATACTTTCAGTTCATCTTATGCCTAACAAATATTACATTGTACTATTAAACAGTAAAGCATTGTCCTTAAGGAAACACCAACAATCTTAAAATTCTTGAAAGTAACAAAAAAAAAGTACATAGAGAATATCTTTGAATATATATTGTATACGTAAACCTTAATTTTTTTTTCAGGACAACTAGGAAATTGACGCATGCGAGTTTTTGCTCATTTTAGGATGCAAGGTCATCCACTGTTATTCGTCAGAATTGGTAGCTATCTGATGCCAGTAAATTTCCACGACATTTTCACAAAAACAGGAAAAATAGAACCCAGAGCACAGAAAAGAAGAAAACGGGGAGGAAGAAAAAGGTAAACATGTAAACAAGAAAAAAAAAATACAGGAACAGAAGGAAAAGGGCATAAAAATTCTGTCTTGTCAAATGTAGTGTCGTCATCCAGAGGCTATATGAAATAATCAAATCAAATTTCCTATCCCTGCAAAACATTCACGCCATCTCATCCTTCAAACTCTTTTCGGCTGCTCCGCAACAATAGCCCGAAAACCTAATGATGACATATTTTTTCCAGCATCGAAAAAAGAGTTATGCTAGTAGCCAAGCAGTAAACACTCTGCGTTCAGGGGGGTGGGGGAGGAAAAAGAGAGAGAGAGAGAAAGAGAGAGTGAGGGGGGATAAAAGCATGTCACGATGAGAGCAAACCTAAAGAGTGGTTAATTTGCAAAGCTTGTCGGCCGAAAGGGAAATTACGCGTGTAAATCGCATCACATGTAAAATCGCTCCACGGGGAGTTGAGCACAACTGGGCCGGCTTTCCCCCCGTGGCCGAGCAGAAAATTCTTCCCGCGTCCTGCTGTAATGATGGGAGTGATCCACGGCACAGAAAAATGCGGTTCTTGCCACCATTTTTTTTTTCTCTATTTTTTTTTTTTGGGGGGGGGGAGGGGTGGGGGAAACAACGGTATCCATCAACCCTCACTAGAGCCTAAACAATTCGGTCACTGACCTGAACTGCTCAAGCTGAAGGTTAACCCCTTGAGGACGATTCCCGAGTATACTCGGGCAGGCGTCTATGGGAAATGCATGTTGTAGCAAAATCAAACCGTCCTCAACGGATTAAGAAGAAAGCCCACGTTAGATCGGGGGGGGGGGGGGGGGGGGGGTTGTTGCCACAAGAAATGCTACTTCACGAAAGAGAGAAAAGGATGATCACGCATTCAAGCTGGCTCGTCATAGACTACACATCAGATGGACTGAATGGTTGCAGTTTAACCCATGGAGGACGGTTTGATTTTGCTACAACACGCATTTCCCCTCAACGTGTTATAAAAACAAGGGGATTTGTTCACAAAAATTCCAGCTCATACAGTAAAACTTGCATCTTATTCCACCAATAAGGTACTTGATCACATATTGAACCACTCGCAAACTTGTCCTACACATTCAAATTTGCAAGAACAGTAGTCGTCAGTTACATGGAGACTACTGTGTTTTGTTTCGTTTCGTTTTTTAAAAGGAACTGTACAGTACTGGTTGAGGTGAGGATTCAGCTTGTAACGTTCTGCGAGATATTTAGAAACCACTCTATGAAATGTTAAAGAGAATACAATTTTAAGGGGACTCAAAAGTTTACTTGATGAAAATCGGTTTTGAAATGACTGACATATATCTAAAAACAAGGTAAAACAAAGAGATCCTAATTAAAGTCGTGGCCTGTCAATTTTATCAGGATTGCTTTTTTGGATATCTCAGCCATTTCAAGGTTAATTTTCATCAAATAATCGTTGAATCCTTCTTGAAATTACATGCTCTTTCACATTTCATAAGAGATTTCTCATTATCTCACCCAAAAAAAAATGTTATAAACCTGAATCCTCACCACAACCAGTACTGTACAATCCCTTTGAATTAGAAGACACGAAGTGACACATACCATGCTTTGTGCATTCCCGTTGACATGTCTAGGGCACTAATGGGGATTTTCACCTCTCCTATGAACACATCACCTGACAGGCCCGAGACAGAGTTCCATAGGGCAATTCTGTAGAGGCGAAGGAAACAACAAAAAACTTGTTAAGGAACAACTAATGCTCTTCTTGGGGAAAAACAGTCCATATTTGGTCCAGACTGTCATGAAACTATTGGATGTCCCAATACATGATGTCACACTTAAGGACCAGCCATAAATTAATCTCTAGAGTTTTTATCAAATTTGCTGAAGAATAAATCAAATCAGAACTCCAGCATAATTTGGTTATGAGGAAACCACGTTGCTCAAGTTGTCTTTTGCTGTTGCTGTTGTTGTTGTTGTTGTTGTTGCTGTTACTGTTGTTGTTGTTGTTATTATTTTTGTTGTTGTTGTTGTTGTTGTTGTTGTTGTCATTGTCATTTTTAAAAGAGAGGATTCAATTCATTTTCCAAAGTATGGTTTCATACAAGTTGTATTATGTCTCCTTTTATGATATTGTGACACAACTAAACCTGATTTGGGTTTTTTTTTAAATCACTTTTCCACAAATTCTACATAAAAACAGAACTTCCATGGTATGTTTGTTCCTGTGTGTGTGTGTGTGTGTGTGTGTGTTTGATATTCAATATTAAAGAGAATGACATGCAGTACAGGTACTTTTGCTCAAAAGGCTAGCTAATCAAATTCAAGTATTGCATCTTCATATTGGCAATTCTAAAACAGTTGTACAAATGACCACAAACATTTAAGATTTTATGAACATCATACTGTACTTCCAGCAAGATACACAGATGGTAAAGACTACCCAAGATTTTTTGGTGCCTGTTGCTCATTAACTCTTTATGTGCCATGGATGAAACCCCCTCTGTGCCACATTATTCTGAGACAACAAAGTAGTCATACTTTGAGAAAACATTCTGTTTTTCTAAGCTATGTAACTTCTAAACAGATTTCTATCAAGCTGGACATGTAGTGAGCAGAGTTGTAGAGAAAATGAGAAGCTTTGCTTTGATGAAAATTGTATGACAAATCGATGATTGCTTTTCTTTGAAATGACCAGGCAGGAGCTACATTACTATACAGGCATGACTTTTGCGCACAAAACAGTGACAGAAACTTAGAATTTACATGCAAATCTATTAGGGAACACCACTTGATAGTTAATCACCACATAAAATGCAAGCTATATGGGAGACGAATGGAAGCTCGAGAAAAGCTTTCATTGTACTGCGGCATTTGGCAATTAAATCGATTGGTTTGGGCGGGTTTGTGGGTTTGAGCAGAAGTTGACACGCCGTCGACTGAGTCAGACGTGCGAACGTGGCACATAAATAGTAAAAGACTTCTTGGCATAGCTACACTTGCCATCACAGTCATATCTTATTTTTGTAACAACATAATGTACAAAATATATGAAGGATTTAAGTGTTTTGCATGCATCATACATTTTATGTGTATTTTATATAACTGAATTGTGTTCTATGCATATGTTTGTAATTCATGGAATGGCTAAAAAAAAAGAAGCCATTTGGCCAAGCCCAGTAGCGTGACGAAATATAAAATGAACTGAAATGAAATGAAATGAATCATATATTCTCTGTGACTCCTTGAAAGATACATGTATGTGTGCGTTCAATACGGATATCTTTTCTTGTGTCTCATTTTCTTCTATCCCTTTGTTCTCCCTTTTTGTTGTGTATGACATTCATCAACCTTGACCTATTACAGCTGTCTAGAGACTTGGTAGCCAATACTAGCAACCCAGTGTCTGCATTTGTGCTCTTCCAAAAAAGGTCTAATGCCCATTGAGCCACAGTCAAGCTAGCACTAGATGTGCACGGAATGTTAAACATGGACATCACAAACCCAGGCAATTTTCTCTCGCCTTTTATGACAGTTTCAAGGCAAGCGAGTTCCATTAAAAGAAAGGAAAAAAAATAGAAACTTTGAAGAGAAGACTTGGCATCACCCGGCAAGTCGTAAATCTCAAAGAGGGTAGTTTTAGGCAGTCACAGCTAGATTAATCCGACATTCATTTCCTGCCCTTAGTGCAACTGTGTGCAGCTCTAATTCAGAGTTGCTCAGTTCTTTATTCTGTCTTGCATCTCCCCCTCCCCCCCCCCCCCCCCATCCCTAAATGCTTTTATTCTTTCCAGCAATTCCATACTGTAAAGCCTTAAATAATACCTGAGCATCTACATCAGCAAAGCTACTCTCAAAATGTAAAAGACAGTCTGGGGAAACTTCCAGATTATCACTTTTTTTTATTTCAAACAATTTGATTGTTCATAATCATCCAATGGGGAATACTACTACAAATAACATCGCATTTTTGCTGGAAAAAAAAAAAAAAAAAAACGCTGACAAGAAATGTTTGGTTTAAGATTTTCAACACCCTTTCCAGCACTAGCACTCATAATGAATCTCAGAAACCGATTTTCGTAGGTTACATATGCCCATAACCTGTTGGTACTTTACAATATTCTGCTGTGAATTGTATTTATTTTTGCTTCTTCTTTTAAAAAAAAAAATCAAGTCCAAGCTATGTTCAAGGTCTGCGAAAGTACAAACACAGGAGAATGTTTGAGTGCAATATAAATGAAGTGTAGACTACCTCCGGTTGATTACTTTACCCCTGGTTGCAAATGAGTACAATTTGATATTCGACGAGTGTGTGCACGCGTAGGTGTGTGACAATGTGAATGTACTTGCTGGGTCACCTTTCAATGTGTAGAGAGAGACGGAGAGATATGTGAAGCGGAAGGAGAGAGAGAGAGACAGACAAAGAAAGGGGAAGGGGAAGAATGGCGTAACTCCCTCGGGATATCATCAACTCAATGCTCAAAAACACTTGAATGCAATGTCAAGTTGGGAAGGGGCGTTTGTTTCAGGTCTAGCCTCGCTTCCAGCCAACTTCTTTGTTACCTCAAACTGACTTTGATGAGACGATGCATCATTGCAGGGTACTATATAACTTTATTTTACCACTTGCCCGGTCGGGCAAGCAGATTTTCAAATATGCTGCAAAATACCTGCCTGAACATGAATTTTACTCGCCCAAAAGAAAGTCCAAAATATAAGGAAATACTGTAGAAAATCATGTGTTAGTAAAGAGCTTAATGAAACACTGATCATTTAAATAAACAGCACACACTGAGTAACAAACTTGGTCCGATCAAGTGTCGTCATTGCATTGTGGGCTCTTCAGTTTAAAGTGGTGGAAAGTTGCTGAAATAAAGTGTTACATCACTAAACAGCCATTACCTTTGGGCTTCTGTAGGGTTGACTTTGTGAGTTTGTTAGGGGAATAGGTAAAAAGGTGGCTTCAAAAATTTTTGCAGTTATCACTGTTCAAAAATACTTGTACGAATTTGACTTTCACTTGCCCCGGACAATCCGGCAAGTGTTTATGAAGCACCCTGCATAGTCCATTTCCTTTTTTGGTACATGTACAATGTATGCTACAAAAATCTGCAGATGATAATCAATCATTTAAATTTTACTCTTGTGTCTATCGATATACCAACAATGCACATCAGTGAGGGTATCAGTAGGAATTACCCACACAAGAAACCTTTGGAACAGTCTAACACACCAAACGCAACAGCTGAGAGCGTTTGAACTGTTTCGATGGTACCAAGTATCCGAGGGCAATTATACTAATGCCTGCACAAAATGATGTGTATTATTTGCTTTATTAGACGAAACAGATCCTTGTTGTTTGATTAATCACCCTCGTCGCGAGCAAATAAAACGATGAAATTTCGCATGGACGTCAGCGCGATATGAAAGTGCCAATGACCGGTCGTTATACTTTGCTAATGACCAGTCATAAGCAAAACTATGTGTTGGAAAAATAAATGCATGGTCATATGCGTATGCTCTCAACCTATCATTTGATTAGTATCTGTTCCATGATAAATGATTACCTGTTATGTTTATATCTTATATTTTATAACTATCTATATTCCCCATTAGGCCATCAACCACAGCAACAGTTGATCTTCGTAAGGAAGAACTTAAGCTCTGTATGCATGTCTCTGTATGTGTGTGTGTGTGGGGGGGGGGGAGGTGTATGTATGCATGTCTTATACATACCTGCATGCATGGGTTTTGGTGTGTGGGACATGCTTAGGGTTGGGGTATATAAAAATGTGTACAATTCTTTGCATGGTTCTTTGAAGTAAACCCTTTTGACTCACTTGAGCTCTGTCTTGCAGATGTCTTCCTCTGGAGGGCTGAAATGATTCTTCTCCACATATGAGTTATTCTTTTGTAACTGAAGAGAGAGAAATGAATCAGAAGAAACTTGGTAAATTAGTACTCTCTAACAGATTCCTGAATTCTATGATAGTGTTTCACACCTCTGCAGATACAATTGTAGATACACACATACACACACATACAGACACACACACACACACACACACACACACACACACACACACACACACACACAAAACACACAGTCAAACCAGAAATACTCGCGGCATGAAACTTCTGCGAATCGCCCACTGGCATTCAATGCATAGACAAACACTATCGTGTGCATCTTACTTCCGCAAATTTTGGCTCCTCTCAAAATTTGTGAAAGTTTTGTCCACGCAAAAAAAAAAAAAAAATCTGGTTTTATAGTATTTATGTGGTTTTACAGATATCCAAAAACGAAATGGATGTATCTGATAAAAGTTGGGGCCAAACTTTTATCAAGACCACTTTATTTTTGGATATCTCAGCCATTTCAAAACAGATTTTTATAAAATAAACTTTTACTTCCTTTTAAATTGTATGCTTTTTCATATTTCATAAGCAGTTTTTCATTATCACACACACACAAATTGGAGTCCCATCTCAACCAAAACTTTAAAAATTCCTTTAAATGGGCACAAACAGATGGGAAATCCTGTAGACTAAAGTAAAACACTTTTTCTGTCCCTGCACTGAAATACTGGCACATCTCTCTTATACTGAGCATGGGGGTATTCATCAGTTCATTAAAACATCGACAGTGCCACATCTTGCAGGAGGCGGTTGGTATGGTTACCAATCATGACGAACGGACTCAACTTGGCACTGCTGGCAGTGCAAGGCATCCTAAACAACTTCAGAAACTCCTTTGATTAATGACATATTGATTTCTTTCAGGTAGAAAATTGTTTTCTGGTGTAAAAAAAGTTGTCATATTAACAACAAATTGATACTAATTGTGATCATTTAGATCTAATCACTCCTTATTACCACAACACCATGCATGTAATCCCCTAGTTAACTCAGGCACATCACACAATACTGGGCTAATATCTAGCCGTGAAAGATAGACAATAAAAACATAATGCGGATGATAGCAGGAAGAAACGATATATCAGTGATCAACCTATTGATTGGGCAGGCAAAAGACACAAATTAAAAAAATAAAATGGAGCTTAATAGTTCCAACAAAAACCAATCAATGGCTTGTGAGAAAAGCCAATACGGTGGTCTTTGTTTAATAATGGAATAAAATTAATGTGTTTGCAGTCTATTTTTTTTTTCAATTCTAAGCACTCATGAATATGCAGTAAGTCACTGATGATCTGTAGTCATTGCCCCATTACATGTTATCTTAAAGCCAAAACATAGTTCTTGTATGCCTACGAAACTGTCGACTTTTGCTCTACAATGTACACGAATGCACGAGAAATGTAAACACAATCTTATTTGTGTAACAATAATGTGAAACATTAGCCAAGAATGTTCCCTGGAACTCCACAATCTATGAAGTTACCCGATCACGGTTGATACATTATTTTTCATAATCAATTATCAATAATTGACAAATCGGGTCACAGCGCTCTTCCACATCATAGTGAATCACATGCAGCTTGTTGGAAAATACAATTTAATACAAGGGCAGGATCAATCATCATATAATCACCTACAGTCCCACAATGCTGAGCAAGGAAGACTATTCTTACATAACAGTCTTCACCTGTGATCAAGATTAATCTACACCTTTGATCTCAAAATACTCCGTAACAACTCATCGTCCCGTTAAAATTGCATCAGCCAGGGAGAATTTCTTGGTAAACCCTTTTCATGTATTGCAAGCCAATTAATTTCAAATGGTGGAAGATGAATTTTGAGCATTTTCAAGAACTATGTTTTAGCTTCAAGCACCTACAAAATGAGGACCATTATGAGAACAAACTGGAACAATGATGACAATGACATCGCCACCAATCATCCTGATATATATTTAAAAGAAACAGAATTACCAACAACAACATTCATACACATGATTACTCTTAAAAGTGATACCAACTATGACAATTATGACACGCTATCTTCTCCAATTATCATGTTGACAACGGAGATATACAGAAGAGTTTGTCTAGTTTTATCACTCTGATAATTGTCTTATTGTGTGTGTGTGTGTGTGTGTGTGTCTATCAGTCTGTCTGTTTGTTCTTCTCTATCAGTGCACATTTGTATGTGTGTGTGTGTCTGTGTCTGTGTGTCTGTGTGTGTGTGCATGAGAGTGTGAGTGAATAAGAAATACTGTGGTACAATGAAAACATCAAAGAGGTTTACTCTAGGCGCGGTCACACTGGCAAAAGATCGAGAAGTTTAACATCGCGAAGTCTTCGCGATCTTTTGTCGGGCGATCACACTGGCAGCCAAACTTGGATCAAGACGTTTGAGTCATTGGTAACGCGTATGCAAGAAAGAAGAAGGAGCGCACCATCGGATGGCTAGTGATTATGACGTAACAATGTACATCTGTACATGACAATGGCCTCATGCTTCGGAGACACCGCCAGCAAACAGATCGAGAAGTTTGACGGGGTGAGGGAAATATCCCTAGCTGGAGTAGGAAGTTTCGAGAGAAGTTTTGCAAGAAGTTTTGCGGGAAGTTTGCGGTCACACTGGAAAAACTTCGAGATCTTAAAGATCACGAACTTAATCTTCTCGATCTTTTGCCAGTCTGACCGCGCCTTCTGGATGTTGTTATTTGTGGTCAGTATATTGTTGTTGCATTAACCACTCTTGGCACACGATGGCGCCTGGCAAGTCGGGCAAGACTCTTTAATTACAAGATGAATATGAGCAGAAGAGGGAGAGGAACGTGACAATTATGATGACATGATGATGATGAAAAGAAAACAGATGAAAAAAAAAAAGGATTAAACTAAAAGAAAGAAAAAAATGGCGAAAAAACAGGAAGTGAATTGTGGAGGGAAGGGGAGGATAGGAGGATATCGATGTGCTGGGGCGAGGGGAGGAAGATGTTTGGACTTTGGGGGTTGGGGGAGGGGAGGAATGGCAGATATCTGTCTGGCAACATTCGGATTGAAAGAGGGAAGGGGGATGTGAATATGGAGGGTTTTTTCGCTGTAGAATAGTAAAAGTAGACATTGTAAGGAAAAGTAGTTTGGGAGAATTGTTTGGATGATGGGCTGCTAGTCCTACATATAATATTCTTCCATTTTTTTTGTGTTGGTAATTTTGTTGCACAATTTTCATTTCATTAATGAAACTAGAAATGTCGCTAAGGCGACTGATGCCTCCGCCATAATGCATGATTCTCCCAATAGGTGTATAGTACGATGTCTTCACAATGTGTGATGACAGTTTCACATAACTGGCAAAATATCGAAATAACAGGTTTGTCAAAAATATCTTGAATGTTCACTTTCCACGAACTGGGTTTGCTATAATTGTCTATTAAAGAGTGCAGGTACACATATTTGGGGAATTGAAAATTTTTACTTGACTTCTGACCGACCTTATCATAAGTTTATGCATTGAGTATAATTTTCAAGGTATGAAGAAAGAGTGTAATTACAGTACAAAATATATATATTTTTTATTCAAACCTGACCTTTGACCCTTAACCTTTGACCTTTGACCTTCTGGCTGGAAATTTCCAAGAGAATCTCCATCAAGTAATACATGTACATATATTAAATTTTAAAACTAATAATGCAATCATTGCATATACTAGTATATGAGGGAAATAGTAACATTTTGAGGAGTTGACCTTGACCTTTGAACCCCCTGACTATTGACCCATGACCCTTAAATTCCCTAGATAATCCCTGCCAGTCAGTACATGCATGTACCAAGTTCCATGAAGATATACATTGAACCATTTGCGAGAAAAGTGATATTGCAACATTTTCACCTAACCTTTGACCTTTTGACCTTTGACCTTATGACATGAAACTCCCTCTGGAGAATCCTTACGCAGTAGTACATGTCTACACTAAGTTTCAAGAAAATAACTGCGGGCATTGCATAGATATGGGGGAAATAGCAACATTTTTAGCATTTGACCTTGACCTTTTGACCTTTGACCTCTTGTCAATGTCAATAGAATCTACTCAACTAATTGTCCCATCATACATCATCCTTGGACCAAGTTTGGTGAAAGCTGCTTCATCCAGTTTTGAGTTATCACATAAACAGATAAATTTTAGGATTTGACCTTGATCTTTGACCTTTGACCTCTGTCCGATTTCACTGAAAAACTAATCAAGTAATTGTCCCATCAAATATCATCCTCCAACAGAGTTTGGTGAAATTTGCTCTATACAGTCTTGAGTTATCGCGTAAACGGATACAATTTCATGACTTGACCTTGACCTTTGACCTTTGACCTTTGACCTTTAGCCGATTTCACCCAAAATCTTATCAAATCGTTGCCCCATCATACTTCATACTTGGACCAAGTTTGGTAAAATTCCAGTAAATATTACTCAAGTTATCGCGTAAACGAAAGCGGACGGACGTACGTACGGACGGACGGACAACCCGAAAACATAATGCCTCCGGCACCACTTCGTGGCGGAGGCATAAAAATAAAATGTGTGTTTTCAGTAATTACCTCACTAATTTGTTTATTTCAATGTGTGTAAATAGTACATAATAAAGAACTTTTTTCTATTTTTGCGATGTAGAGTTATACCAAATTGCTTGTTGTTTTTTATGTATTGTTTGAATGGAAGTGAATTAATAGTATTTGAAAAAAAAAAAGACTAACTGATTGGTAATGGTGAACAAACCGTATCAGGGCAATTACCCCCGGAGGACAATTACTCCCTGGCTAAATACTGGTTAGAGATAAGGTTAGAGTAAAGATTAGGTATAGGGTTAGATTTGGGGTTAGGGTTAGGATTAGATTCAGGATTAGGATTAGGGTTATGGTCAGGGGAAGAATCTGGGGTAACTGTCCAGGGGGCAATTGCCCTAGACCCAAACAAACATCAAATTATCAAACACTTCATGGCAATGGTAATATCCAGGAAGATAACCCCACCATCTTTTCAAAGGCACTGTTCAGCAGTTTCTCTACCAACTTGAATAGGGGGAAGGGCCCTAAGAGAGCGGTGAATGACACGCCTGAATAACGGTGAACAATCCTTTGGATGCTAGAACCATTTTCATATTGTTCCAATAAAACAGCCAATATTTTTTTTTTCATCCACAATATTCCACATCCACAATATTCCGAGGCCATCAGCAAGCATGCCTCGACATGACGGATTGCCTTGGAAAGTGGAAGAAAACGGAGAGGAAATAGCAGCTTTCAGCCGCCGTCAAGAGTTCCCTCTTGCCTTCTCCATCAAGATGAAATCGAGCTCCCCTCTCCGCCATCACACTTTAAGTGATTTGTTCAATCAGTGCTTAATACCGGGAAAACTATTCTTCACGCGCACCATCTTCATTTCACTGCTCCCTTTGCTTCAATCTTGCTCTCCCCTCCCTCTCTCCTCTTCTTCCCATTCCTTTTCACTCTCTTCTTCTGCTTTTTCCTTCCTTTTCTCCCTTTCTCTCTCTTTCTGTCTCTTTCCCTCCCTTCCTCTCATCTATCAAACCATTGAGAAACTAAATACCGTGTCCCTTGTTTCTCTAAAGACGCACAGATTTCACACAAATGCACACTCGTATACAATCCAGGCCTTGGGGGGAAGAGAAACGAAACCCACTCCCCGGTAGAGGGATCAGTGTTTGTGCACGGCTTTTGAATAAAACTATTCCATGATGAATCTACAGACCAAAGATACTATTGGAAACTGCAATATTTTCCCCATTCAGTTGCATCACAGTTGCATCCTCAATCTTCATACATCGGCATCAATGCAGAGATGCACAAGGCTTTCTTCCTACTTCAAAGTGGTGGTGGTGGTGGGGGGGGGGGGGTTGGTACCAACCCTCCTCGTGAATTATTTCCTTAGACCCACAAGACCAAAAAGACAAATCACAGCAAAGAAATTTACTGGCTTTGGGACAACTAACCTAGCAAAAAGGCAAGTCAAAAGTCATAGTAGGTGTTATGTTGTTCAAAACTTAAATACAGATCAGTGTAAGAATTCTTTCTCCAACAAGACAACGGTGGACTGGAACCATCTTTAGACACCATAGCAACCTCTGAAACAGTGGCAAGATTCAAGGCTGCTGATGAAGACCCATTTCCTAAATACCCTGTCTCTTTCTGGTGCATTATACCACAATGGTCCTGCACTGTATACATCCAGATTCAGATCCAGATCCAAATCCAGGTTTACAATCATCACCTCTTGTACCAAATGAACAAATCAAATGCCTTTAAGTCCGATTGGGCAGGAGCCACTATCAACCAAACCTGCAAACACACATAGGGACATCCCAGCATGACGTTCCATGTATGTCAACAATTCCACCAGGTACATATTTCTTTCCTGTCAATATTTGACCAAACGCGATGCAGTTTACCTGTGACTCTGCAGAGTGCTTCCTAGAAACATTCCATTATACCTCTTTATGTCTGGATTAAAGAGAACATGAACATTTCCCCAATTTGGGATTCATTTGTGCCCTTTCAGATGCATGTAACGCACGAATATTTTCCTGATTGCTCTACAGAATATCCTCAAAATGTTGGCAGCCCTGGCATATACACAAAACACACTCCTCCCTCTCTAAACAACAACAAACAAAAAGAAGAAAACATGAACAAAGACAAAAACAAAACAAAGGCAAAAACAAAATCATACACAATACACTAAATAAAGGTGACCTAAAAAACAGCTATATGTGTGTGTGCAAATCAAAACAAGCCACTTCTTGTACATTTCACTTGAAAAAAAAAAAAGAAATCAATTACCTAATATTCATCTTTGCTTTGCACCAGACAATATTATGCTTCTATGCTCCCAAGTTGTGTAAATCTTTGCTAGCCTTGTGTTCTGTTCTGTTTGTTATTGTCAGTTTTGGTGTGTACATGTTGTTGGAGGAGGGGGGGGGGGGTACAAGAAGCACTCACATTTCAGTCTCTTTACGAACTGAATTTGAGTAGTCATGATCTAATGTCTTCTCACAACATAACGCAGAAGAAAGGCTAAATGATGACTCACCGAGAAGAAACACTTGTTAAATAATGTGCACACACACAAACATCGCACCATACCTGCAAACATCACACACACACACACACACACAGATGCACAAACACACACACCAACAGACGATATTATCATGATTCATCAATCAAAGGAGTAGGCCCCTTTTTCCTAGAATATAATCATCAATGAATATATCAGCCTGTGCTCTGTTTTTAACTCTCAGTAGGGGGAAAAAAAAGCCAGAAAATCAATCCATCATACCAGTAGTAGCATACAGACCCCTGAAGAATCAAGGCATACTATTAAACAAACATAGGAGGAAGAAATGTTATGTTTTTCATTTTATAGGAATAAAGAGTAAGGAACAATTTTTCTCTGAAAATGAACACTAGCAATAGTGTCATATTTTAATGAAAACATAGAGATTGCAAAATGAGACAATTAATCAAGCACGGAAGTATTGGTATAAAAAAAGGTTCAATACCTCCCTTTTGCTCAACACCTGCATGGTATAACAGGTGAGGGCTATTGCATGTGCCTTAACCCATTGAGGACTGGCTGATTTTGCTGTAACACACATTTCCCATAGACACCTGCCCAAGTATACTGGGACTAGTCTTTGATGGGTTAAACATCATGCTGCGGTGGGAAACATTACCGCGATAATTTCCTCTTTGACACTCTTTACATATCCCATGGCTTACATGAGACATCTAATGCTATTCAGTTTTGTTTTGTGTGTTTTTTTTTTTTATTGGGCATTTTTCTAGGGGAGAAAATGAAGAGCAAATTTTGTAAGTTCATGTTGAAGACATTATACAGATAGTGCATGCTCTATGATGCACTATACTGGATTAGAGAACGACAAATACTAAATTATCCCGAGTGCTGTTTTGTTTCACCGAGGCCGCAGGCTGAGGTGAATAGAACTGCACGAGGGATAATTTAGTAATTGGAGTTCTATAGTCCAGTATTGGTGCATCAACAGAACATGCACTAATTGTTATAGTAAACAGGTCCCTCAATCTACATGTATTTCCGTAGGTCTAGGCCCTAATTTAGATCTAACAAGACTCACCGTACCGCTGGCACTGCACTTGTTGCACACAGAGTTAACCGGAACCTATACCATAGTTTACGTACACAGCAAGCGTGCGACGCTAGTACAGCCGTGTATTCATATTGCACATCACAGAGGAGACTCGCTTATAAACTCTTACATTTTGCGTCCAGAGCTCTACGCGCGCATATACGTTGAAATGCTTGGCCTTGTCTTACTACGTCCCTCGGCCCTCCCTAGGCCTTGCGCGAATCTCTTCATACATAAAGCGTAGGCACACACTGTAAGCGTTATAGTGGCACGGTCATGCCACTATAGCAAATTTTTGCACAATCACGTGATACTATCCAACCAATCACAACGCAAATTTCACTCTACCTATTTACTATAACACACTGAAGGTAATTAAGGCCTCAACATTAGCAGTGGCCTGGGGCCACTAACAATTGATGTCGGGCCACCATAGTCTTCAAAAAGGTTATCTTTTGGTTGCAAGATTGGGCAACTAAGATTAAAAATGGATTGCTTTGTTTCCTTTCATTTTGGGCAGATACATTTCTTTTTTTGGGCCACCAAATTTCAAGTTTAGAGATTTAAGAGGGTCATCAGATTAAAAAAAGTTAGTGTCGAGCTCTGCAATCACTGGCAATGTGAAGTGCCATTCATAAGAATTGTGGATACAAATCCCTTCACTCCGGCTTTCTCTGTTTTCACATTCTCAACAAGTGTCACCTACATACAGTATCTTGCATCAAATGCTTCCCACACAGCACCCTTCACTTTGATTCAGAATCTCCAGAACAGTTTCTATCTTGTGAACTTTGTCCTTACCCAATGCCAAAAATTATCTTTCATTCTCATTTACATTCTCCTCCTCCCCTTCTTTTGAATCTTCTTCTTTGTTTTCTAATTCTTTTATTCCCCTCCATCTTTTTTTTCTACTCCTTCTTTTGGCTTTTCTATTCTTGATCCTCTTCTTCGCATCATCTTTCACCTTCATTTTCTTCTTCTCCTCCTCCATATTTGAATTTTTCTTTTCTCTCCATCTTTTCTCCATCTTCCTCCTTTTCTTCTTGTATTTGTTCTTCTTCCTCTTTTGTCTTCTTCCTCTTCTTCTTTGCATAATTCCTCTTCTTTCCCTACTTTTCTCCCACAATTGTCTCCCTCTTTCTCTCCTGCTTCTACTTCTTCTTTTCATTTCCTTCATCTGCTTCTTTCGTTTCTTCAGCTTCTCCTTTTTCTTCTTCTTCTTCTTCCCCTGTGCTTCTTCTTTTTCTTCCTCCCCCCCCCCCCCCCGCCATACTTCAAACATGACTAGCCAGTGTTGACTGACTGATAGGCATCACCGATGCATATCTCTCAAGCGTCACATGATCATCATTACCTCTCTGTCACATGATCACCATCATCTTCCTGTAAACACGATCAGGTGATCATTCAACCCATGCCTCCAGGGAGGAGGAAACCATTACATAGGGGTCTTCTCTTCGCTCCTTGGCGATCTTTAGATCTGCAACATGAACACCAAGATGACGCCTCCTCCTGGGTTGGACTATGGAAACAGCTGTTTCACGTATGTGCAGAATGCCATTTTTTGCCGATAGCGTCGTCTCAGCGTTTGCGTCGCAGATCTGAAACTCGCTTTTATCTACAGTCACCAATGCTTACAGGGGAATAAAATCTCCCAAACATGAATTGAGTGTATACAGCAATTTAGTAGAACACATCAGCAAAGTTTGACGAAAATCAGCCATTGCTGAATGAGAAGATCAACAAATCCTGAGCTTGAGTTCTGCAAGTCTTCCTTCACTCACAACAGTCTCCATGCCTGGCAAAGATTCTTCATTTTGAGGGCTGCATGGCTGCACTCTGATGAGTATTTATTGGATTGTCTTGCCTTTGGAGATGATTTCAACACAACTAGATTCTATTCTCTACAAAGAATTAATTAAAAATAAATCATCTAGTTCAATCAGTGTTTCATTCTGCACAGGCAGTCAAAGTACATATCACATTTTAGGAATGTTGCCTTGGTTAGTCCTTTTAAAATAGAGTTCCCGTTCATCCCAATCTTAAACTTTGGTGCCTGTATGGTACTGGAAGCATCTTCATTTCATTCCCTGGATGTGCACTCTCATTTTGTCGGTTGAGTAAGATAAAGGGCGTTAAGGTTCCCATAGTCAATGGCGTTAGTGGCAACTCAACATCCTTATCTTTCTTTCTCAACCGATGATTTACACTCTACATCCAAATTGCAATCAGAAAATGAAACAATTTGACAGTATGAGAATAATCCAGGTCATGAATCATCACGAGCAGGAAGTTTTCATTGTGGTCTTTCACTATGAATGAAGGTGACTTTCACCAGATATTGTTTGAAGTTTGATGATGATCTTGCCAAGCTGTACATGTCCAATGTAAGTTCTGCATGTACAGACTATGTGAACACTACTGCAAAAATCAGGATAGTGAATCAAATTATCTAATATACATTGTACTAATAATTAACAGTCCATTTTAATGTCCTATTTTATGACAGCAAAACAACTGCCAGGAAATATGCCTCTTTGAAGAAGTAATCAGCACAGAAAAAAACAATTTTTGATTCTGGATACATGGGATATGGCCAAGAATGCCACTTGACGAGATGATGACCATAATTCTAGTTCCATGATGAAGTGATGGCTACAAATCAATATCAAAATTCATGCAAACTTGCTAAAGTCACTTGTTACTTGAAGTCGCATTCAGTTTTCCATTAGAAGAAAACTGCAGGGGTTTAAACATCAGCTTCATGACAGAGCTACTAAAAAGTCTGTGCTGTGCTCTGATTTGATTTTCAATTTTCCCACTAAGTTAAAGTCCTGAGCTTATTTATCCAAGCTTGAGTGTGCGCTAACTTTGATAGCTTGTTGGTATCATCAGTTTAATTCCAGAAGCTCCTGGCTAGCTGACTAGTCTTCACTGAGAGCCATGCTTCTTGTATGGGTTCACATCTGTGTGCTTTTGCCTAGCTGCTCCCATCCTTCCATCTCCACATTTTTCTTTCCATCTCTTCCTCTGCCCTTTTTTTTTCTCCCTCTCTCTGTCTCCCCGCCCCCATTTCTTTTTCTTTATCTTCCTCTCCCTCCCTCTCTTTCTTAAAGTGTACAAATACCATGAGTATTATGTTTTGCTATTTTTGTAGAACATACAGTGTACTTGAGACATGCCGTCTGCAAAATAATTAGATTTTTTTTGTCACTCCAATTTTTATCTATTGTGCTTTAAATGTAACTTTTAAAGCATGGATACAAAATAAAAAGCAACTTGAAATAGACTAGTTGATAAACCTTGCAATCAAACAATTGAAGGGGTCGGTGCAATATAGTGATAACCCACACAATAGTCATTTTGAGATAATCGCTGTTGAATGTTTGGAAAGTCCATACATTGTACATTAATAAAACATGAATGCTTGCATTTTTACAATCTTATTGGTTGAATTCTAATATGATATTTTCACGGATGTTAGAGTGAAGGATAAGGATTATGAAAATGCATGTAACTCAATTTTTACAGAAGTGTGGGTTAGCACTATATTGCACCGACCCCTTCAATTGTGCTATTGATATTTTCTTTTTTTTTAAACAATAGTCATATGCAATGCACACACTTAATCAGCTGACCAATCGACATAAAATCTTGATATCATTCGTAGAAACATATGTGTATAGCTAGAACGCGCACACATCAGTACCAGCGCTTATGGAGCAGAAGTTTAACGCACAAAGCACAAGTGCCAAATTGTTAGATAGATATGATCTGATTTGTCAAAAATGTATACTTTCAGGGGCTATCACAGGTGAATTATGGCTGTTTTTGTGTATTCTACCTGTACATACATTTGATTTCCAGGGTATTGGAGCACTTTGATATCTCTGTTTCTTTCTTTCTTCATCACCTTCTTCTTTTCCATCTTACATCCTCTCCTTCCCTAACCTTCCATCTCTCTATCCCCCATCCTCTCTCTCCCTCTCCATCTCTCGCTCTTTCTTTATACATCTTTTCCTCTTTCCCTCTCTCCATCATCTCTCTCCCTTTCTCTCTCTTTCTTTCTCTAAATCTGTCCAGCTGTGCAGAGCCTATGAGAGGTGTGGGAGAATAGCTCAGTTTTGCGTACGTGCTTTTTTTTTCTCACACTCTCTTTTCGCCCTCCCTAATTTTTTTTTTCTGCTCCAGCTCCCCAAAGAGCCCGAGATTAAATTATCCCGCTCAATCATTCTTAGGCCGGGGTGCGATGTTTATTCAAGAATTCTGCAACAGTCTCTCCGCACTGGACCCAGATGCAGAGTTGGCTATAGAGCCACATATCTCTACTCCCTCCCCCCTCCCCCCCCCCCCCCCCCCCCCAAGATAAGACAGGAAAGGAAAAGGGGAATTATTCACCATGTGGTAGACCGGGCAGTCCACTTGGCATTTCTACTGCAGATATGAAAACACCATAGAGAAAGAAGGAGTGGGTATATACAGAAACCCAGACACACCAACACAGTTAAAGAAAAAAGAAAAATTGGGTTGTGGATCAAGATCTAATCTCTAAGAATATACTTTCTTGGACAATGCCGTAAAATCAGAAACATTCATGCACGAAATTTTTGTAAATTGGAGCCAACGGCTTTTTTCAAGGCATAAAACTTTTGCAAAGTGCCGTTGGCATTCAATGCATTGTGCAGAAAAAAGACAAAAAAATCACTTGCATTTTGCTTCCAGGAATCTTGCCTCCTCGTGAAATTTGTAAAAGTTTTATGCACGCACAAAATGTTTTGTTTCACAGTAATAAATAATGGATGCCATGCTGTAATATTGGAAGTTGCAGAATGAAAATTGCATAATGTTCCATTTTGTTCCCACAGACAAATTAGAATAAAGAAAAAGTCTTAATTCCTACCTACAGAATTTATTGCATTATGCACCATATTAAAACAGAACTCATTAGGAGGTTGAGACAATAGTAACGTTCGGCTTTGTAAACACAGACATTACAGCAATTACGAGGAGGTGGTATCATACATGTATAGGAAGAGAAAGAGAGATTAATATAAATGATAGAGAATAAAAGATGCAGTCAGTGGTACGGATGTAGATGAAGAGAAAGGCAGGGAAAGGTAGGAAGAAATATGGAGACAGAGTATAAACAGTGACAGAGAGAAACGAACAGATAGACAAACAGACAGAAAGATAAACAGGACAAAGACATTGTGAGAGATACACAAAGACAGATGGAGATAGGACAAAACAGATAAAAACATTCTTATTTACCCCCTTCCATCTTGTTCTGCCTCCTCTCTCTCTCACACATGCCTATTTTCCTTATTTCTATTTATTACTTCCTTTTTCCTTCAATGCGCATAGAGACATTAATCTATTTTGTGATATGCGCCATATAAATATGGTTTATTATTATTATTATTATTTACCCCCTTAAACACTTCATGTATAAGGGGTATAATGAGATGAAGAAAGATGGAGACAGAATGTGTAATTCTATACAAAACTGAGAGACAAAAGGGAAGACAGACAAAAACACAGAAAGAGAGACAAAAAGACAGATACGACAAAGACATTGTACGAGATACACAAGGACAGAGGGAGACAGGTCAAAGAAATGAAAAAGGAGAAAGGGGGAGGTCAACATAGTGCCTCCAAAAATGTCAGAGAAACAGGGACATGCATACACAGAAAGACAGACACACACAGACAGAGACTGGTCAAAGCGGACAAAAAAAAAATGAAAGAAAGGGAAAAAAAAGGGAGAAAGAAATGGTAAAGATAGATGCAGGCAGAAATATGACATCTCTACAGGCATATACTGAGACACAAACGGTCAGAAAAAGACCAGCAGAAACAAAAAATGGAGGCATACGAGCATCGGTTGAGGCAATGACACATACAGAGGGAAAGAGATAGACAGACAGACAGACAGACAGAGATACAGACAGAGGGAGAAAGAGAGAGAGAGGGACTGATATGAGATATGCAGAAAAAAAAATGAAAACAAAAACAGAAGTGCAATAATGAAGAAGAGAGGATGGAGAACGAAAGAAAGAGAGAGAGAGAGAGAACGAAGAGGCCTGGAAAAGATACATAGCTAATGCTGGACAATGACACGGCAAGTAACAAGGATGGGGTGGGGGGGTGGAGGTGGGGGTGCATAAGAGAGAGAGAAGAGGCATGACGGCCGGAAGAAGGATTTCCTCTCTACAAGCAAACAGTATGTCATTTTCTTGGGAGTCGACACTCTGAGTGTCACTGGCTGGACAAGTTCACACGCATCCAATAATTCGCCGAATCAGAAGGGGGTCTCTTCATTCCATCGTGAATGAGGCAAGTAAATTGTGTCTGAACGTTTTCATCCGATACAACATACAGCTTTGACTGTTTCATTATCATTCTTATGAGAAATGATTTTTCTTTCTTGGGGGGGGGGAACAAAACAACTCTGAAATATTCTTACCGACAAGGGCTGACAACATTCACAAATCAAAATCATGGAAGTTCCATGACGTATTCATGGCGACGTTTTTATGTTACGTGCATTACCAACAGGCAAAGAACTATTACCAATTTCAGGGAGACTTTGTATATCATGGTCACTACAAACAAATTTATCTCATTCTTTTTGTGGGAGCCTTCCGTAAAATCAGGAAAACCTCACAGCCCTGATTTAAGTTTTAACTCTCCCTCAAGAAATGCTGTGACTGCAGGAAGTTCCAAATTTGCTGCACCCAAATCAAAGCCACAGCAAAAGTTGATAAAACAAGCAGATAAATAACTTGAAGATAGTGCTGATATTCGCAATTTATATATAATAATCTTCATAGAAGTTCAGTTGCTTCTGCATGTGTCAGCTGAGTAGAAACACAAATTGTGCCATTTGAAAGATTGCTTTTTACCTTATCTGATGCCACTGAGGCTGAAAGCTACAGCACACAAAGAATATTTTCAGCATTATTATAATATTTGATGGTACTCTCACATCCTTGTCCATCCAAATCACGGGAAAAGTGAGGTCGCTGTTTCTGAATGAACAAGAAGACGTGACGTGAGTGTGCAAATAGCTCTGGACCCAGCGTAACGCAGTGCACGAGACCCATCACCGAACAAGAATGAATTATGGAACCTTTTTTGTGTGTGAGTCTTATTGCGTGTGTGTGTCTATCAGTCTGTCCGTCTGTTTATCTCTATCAGTGTGCATTTACATGTGTCTGTCCATGTGCGTGTGTGTGTGTGTGTGTGTGTTTGTCTAAAGTATGATATTTATCATCTATATAAGGGGAGGAACTGGTAATATTTCATTCAATGGCAATCTTATTGCATAAAGCTTGTTTCAATAATGCTATTGATTGCATTTTGTTGTGTACATTCAAGATGAATGGTATGCACATATGGAATGCTTTTCAGGGCATTATTGAAAATAATGCCCCGACGGATCTCAACTCGGTGCTATGACCCGGGGAACTTGCTGGGAAGGTCATAGCATGAAGTTGAGTTCCCGAGATCCCACTTGTGTTACAGGGGGCAATATTTTGGCATGTTGTTTAACTTTATTAGTGTCTGCTGATCTGTAAAATTCATGAGAAATAAAACCATCACAAAATATTCAACGAATGCCATACAATGGATGGAAAGTCTAGAATGAAGATACACAGTTCTTTTATCTCACGGCAGAAAAGCTGTGTAATATACCATGCATATAGTATATTGATATCATAATGGAAAGGTCAGCTCACATGATATTTTACTCATGACCACTACATAATATCAGCTTGATTACTCACTTCAAAGTGGAACACTTCATCAAAGTGCGGGTTCGTCGATTTCCTCTTCACTTTTGTCCTCTTCGTTTCTAACCTAGACAAGAGAATTCAAGAAAGAGAGGGGAAAAAAATATGACACAGCAAAAATTATCATAGCACAACCTCACAAATTTTTGAGTCTCACAAACATGTTCAACAATACTGGTGCATCCTGCAATTAGGGATATCGATGTGTCTGTCTTTCCACGTAGGATGTGCCCCCCTTCCTTTTCGTTTCCTGCGATAGAGTGCATTTACAGCCCAACTGAAATGACTCACGGAATGGGGAGAAAAAAAAACTCTACTGAATGTTTTGCCAGGGAGGTCTCAACTCACACCAGTTTTCTTTACTTGCTCTGTTTCTTTCATCTTTGCCTATGGCTGATCGGTTATCCTTTGTTTCATAATTTCTTCTTCATCTTTCTATTTTTTTCTTTTTTCGGTGGGGGGAAAGGGGACTGCATCGATAGGGGCAAAATGAGCAGGTGCCTTCACAGGTTCATGTTACGCATGACTTAATATCCCCCTTGCAAGATGAGTCATTTTAAAGAGATAGATTTGACATAAAAGAAGCTTTTGTAAAATCTACAATTAAACAATACATTCAATGATGGACGAGCAGAAAACAGAAAATAAATAAAACAATTTGTATACGCTTAATTTTATAAGGAATAATAAAAACATGATAAATATATTACAAGAGGATGCAATTACCAAAATATAGTTTCCGGCACTTGATGAGTTATGCCATTCTCTTTAAAGGGATCGTAAAGTTTTGGTTGAGCCTTAACATCAGGTTTTTATCATTTTTTGGTGAGATAGTGAGAAACCTCTTAGGAAATATGAAAGAGCATGTAATTCCAAGAGGGATTCAATGTTTATTTGATGAAAATTGGTTTGGAAATGGCCGAGATATCCAAAACAGAGCGATCCTAATGAAGTGTGGAACCCACATTTTATTATGATCATTTTGTTTTACTTTGTTTTAGGATGTTTCAGCTATTCCAAACCCGATTTTTATCATATAAACTTTTCTGAGAATTACAAGAATTAAATGACAAACATAACAAAAACCAGCAGAGGCCTGAGAAAGACCTCAACGTAAACTTCTCTGGCTTTTGGTATGCCAGTAAAATATTTTCATAATGATTATGCCCTGTACCCTTTTTTCTTGTTTGTTTGTTTGTTTGTTTTTGCCTGGGCTTGCGTTCTCTTCGCATACTTGCTGTCTCAATTGTTGCTCTCCGACAGAGTCAGGAAGAAAAGCAAGAAGGAATTTAAAGAGCAAATTTCAACAGAAATGTACCGTGTGGTAACCGGACGTGTCACAACTTGGCAGCCTAGTTGCAAGGAAAAGCTACACGTACGGAGAAACTGTAACGGAAGAGGACCTGGGATTTACATTCATGTACACACATAGGAGGAAATCCTATTTGGGCGATCGTTTTTCAGTCATAATCGCGAACTCACGCGTCACTCCACATTCCGATGTCAATTACCGACCTTTCACGAATTCGCATGCACTTCTGTATCCCTCGAAGTACAGGTATGATATCTCATGAAGATGCTTACACTTTCTGCCAGCACTTAAGCATTCATAGCATCCAAAAGAACCAACATCTACCCCACCCATCTATCTATTCCAATCTTTCTATCTATCTATCAATCTATCTATCCATCTATCCATATCTATCTATCTATATCTACCCATCTATCCATATTTATTTTTCTATTTCTCTATCTATACCTATTTATCTATATTCATCTATCTATCTACCTCCATCTTTCTGATTTATCTATCTTTCTATCTATATGTATTATGAAGAGTTTGACTGCAAAATGAGTTAACTCCATACATGTCAGTTTTAGATATTGTGATTAAACCTGCTTAAAAACAAAGAAAATAATATGAAAATATGGGATCATTTAATCATAACTTCAAGATTATTTATTAATATGCTACAGGTGACCTGTTTAATATTGGAAAGGTTTTATTTTGTTCTATCTCATGATGGACTAACTGTAAAATGTTAGCAAACGGCGCTTAATCCATTTTGCCATCAAACTCTTCATATCCAACATGTTATCTAGTACACTACTACCAGTACATTCTACGGGACAGGCAAGAACTTTCGAAAAAGCGCTGCCCCGTCACTGGATACGTTTCACGTGTACACACTACACGTGCACCACTACTTGCCCCCTGGGGCGATATTCTTCTAACGATCTTGAACAAGTGGTGCGTGCATATTGATACATCCCGAAGCGAATGTGAACGGTCAATGCCATAACAGTGAGATTCCACAGAACATGTTCGAGTTGATTCTAGTGGGTACTCTGTGAAGTGAAACGAAGCACACTGGCATGCAAATGTTTCATCAAAATCAATCAGACATGGAAAAAAAAATTAATTCAACAAATTTAATTCTTTCACAAAACAATACTATAAGTCAAAATGAGACCAAAGCAGACCAGGTGAGTTGATAAATATTTCTCTCTTTGAAGATAGTCATAAAATAAAGTGGCAACTTTTTTTACCAATGATTTTTTTTTTTTTTCTACAGCACTGGGCCAATGATGGTGATCATTGATTGTTTGTGACATAGCAAATGAAGTTATTATGGAACAAACTTGATATGTCCAAAAATATTTGAGTTTATAATTTTTGTAATACATGTACTATTCAGTCAAACACGAAAGTTCATGAAATATTTGACATTTACATTGTATAGTGCTAAACTTAATTATGCATATCATATGCCGTCATTTTGAATTCCATTGAAATATCTGAAAGCTGGTTAATCATAAAGGGAATGCATGATTTCCCTGTGTCTATTGACAGTGAACACTATTGGTGTTTCACACATGTTGCTGTACTCTGATTAGAAGTAGAAAATCTCTAGTGCCATAAAGACATTACCTTCAGGTATGAATAGATTTCAGAGGGCAAATACAAAGTACCTATGAGCCATACATATCACATTATCACACTGTGCCATTAGCTTTTATAAAATGCAACAATCAAAATCTCATGAGAAGATATCAAGTAAATTCAAATAATTAAAAAGCACAAAAAAAAACGTGTTATCTGGGTTTGGACAAGCAGTGTGTACAATGCTGCATTCAGAAAGCAGCAATCACAGCAGAATTTAGTGTGAATTTTTATAAGACCAACACAGCCGAAAGCAGTGACCTGACTGAATCCTGCAAACCAATTTGAAGGACAAGTTCACCTTCATAGACATGTGGGTTGAGTGAATGCGACAATATCAGTAGTACACATCAGTGAGAGTTTGAGGAAAATTGGACAATCCGATCAAAAGTTATGAATTTTTAAAGTTTCTGCTCACTCAAGGCCGGATGAGGAGACTACTATGGCTTGTGATGTCACATGAGTACAACGATATAAAGAAAGATTAAAGAAAATTCACCATATTTTCACTTTTCTCCCATAACAAAAGAATACTTGACTTCTCTCTTTCAGAAGGCATGCGGAATAATATTACACTTAACATATGTCAGTAACAAGTCAAAAAAATGTGCACTTTATTCAGAAAGTTAAGTTTTGTGAAATTCTCTTTTTATTTTCTTTATATGGTTGTACGCATATGACATCATACAGTGTAGTAGTCTTCTCATCCAGCAGTGACTGTGCACATACTTTAAAAATTCGTAACTTTTGAATGGATTGCTCGATTTCCCCCAAACTTTCACTGATGTGTTCAACTAATATTGTTGCATTCATTCAATCCCTTTGTATATGAAGGTGAACTTGTCCTTTAAGATTGGCAAGAAACTGTGTGTTTGGAGATCCGTATCTCACAATCACTTGTATAATGTCTCGATAGCAAACTTGAAGCAAGTTTCTCCAAGGCACATTTCTAAAATTATACTTGGCCAAGTGTAGTCTGGGGGTGCTTTTCCAGTCAAGTTTCAATAAATTCCTACAGGTTGTTTAATGGATTCTTAAGTTCAAAACAGAATTGAGGAGAGTTTCAAATGTTCATACTCTCTCACATAAGTGTACTGAGAGCTGAACATTTGATTGGTATGCCATAAAATTTGTGATAAAGCTTGGGCATGGACTGCAGTGGGCAGCAAGTGGTGGAGGAGGAGACTTAGTTGAGAGTCTGAAATCGTTATCATTCTCAGAGGGGTGATTCTAAACAAGTTCTTTGGCAAATCTGAAACCCCACTTGAAAATATTTACTCAACCTCTCGTTACGACAATGCAGTATATTTGCTCTCTTTAGATGCTGTACATATGAAACTACCATTAAAGAGCTGATGAAATTGCATTACAACATCAGAGTATATATGCATGATCTACAGTATAATGATAAAGTGTCATTATGGTGTACAAAATACATATATTTGTCTTTCCTGTGTTTCATTATTTCTAATATCAATCATCAGAGTAATTGCTCAATGAAGAACTGTGCGAGATCTGTTGTATCTTTACCTATTATACTCTGTACAAATGACTAATATATCATCCCCACAGTAGTTTTTCCTTTCTGTGTTTTTTTCTACCTACAGTTCAAGAGTTCAGGCATTCCTTTGAGTAAAGTTATCAAGCCACAGGAACGTGATTTCAGGCACGACTCTCTTCTCTATTGTCTGATCTTTTCTTTTTCTGTTCTCTCTTTAATATCATTTATTAAACTGTAACTGATAGATAATACTGATGTTCTTGCTGACTTGATTAAAGGTTACTATGGTTATTCCACAAGGAAAGACGGGAGGTTGATAACATCATTTTTGGGAAGATGGGAGAATAGCAATCTGATAAGTGTCAAATGAGTCATAATTGATCGCTTGGCATGGCTGATATCCGGTAATTCTGCTCGTGCCCTCCAGCGATCGCCGCCGTTTAAAAGGTGGATGCTCCCGCATGGCCAGGGAATATGATTTCACTTCCAATGAAGAGGGCTAGTACAGAAGATCCGAAAAGCAAATCATGTCTTAGTAAGCATACCCTTTCATTCTTTGTCTTCTTTACAACAAATCTCTGGCACTGGTGAAATGTATCAGCTCCAGTTCTTTGGTGTGAGATAGAAATATACAATTCTACCACATACTTATATTCATGTCAGTGTTTTGGCTTTATTGGTCTGGGTTTTGTTTTTGTTTGATAGGTGAAATGTGTCAGCTTTAATATTTGAGTAAGACGTAAAAACTAGGCCACACAGAGTAAAATTCTACTCAGAATAAGAGTTCGTACACATCCACAGAACATCGGTATTTGGATTTGTTTGTTTGTTTGTTTGTTTGATTGTTGGTTGGTTTTTGTGATACGTAGCCTTCAGTAAGTTCTAATGCATGCATACAAACGTACCATTCACTCTGGCTGGTCCTCTACTACTAATAGTTTGGAATTCACAACAATCAGGACAAAAACAATAATGCTTCATGACAGATTTTAAAGTGTTTTTTGAATGAAATACCTTTGAGGCGAGGGAGGCTTAATAAACCCTGTTTGTGTGATCACAGGTCCCATTTCCCTGGATGTGTCATTTGGCTATCATTCCTCTCAAAGCTTTTCTTTTATTTTCTACATTTACTCTGCAAAAGTCATCATTTCAGTAACAATCTTCGCTTTACATGTTTTTTGCATCTTTTCTCTCGCATTTTTCTTCTTACATTTTCTACATTAAACTCTGCAAAAGTCTTCATTTCAGTGACAATCTTTCGAACAAAATCACTAACGGCATTGCATAGCTGCCAGAAGAGGAAGATGTTTACCTTTAAGTTACAGATTTCCTTGTTTAAATACTCCCAAGGTTCAACTCGATACCATGTTAACAGCAAGCCAGTGGTTTCCATTCCTGCTTCTTCATAACATTTTGATGCATACAGGCCTTGGTAATGTGACACATATTTTAAAGAAGTTATCAATTGTGTGAGCATGTGTGTGTGTGCGTCTGTCTGTCTGTCTGTTCGTGTGTCTGCGTATGTGTCTCTGTATACCAAATTTTTATACAGCAAGTCTTACTGTGAAACCCAAAATCTTAATGTGCATTCTAATTTCACAAATTTCACGAGAGCCAAGATTCTGGAAATTAAAATGCATGCAAATATCCTTGTAAACAGATTCATTGAATACAAGTGACAATTCACAAAAATTTCATACTTTGAATATTTCTGGTTTTACTGTATTTGTAGGAAATATGGATGCACTTTTGTGAATAGAACGAAACAATTGATAAAGTGTTCATTGATTCCTAGATTCATACAATCGGATGCCTAAGTGATACCAATATATAAAAGAATAAATTCACCCCCCCAAAAAAAAGAAAAAGAAAAAGAAAAGAAATACGACTGCACATTGATCTACTTGCATTCTAGCAGGATCTGAAAGGAAAAAGCTGGTCACGAAGTGAAACAAGAATGCAGAGAGGAACACACATCAACTGAGCTTGAGCTCATCTCGGTATACAATCGTACATATAGAACCCGGCAGCGCGACAACCTACAATGATACTTTGTACCCGCACTATGTGCTTGGATGGCCTATGTGTGCGTGTGAACGAGAGTGGATATTTTTAGGTCGGCTTTCATTTCCCACGACGGGGAAGTGAAAAGGATGCAGCACGAAAACAGGAAGCTCTTTTCCTTTTACTCTTGATGAATGTTATCTTTCCGCAGCGAAGTTCCAGAATCGAAAGGTAGAAGTCCCGCATTGCTTTCTTCTGAGTGCACTGTATATTACAAAAACTGTTCTGAGCAGATCGCGAAGTCGGCGGCTCATGGTCACAGCATATCTTATGTTACAAAGTGAAGTTACTTGTGTAGGGGAATCAGATTTGAAATTTACAGCAACTTTAAAACCTCAAATTCCATCATGACTGTGGTTGTGATTGTGATTGCAATGGTAATCATGATTGTGATTGTGATTGGATTGCAATCACATTGGCAATTGTGATTATACTACTTACAAGTGTACATTTCACGACTGCGATTGCGACAGTGATTGCGACTGTGATTGTGATTGGGATTGTGTGTGATGATGATTGTGACTGTAACTGCCAATGTACAAAATGTAGTTCAGATTGTGATAATGTTTGTGATAATGGCTATCGTTAATTAATACTATCTCTACTTTCATTATAATTACAATTACCACCGCCGTGACTGCAATCATTTTCCTATTACTACTATCAATATCATAATCAAGATAACTATCATTGGGCATTACATATCGAAAATAGAATATTCTGGCAGATAACAATCCACACATTCTTTGGAAACAAAGTGTCATTATGAAAAGTGGCAATTTGACACCTAATCCTCTTACATGTATGATTCAATCTGCAACTTCCTGTTTAAACAACATATCATATTGAAAGCACATCAAATTTCAGTTGAGATTTAAATAAGCGATTGTCTTCTCACTTCTCGCCAACCTCTCTCAAGCACATTTGTGCTTTGGTCTAACTAACTGGAGGAGATGTCTTATCCTTAGAAACTGTTTGTTGCTTGTTTGGAATTTTTCGGTCAGTTTTTGTGCTTAGCGTGTCCTTGATCCAACATCTTTCATTCCCTTGTTTAATCTTTTTTGAAACCCTATCCCACAAGATACAAAGCATCTCTTTACAGAAGAAATCCACTCCAATATTTGTGTAAATTTCAAAAGAAATAGAAAAAAATACCTGCAGAACTGTGCAAAAACGATCAAAATCTGATAAGAAATGACGAAGTTATAACATTCTGAAATTTCAATTTTTTTTCAGAAAACATTTCTTGACCAGTCGTTATGAATATTCAAATCTGCAGCAAGTTGAGGATGTCATGCTCTCACAATTTCTTATTCATTTCTTGTGAAGAAGTGACAAAAATCTCTATTTCAGCTACATACAAGTATTAATTTAAAACTTGCCCAAAATAAAAAAGAAATGTCAACTATGACATATTTTGGTATGAGAATATGCTTTTACCTGTATTAGCTATAAATAACAATTTTTTCTGAATTTCATAAATACAGTAACATACATGAAAAATTGTGAGGGCATGACATCATCAACTCACTCATTTGAATATTTATAGGGACTGATCAAGAAACGTTTTCCAAAAAAATTCAAATGTCAAAATGTCATATCTTCCTCATTTCTTATCCAACTTTTGTCATTTTTGGAACACTCTGTTTGTTTTGGAGTTTATTTATTTTGGGGTAGATTTCATCTTCAGGCAAAAAGAAAGTCTTAGAGTATGGTAAGATTTTGTGAAAAGCTACAGCATACGTATACTTATGGATGGCAAACAACATCGCATACTAAAACAATGCCAAATCCTTCCTCAAACTTTGGCAGGAATGGAAAAAAAAACTGAAAAGGCAAAAAAAAAAAATTCATTCATTCAATGGCACTTGCCTGTTAATTGGTAACTTTTTGTTAACCGCATCAAAACAGCTATATTGTAGACAGTAAGCATGCAAAACTGTGTTGAAAAGCTCTTTCAAAGTGAGCATGGACACTCTCCTGGCTAGCAAAGTGACAAAACTTGAACTTTGTTCGCCCATTCCACTTTCTCTTTTCAAACTATTGTGCGGCAGAGCAGAAACAAAACACTGCATTCAAAAACATCTCTTGAATACAGTCATAAAACTTACAGATCAGGAAGCAAAGGTCAATCATTTTTCTATCATCATAACAAATCTAGAAAGTTCTCCTAGGAGGCAATGGATTATACAATCATATCAGGGTCCGATCCAAAAATCAAGGGAGCGCGACGGGACGGAATTTGAATGGGTTTTTTATTTAAAACAAAAAAAGTTGAAGTGTTAGCAGCCATTTATTACTACAAATGTGTTAAGCTTACATGAAGACATCACACTGCACTATGGACAAGATCAGCATCTGTTTTGTTTCCATGGCAACAACAAATTTTATCAGCGCGACGGGACGGACTGAAATAATCACTGGTTTTTGTGAAAAAACTTCAAAGGAGAATTAATTCAAAGTTAATGAGCAATACAGACCATGTCATGTGGTGTTTGTTTGTCAATGTTCCAAACATTACTTGCACAAATAGAGAAACATCTAGATCTAATAGATTTTATTTTTTAGGTAATTTTCTCAAAAGCTGTTGATGTCCGTCCCGTCGCGCGACGGGACGGACAAAATTGAACTATGTACAAAACGAATGGGAAATTCTAGAGAATCAGCTAATTTTCATCAAAATGTATCTAAACTTTGGAAAACACAGTTTTATAACATCTTAGTGTAGATTAAGCACACCAAGATTCAAACTACTAATGAGTGCTGAAAAATTTGATCAACAATTATTATCATAAGGCCATAAATTCTCATTTTACAAGAATTCTTACACTTTTGGTACGGTAATCCTTGATTTTCTTTCTCGAGGAAAATTACTTTTCATGAATGGTAATGTTGCAATGGCATTTCATTTGCCCAAAGATTGAATCTTTCCACCAAGTTTTGATCACCAATGCAAAGGCTGTCTTTAATGACGATCTTGGCAACTGTGGATACTCTTCATATTCTCTGCCATTTTTTTCCAATTTCCAGCGAGAAAAACAAAAATGTGCCTCTGAGTCTGATCCAAAAAATCAAGGGACAGCGATGAGACGGAATTTAAGAGAATTTTTTTTGCTCACAAAAAAAAAAAAAAAAAAACGTTAGCATGATAGCAGCCATATGTATCAATCTTGCATGAAAGTGCACTATAAACAAGGCAGACATTTGTTTTGTTTCCACGGAAACAACAAATTTTACTGGCATGATGGGACGGAATTGAAAAAATCAGGGTTTTTTTTAAACAAAATTCAAAGGAGAATTGTTTCAACGTTGATGAGCAAGACTTGCCATGCTATGTGGCATTGTTTGCTACCATTCCCTACATTACTTCAACAAAAGAGCTACTGTAGCATACAGATCTGATATATTATAGTTTTTAAGTAATTTCCTCGAAAGGTGTTGAATTCCATCCCATAGCGCAACGGGACGAAACGATATGCACTATGTACAAAACGAAAGGGAAATTTTCAACACTGACTAATTTTCATCAAAATGTGTTCAAGCCTGTGGTTGACACAGTTTTATAACATTTTAGTGTAGAGTACCAAGATTTAAACTACTGAGAAATGATGGAAAACTTCAGTAACAGTTATCACTATTGTAGTTAAAGATTTTCATTACACAAAAATCCTTGCACTTATGGTATAGTAATCCTTGATTATATTTTTCCCAGGAACATATTTGTTATTATTTTTTTTTATGAGTGAAAATGAGACTCATTACGTTGCACGTCATTTGCACAAGCTTTGATTCTACCTCCACGATTTGACTGACTGTGCTATAAAGTCTATACAAGTTTTCAGCAGCAACAACGCCACTCAGAGTAGTGGCAAATCATTTTGGGAAAGTAATTTTGAGATAATCTTAGTATCCAGATGCTGTGGTTTTTTTTTCAATTTCCATCCACAAGGGGTTGAGCATCATATATTAGGATCGCAGTTTTTGACAACCATGCTGTAGTTTTTCAGTTTTAAAACTTCATTTCTTTTTTGAGTTGCAGTAATATTGTTGACATTTAAAAAAATATATAAATTGTATTTTTAAACTTGTATGTCAGAAGTGTCTAAGAATTGAAACAGGTTTATGTATTTTTTAGATGAAGAATTTTGAATTGTCAATTCCCCATGTGCATTCCATCATGGGGATGCTCAAAATCAGTGTTTCAGTATTAAAATTCAAACAATTGTCTAAGAATGCTTTTTTTCCCCATTTTTCTCATAAACTTTTTGTGGCAATTTTTCTTCCCTATTTCTCAGACAGGGTAGGAATCTGCATGTTGATAAATATTAATCTCCATTTTAAAAAAAATACAGTTCGAACACATGGACAAGAGAATCGGGTTTATCTAATGCAGTATTGAAAACCAGAGTAGACTGTGCATTTGTAATTTACAATCATTTCTTTTTTATAAGATGTCTAAATGGGCATTGCCTTGCTAAAAATAAGTTTGTGAATTACATTATGGACAAAATGAAACAAAAAGTAAGCACAGATCTGAGTACATTACTCCAAACAGTAAAAGGCTATTCATGTACATGTAAAATGAATGCAGACTACAAATCAGCAGAACATCAAACTTTAAGGGAGAGTACAGTATTGGTTGAGATGAAGATTGAGCTTTTACATTGATACCTTCTTTTTTTTTCAAGATACTAAGAAACCACTATATGAAATAATACAGAGCATACAATTCTCAAACAAAGTAAAACAAATAATATCCATTGCCGAAAAAGGTGGAACCCACCTGGTTTTGTTTTACTTTGTTTTGCATATATCAGCCATTTCAAAACTAATTTTCATCAAATAAACTTTAAATCCTTCCAAGGGTTACATGCTGTTTTATAATTCATTAAAGGTTTCTCATTACCTCACAAAAATAGATGAAAACTTGATGCCCCATCATGACCAAAACTATACCATCTCTTTTATAACTTCAATCAACGTCACTAGTCAATCAGATCATGGGATGGGGGTAGAGATACATAATTTAAGAACTGAAGGGAAGATGAAGGATCCATAAAACCCCTTGACCACATACAATGGTTACTCTTTTCACAAGTTTGCCAATTACATTGTAGTCTTTTTATTTTGTTCAAGTTAGGGACACTCTTTTTCTAGCCCATTGTGGTATAAAAATTCCGTCCCGTCGCACCTACCATTGTTTACATGTGCAGTCCGTCCCGTCGCGCCTACCATTATGTACAGTCCGTCCCATCGCGCGACGGGACGGACATTATGTTGGATAATTATAATTTTCTTATGAATAGAGAATTATTTAATTTAGTGGCATGGATATAGAGCCCCACTAATTCATTGATACATTATGGAATATGAGTGACCAAACTCAAGTCTATCATACAGAAAAAATAATAATTTTGTGTCAAAGTACTGAAAAACATGTTTTTTCAAGAAAAAATGAAGATTTTGACCCAAAATTTAACTATAATGAGAAAAATAAATACCAGATATGAATTGCTCCTAGGGAGGGTACGCTATGATAAGAATTGATGTTTCCCCTACTTTTGTAGTTTTTGTGCAAATTACTTGAAAATGTACAGTCCGTCCCGTCGCGCAAAGAGGGCGCTTTTCATGTTTTATCGGTAATTTACGGGAAAGTCTGACGTCAAATACATTAGACACATACTTTTCTGAAAACTGCAGATTCTCAGCTTTTGTATGATATATAACATGAAATACAAGTATCAATATGAAAATTTAGCCCAAGTGAACACTATTTTTGGATCAGACCCTACACTATACGTGGTGTTTTTACTTTCACAAATTTTGCGGGTGGACTGATGTTCACAAAATTCACAACTTGAGAAGATATTGCCCCCCCCCCCCCCAACAGAAATGCAATATACTTGTACTTTGATTACATGGTCCAAAATCATATAACTTTTTTCTTCAAAGGGGTAAGAATTTCTTTCTATATTTCTGTTGCTGTGGTTCTCAATTGCAAGATTCAACTATGTACTGAATTGCAACTGGCTGATAAATTTAAAACAAAAAATGCCCTCATCAATGCAAATACAAAGTGTACAAACTGATTATTCAGTGTTCATAAGTGCACAGCCATTATACTGTACATATTCCAGTGGGCTTCCAACCTACAGGCATTGCCAGGATTCCACCTGATGGGTTGTGTGGTTTTGACTCCCAGCGAAGTATGTACATTGTATGCCTATGATTTTTATCACTATAACTCAAAAACTTTTATAACTATTAAACTCAGAACACTGAATAATCAGCATGTATCACATGTATTTATGTTGATGAAGGGCAAATTTGTCAATCATTTGCAATTTAAAAACAAGAAAAAACCTGATGTAAGAACTATTAATTTCAACACGCATTGAATTACCTTTAAAATCTCAATTTGCGAAATATGCTCACAAAATTTATGGTGTACTTTACTGTACCGTACCTCTTTCATCATTTCCCCTGCCCAAACTACCATCACAACCACAAAAAGAGAGACACAGAGAGAGACAGGAACATTATCAGCAAGCGCAAAATTGTTGGAAAATTCTAGATACATTGAATAAAACCCATCAGCACCATTCCAGCTCGGCAAATGGTTTCAGCTGATCCCTTAGCGAGAAAAAGAGTCCCTATTGTAAGGCAGACATTGATAGTACAGCACAGTTCTCCTTCCACTGGACCTCAGCGCAAGCCGCAATCAATTGCTACCGCCCTCGGCTCCCAAGCCGTCGGGCTAATGGTCCACGGGGGGCCTTCATTCCACCATCCATTAGACACCGTGCCGGGGAAATCATATTTCGACACAAGAGTCGCGGAAGTGCCGCGGGGAAGTCGATACCCTGCTCTCGCTCACACACTCGCTTTAATACAGTGGAACAGGAAATTGATTCCGGTTACAGCTGCACATCGATATGCCCCGATTAACTAAACCCGAGAAACTCACTGACCTACATATATGAGGTGTTGAGGAAATGCACACATACACCTTCTCATTCATGCTCTAACCTGCATACTTGCACTTTGAACGAAACACCAAAAACGTTGTCTTGAATGCCTACACATGTAAAACTGCTCAAGACTTTGTTA
The DNA here is from genome assembly GCF_040938485.1 of Diadema antillarum. NCBI lineage: Eukaryota > Metazoa > Echinodermata > Echinoidea > Diadematoida > Diadematidae > Diadema > Diadema antillarum. The sequence continues at coordinate 1,739,434 of NW_027270953.1, forward strand.
AAAAGTGAACATTTTTTTTCTTCCTTGCTCAGTGGCTTGTATTACTTCTCAAGTTTGCAAAGTCGATGCTACAAAGATTACACATTGCATATTAAATCATTAGGAAAACCAGGATAAACAGCAAGTTTATTACCATTACAGGATACAAGCTTTTAATAGTGGAATTTACAAACAGTTCCCTAAATTAGAGTGTAAGTTCTTGCATAAAAAGGTGTCAAATGCTGAATTTCATACATTTGTTTCCCATCATAGATATCTACAGTAAGCTGCACGCATACTTCTTAAGGCTAAGGGTTTAACAGGATGCGAATGTATAAAACTTGTCACAAATGTACACACTAGTAGAACATGTACACGTACATGTATGATGTACTGTATGCCTGGCTGTTTTAATGTGTATGTACACAGGTGGACCAGATTAATGGAGAACATTCTATGTGGTATAGATATAGTACATACAGGCTGACCAGATCAGTGGAGAATTTTCTAGGTGGTATATAATGTGGCTATGCAGTACATGCATGTAGCAGGAAATACATTATAACTCACTCAATCTAGAATGCTTTCACCCTTTCCAGAATTTTCTGGGAAGTGCTTACATATTTGGTTGAGTGAGGCACTGTCCCTGTAGCCCAATGTGATTGGTAGTTATTCTTGGCAATGATGTTTTGTACATAGATAGGCAGTGAGTCATCCAGGATTCCTGGAACTTGGACTGGCTAGTAGGTTGGAGAGAGTTATAGAATGTGCTAGAAGGGGGTGAATGGATAGTATATAAGCCAGAGAAATTCTGCAGTAGGCAGAGTACCCAACACCTCTGCTCTGAGAGTTACGTCACTTCTGGCTCTGAAGCGACTTGTTATAGTCACTCCTGTGTTACCTGCTGACCTGTTATGTTTGTGGAGATAAGGCCTGGGAGACATTTTGCCTGCAGATGATTAATTTGCCTACATTGGACAGAGACTCCATTTTTATGTCAATGGACATTGCTACGGCAAAGCTGTGGTGGGCTGGATTCTTAGCTGAACGTTATTAAGTGAATCATCATTCAACGCATCAACTGGACGTGGTCGTCACAACGTTTGGACTCTGCACATTTCGCCGTGGACATATATCGTGGATTTTACCCCGGATCTATACCGTGGACTATCGTAACCTGCGCCTCTGGAGTTACGTCAGAGGAATCATTCATCGGTGCGTCAAGGATCATTCGTCTGTGCATCGAACATCGTATTTGGACACTTTCAAAGGATTATTTAATACGTGTAAGTGATTCCACTATCGATTTATAACTGTTTCTATTGATCATTGTTGTATTGATGTGACGCCAATTACCAGTCTGTACCCACAATATCACTGTTAATAAACCGCCTGAACATCAGTTGATTGTTTTTTTTTTGTGCGATCATTCTCGGAGTGATTTTGGTCGTAACAAACTACACAGTATAACAGATATATGCACTATCTATAGCATAATAGTATTGGTTGGGCAATGATGAAGTTGTTGTAAACCTTATCCATAAAGACTAGAACATACTATTTTTCTGTTTTCATTTGTTTGTTTGCTTTTTGTGGGGGAATGGGAGGGGGGAACTGTGTAACAGTAAGAGACAGCCTGTTAAGTTTCAATTTCTCAAATAAAGTGGAATTTCTATCGAGCATACCTGTACTTTCCAATGATGGTTAAAGTAAATTGTGCTCAGAGTGTCCGCCATAACAACCTTCATTATGTAGGTTTTGAAATTTCCCTTTTCTGAAGCCAACACAGGTTGGTTTCACTGTTTATGTTACTTTTATGCAAATGTACTTGGGATTTTTTAACCATTGTCTTTGTTCGGTTCCGAGAATATCTCTGCTGTGTAGCGTAATGAGGTTGCCAAGCAACCTGTATGTAGTGGCCACCTGTCTATAGTGGTCATCTTTTTCGATTTCCCTGGAGTGGTCATTATGCGGAGGTTGGACTGTAGAATACACATACAAATACTAGTCCAAATATACCAATTGATATTAACACCATTTACAATATGGAGGATTTATAAAGGCATTTGTTCATTTTTTGTTCTTTTGATTTTGTTTTTACACATAACTTCTTATGAGGATGTCTGGGGAACTCACTTGCATCACAGGACATGTCTGTAATAGACTTGTGAAAATAAAAGATAAAACATGGCTAATAACCTTCACATAAACATCATAATCAAGAATTACAGACACTAGTTTTTCTTGTACATATTTGACTCAGCACAGAAACTCGGCATTCACAGGTCCTCCCCATCTATCAACGAAGGTAATGTTTCACACTCACCTGGACGCTGACGAGTAGTGGACGCTTGCATACGTGTCGCACTGACCGTTGACTATCGTCAGACCACTGCCCTCAATGACTCTGTGGATGGAGAGATGAGATAGCTTGAAACAGAATGTAGGACATGAACTGAACAGCTGCCAAATAGCACCAAAATATATCAAAATATTGTTTGATTTGTAGTTTCAAAGATAAAAGCTTTGCATTTTTATGTGTCAGTGGCTGACGAGTTATTACCCCCAAGTCAGAAGAATTCAGAAGATATTTCCCCCTTTCCCTACAAATCTTCTAAATTTTTTTCATCTTTTTATGAATGAGAGAATAATATTTAGTATCTTTCACACCACAATGAACTTAAATGCATAATTTACCTTTTGCATATAAAACAAAAACCCAGCATTACTGCTTCAAAATAGTTCTTAAATGTGAGTTAGGGAGAGAAACAACCAATGTAAAAAAATTGGAACAAGTATAATCAATGTTAAGTATTGTTAAATATACAAAATGTGAACAATAGTTATAATAAAAATCTTTCCAGACTAAATCGCTTTACAGTTATGGCTTAATGAGAAAAATAGTGATATCTCCTTAAATTTGAGGCTCTATTGCAAAATCTGATATTGTATGAAGTTTTGTGATACAACTGACCTACACATATGCATAAAAAATGATATCTTGAACATTTGTTTAAATCACTGCTCCCAAAGGTTAACAAGAACTTTAAAAAGCAGAGTATGCACTTCTATCTTTCCTGTCTCTATTCTCTCCTTCTCTTTCTATCATTGATGTACTCCTTGATCTGCAGTTACTTATCAGCATCTCATTATGCTTGTTTGTGCGTGTGTGTGCACTTGTTTGCAATACAGTTTGAGGACATTATGTGCTTACGCACGCCCACCATTTTGAGGAGAATTTGCTTTGTAACAAGCCCTCGACTTGAGAAGCTTATTTAAAAAGAAAAACAACTTTTTGAGCTATCTGGCACATAGACAAACCAATATCAACAAACATAACCTCCTGCTTCCTTGGCAAAGGTACAATAAAAAGAAAATAAAAATAAACAATCCCTGGATGACAGTGGGCATGAACCAATTATAATTCTGACAAAATAACCACAACTGTATACTGCATCTGCCTCATATACACCATTCTTCATTCCCTCTAATGCATGGCTGGTTCTATTCCAATATGAGGGCGAGGTTGCACAGACAAAATGAAAAAAACTCACCACTGTACGTTTTAGTTAAACCAAGTTTGTTATTGTAAGTCTTTCTCAGAAATCATTTATTGCAGCAGCATGCACCTGCATGCATTCAAGAATTCCATTGGAGGGAGACACAACAAATATATTGGACCTTCAAAGAAGCAGTATCATCTTTAAAACTTGTTAGAGATGAACAAATTCAATCTGGGCAATCAAATACATGAACCACAAAATGACAACCGGATGATGGCTCTTTTGAGCCAATCATACAAGTCCTTTTGCAGCTGATGTTATCATTGAAGTTCACAATTCATTTCAGCATAAGGCCACATTCTTTATTCACAGGTGTACAATCATCAAAGCAAATGAGGTGTAAACGGTGTTTGGCATTTTGTGTAACCTTCCTTTCTTCCTCTCCCCACTTAAGCATACACTGTACTTTCAATGTGCCTACTGTGTATCTACTGTGTACCTGCCTATGTGTACCTTGAAACACAATAAATAAACACAAATTAATATTAACTTGGGAGGGGGAGGATAGGAATCTCAATCGATTCATCTCAAATCAAAAGATCTGACATAAATACAGCTCAATTTCAAGTTAAGCTCATTCTGGAAGTTGCTTTCTGTTAAATAAAATATTTCAAAAATCCAAAACACATTGTCACAAGATATGATGCAGCATGCAGACCTATTTACATGTATATGTGCACAGTCTATGTACACATTGAACATTTATTCATTTTTATCTTTAGAGCTAAAGATTTGATGTTGTATTCTTTCAAATTTTGTCTTCAATTTTCATGTTACATTTTAATGCACGCGCAAAGAGCTCAGATGAAGAGCTGCCTTTATCAACCAAGGTTTTGTTTGTGTGTGTCAGTGTAGTATGTGTGTGCATGTTTGTTTGTTTTTTTACTTTCTTTCTCTATAGATACTTAAATGTAAATATACACTCCCAACCTGGAACTTGGAACAGTGTTACACTTGATTTGAATTAACAAGTGCAAACAAACACTGTCAAATCAATCAATGCACAAGTCACAAAGTAGCAGTGGATGAGAAATTATACAAATCCTGCCACTTTACGGCTTCACACACACAGAAAACGTGTTATGCAACCTTTTAAAGAGATCAGATGGAATCGAACAGAAATGACTCCGAATCTTCATCACCTCCTACGCTGCATGTCCCAAAATCAGTGCCGGGGTGACACAACCTTGTTATCTCACAAATGTCAAATGTTCAGGGGAGCGGAAAAACATGGCAGCAAAAGCACTTTAACAAATGGGATTGTCTTTCCTTCGACATGCCATGGTGGCTTCATTTTTGGAATAAGATAGCTAGGATTTGGACGGGACATTAATTGATTATCTGACAATTACTCCAGGAAAAGTGATTTTCACCAAAATTTCAGATACAAGGTCTTGTAACCCCAGCAACGCTATTCTTTCTCCCCAAAGACTATTGGGGGGGGGGGGGGGTGTACTGTAGGGGGGCAAGGCAAACCATATTCCACTCCATGACTTCAATATATGGAGCAGAGTCAGAGATAGAGAAAGGTTGCTGTTTCATCAAATCGGACTAAAATTAAGCAAGGTATGAAAGTTATTTGACGTTTCAAAGGTGTTTACCACATAATGACATCAACTTGGTCACAATCGCATTTTGCAGACTAGCTGAGGTAATGGTAGCATTCATTCACGAAACTTGCATTCATTTCTACATACATAAAGGTGTCACAACGATCATCACTTTTGAATCAGAGTTTTTGAAACAAAAACTAAAAGTAAAGACATTTGACAATCATCTTCAGTCAGTTTCGCTTGATTTTGATATTGGTGTTGTAAAAAGAATACTTTGTGCTTACACAACTTCACATGCTAAAATAATGTAACTTGTCTTTGTTATTCATGAATGACCCTTTTTCAATAAAAAAAAAGAACATTTAAGAAACACAAACTTATTCAGGTAATCAAGAAACTTAGATGGAAATGTACACAAAAATATGGAATCTGGGAAAACATACTGTATGAGCTGAAATTTTTGCATAGATATTTTCACAAACTGCATACCTGTTGGGCATTTTCGTGCGTTGTTGCAAACGTAATTTCCTAATTGCGAGGATCTAGTAATTGTTACTTAACCTTTCACAAAATAAGTACGAATGTTATATGCTAAATGTTATATAAACCCAGTGATTCCCTGTACATTGCAAGTAATGCATTCTGCACTTGAAGTACTGTTCAAGCAATGTTATGCCCCAGATATTTCTACATCACAGCCCACATAGCCAGTTAGACGTACATGTACAGTATTTACTAATAGGAACGATCCAGTGCTAGCATGGCTGGAGTTTTGTTTTACTTTTTGTTTTTTGCCTTTTGGGGTGGGTTTTTTTTAATGATATTTTAGTGCATTGCTGTTTTTAGGTGTTTTTATATTCACATGTTGTAATATTTTCCTGATTCAAGAGCGATTCACGAGATTCACAAAAATATAACCTCAACATACATTTCAGATCTTACAGTAATGTAGCCATGAGGCCGCAAAAACGACATACAGTACATTGTAATGGGTTAAGAAATGCACACATTGCATGACTGGGCTCACTGACACCAACCAACAAAATAATGTAAACTGTATTATAAAATCTTTAGCTACAATGGTGGTGGGTCACAAACAATCTACCCAATGGAAACAAATGCTATAGAGTCAAGACCACTCAGAGTTGGTGCTCTTGTAAAGAAGACAATGGAGCATTTACATGTACATTGTATGTTACGGCTAGGTGTGACATTGGTCACATATTATCAAGCCGTTTTAATTATGCGTGATGGTGATATGAAACTAAAACTACTCTCTTCCTCTCAGACAATTTATTTCTGGATGTCTCAAGAGTTTGCACCTTGTTCTGGAGGGCCTTGTGTTTTTGATCCTCCATTCTCTGAGTTAATGGTGAGAACAGAATTACATGACCATCCCAGAACTGACCGTTATTGACCATCACGACATGACGTGATTTACGGTAAAAAAGAGATGAGAGAGTCATGGCTGGCAGATTGGGTTTTTATCACATCATGTGATGTGATAGACACAGCCAATAGGACCCTCAGCAGTGCTATCCTTGTCATAGGTTTAGTGCAATATTTAAAGGTAAACACCATTCTGTGTTCATGCTGACTTTATCATAAAGAATATTGCAAGGACTACTGAAAAACAGTCATGGCTGATCATAGTACCTTGAATAAATCAAATGAATAATGATGATGAACATGTAAAACAGATGAAAGGTTCTATTCAAAAAAAAAAGAAGAAATCAGTCATTAAGTACAGCAACTACAACTCTTCTCCACTTAACAAAGTCTAGAGCTTTAGATCTCTTTGACAATAGGTGAAGGAAACTCCTAAACACTACCAATTTTTGCAAACACAAATGTATTAATCGTGTCATCCAAAACACCATGAAGGTATCTCAATCGCTACACAAAGATTTTTTTTTTTTAAGACTTCGTTTCACTTTTTGTTCCATACTACAACTTGCATTGTTGATCATTCAGGATAAGATCAAGTTGTTTTGGAAACACTTCTGTATAGTCTGTGTAACATGACAGATATCGTGAAGGAAAGACCGTGCGAGTTCTGTAGCATAGTGGACAGGGCTCTGGGATCTTTAATGGGCAACCTTAGGTTCAAATCCCTCTTCCTTGACAAATGTATGGGACACCTAACAGTAAGAATTAAAGCAAGTGTTCAAATGAGCGTAGTGGACAACTGAACAACAAGAAAAAACTTTTAATAACACGGTTGCTGGGACCACCGATTTTACTTCGTTATAATCAGTACTTCATTGTAAAGCGTACTGGGAAGGAGCCCAGTTAATATGGTTTAAAGGCAAAATTGAGACTGCCAAGTTTAACTCATTAAAAGAGGTACCTCATTGTAAATGAGCTCATTATATGGGGGTTCCCTGCACCATGAAAAAAAAAGGAATTGTTTAGAATGAGTTTGATTTCTAAATTTCACACCATTCAATCTTCCTTCAAAAGAGACATTTGTCTCACTGAAATAATTACCCACTAACTACTACTACTACTCCCAGCAAGCCTGCCAGGGTCAAGGTATAGTACATACGAGACAGCGATATGATATTAACATCTTGCTTTCATTGTCAATTACACTGTGTGTCATGTGAGATTTGATTACACTGGGCAAACACACCTGTATGTGCAAACACACCTCGCAGATTACACTTGCATAATGAGCGCAAAGAGCAAACATGCGACGGCGGCCGCGAGGGCACCGCCACGCGGTCCAATTGATTTGCGGGAGCGGTTCCCAGGGAAATGGAAATGGCTGCGCAGATGGTCAAGACCTTTACATTCCAACGTCGGAAACATTCCTTCCTCCAGCCACCAACAACCGCCTTACTCTAAAAACTTTTGACTACATATGCATCACAATTTCACCTTGTGTAATTTCATCACGGCCTCAATATTTCTTCTTTTTTTTTCTTGATGTCACCTTTGATACAGCTTCCTGTCGGTAATTTTTTTTTTTTAGTCTGTTCTCTGTTGTGGTCCCACTATTCAACTTCCATGATGACCTACTTGTGGATGCGGCATTCTTGTACACGTTTCACAAAACTTCCAATGGGGAAAAGGAGCTCAGAGGCAATGTACCACTTTACAAAAGACATTTGAAGTGAGAGTCACGAAACAGAAGCACTAAACTTTCTACTGACATACACTGTTCATTTTGCCGATAGTCAATTTGAGACAGCATGTCAGCGTACTTTACAGAACATACAACGGCAGCGGGAAACATTTCATGTATACACTGCATGCCGACATTTTTGTTGATGACATCACAACAGGACAGGGAATTCAGAAGAACTAGTGATATTTGAGGCACAACATGCTAAAAATGTTACCTTTAGAATGTCTCTGTCTCGGTTCTTGAAAAAGATGGCTCGTTTGCTCCATATTATGGTTCTAAAGACTAAACCTTAGACAACATGCCATCTAATACTATTTCCCCCCAAAATACTGGCTCGCCCTAAGACTCAAATAACCTTTGATATCACAACACTTAATAACATTTCAGAAGTCTTGCTTGTCATAGGAAAAGGGCTTTTAAAAAAAAGCAATATATTAATGCAGCAAAGCAACTCTATCACGACACGGACAAACAACTGCATGGCGTTACATGTTCCCCAATTTCTCCACATTAGTCGTAAAGTCATTAGGACCCAAGTGACCCTCTAATGCGAGTGATTGGGGCAGAGCAAACAGCAGGCCGCAAATTTGCTCGCCGCAGCCCGCTGGATGATTGATGGCCGAAGACCGTTCCCCGTCCGCTGCCTCCTCTCCTTATCTCCGTCGCCCCGCGGCGAACGAGCGAACACGCACGCACAAGCGCTGCTTCGCAGATGGCCCATTAATGATTTCCCCATCATTCCAAAGTCATCATTTGTGGATGCGTCTTCTTCTCTCTTTTTTCTTTTTGCATCTCGCTGCCGACAAAGCTCAGACTTTATCCCACTAGAGGAGGCGGTTCTCATCCAGAGGAGTGGAACATCTTCAATCACTGCATAGCAAAGAGCATTAAAACACGCTAACAATGACACTGCAACCACATCAACGTTTCATTCCGTACTTGAACACTCACACATACACACACACTTATACACACTCACAAAATTCGGGGGTATTACCTCAGAATTCTGAAGAAAAGAAGACAAAAAAAAAAACCCTCATCTACTGTATACCCCATATATTTAGCGAGTCTACATTTTCGTATATCGGGACTTCCCAACGATTTCGCAAGTGGTTAAATTCACGATCGTTGAGTACTGTACTGAACAAAGAAATGTATCCGTGTGCATCACATATTCATATCAGGATCAGAGTCATTATTTTCACGCGTCTTTAATTTCGCGAATAGCACCTGACTCGCGAAATTTGCAAAAATAAAAACCTCGGGAAATATTTGTCATGCACATCTGAGACAAACAGGATTCAAAACATACTGACGTGTGCCTACATCACTGTTTCATCTTGTACTTGCGAACACAATCACACATAAACACATACTGTAAAACATGATGTATTCACGGCACGAAATTTTCGCGAATTGGAGCCGACGGCCTTTTTCGTGGCAAGAAATTTTCACGAATTGCCACTTGCGTTCAATGCATATAGTGTAGATAAGAAATTTCGCGTGCATTTTAATTTCGTGAATCTTGGCACTCGCGAAATTCGAGAAATCAAAATGCACGCGAACATTCCTCGTTTTACAGTACCCACTTATCGGAATACACACTCACAAACTTTAGCGGCATTTACCAAAAAGTATGATAAAAGGAAGACAAAAACGAAAACAGAAACCCTTAAAAGGGCATTGTACCGGTTTTTTATTTTTTTATATGTTGTTCTTTTAATTCTAAAAGACCCAGCGGTGCAAACAGATTCAAAATTTCATAACGATTTAGTCCGTAATTTCATTTTGAAAATGGAAATTTTTGGGCGAGAATTATGCTAATGAGCTGACGAGCCCGGATGTCGTGATGTCACAGGTGCCAAATATATCACTGATTACAAGCCCTCGCATACGCGTGCGTTAAATCGTGCCGAGTAGCAGACGACGCTTAGGCCCAATTTAGCTAGCAGGCGGCACTTGTGTACTGTCCTATCCATGCAGCTGTCTCAAATTTCGCTGAACCAAATCGCACCAAAATTACAGGATATACGTCAAAGCATATTTCAAAATAATGTATTATGTTTGAACGAAATCGGTAATCGAGAAGTATCAATATTGACGCCGATTTTCAAGTTGTCACTAAAAAAAAAACTCACTCTTCGCGAGAGATCTTGGTAAACGCGACATGCACAATCTAGAACTGAAGTTAGCCGACTAGTCCTGTGCGAACGTGGAATTTGCGCGGGAACTAAACTAAAAAATGTCATGATTTTGGCAATTAGTGTGATTTACGAACTATATTTTTCATTCAACTTAACTCAAATAATTTTTAAATTGATTCTTTGCTCCCGATTACTTGAAAGATTTGTCTCATGATATTAGATGGCTAACTTCAGTCTGTGCGTGCGCAGGCAAGTAGGGCTACTACGCCGCGATAACTCTTGTTTAGTCGTACAGTCTCTACAGAGCAGATTGTTTTTAGCGACGACAGGAAAGTCGACAACTTCACTTACGCTTCCCGACTTGCTATTTGGTTCCAATTAGCGTGAGCAAGTGGACATGAGTCATAAAATATTTCTTGTGATTTTGGTGCAATTTGGTTAAGTGAATTTTGAGATATCTACATGGATACGGAAGTACTCTAGCACTATGCCTACACCAGCGCTTGGATCGCGAAGCGGCGGCACTGTTTGTTTCTACGTGGTCAGGCCACTCTTCCGAGGTATGGGCCATGGGTCGTACTAAAACTAGATCTAAGTTAGTCCTTGGTGTTAATACGACCACAATGAGATTTATCTCGACTACAAAAACATTGAAAATCCATAAAGCAGATACCTTACCTGCAAAATTCAGCACAGAAACAACAGGGCCTGCAGCACAAGGGCCTAGATCTAGCGGCAACGCTAGACCTTGGAGTCTGGACTTTCGTCTGGACTTTCTTCAAGTTCTGGCAGCAAGGGTAAGTATTGCATACTACTTAGTAAACCGTTTACTAGTACGCTGTGCCTATTATATAGCGCTGTGCACGTACAGCTGTCGACGGGCGGGCGAGTAGAATCTTCTCGGTCCTTGACTGCTCACTAGTCCTAACGTTAGTCCTAGTTCTAGTCTAGCGTCTCTACTGAGTGCCGTTTTCTTCTAACTAGGCGTAAACCGTGATTGCCGTTGACTATTTTTTGGATTTAGATTTTAAGAATCACTCAGTCCTCATCTTCGTTAGATAGTTTGAACTGTGATGTCGAACCATTATCGCTCATCATCAATGCATACTAGTTAGTGCAACGTTACTTACACACAGTTTTCTATGGGCAGCACGTTCGGACATGATGCCAATTTCATTTTGCATATCTGGAATATTCCCCACAAATTTGATCTAAATAAAAAGCTTTTGAAGAGATTCCTTTTAAAAATTAATGAATATTGTTTAACATGTTTATTTCAGCTCCATATTGCAATTTTACTAAATAACAGTTTTTGCAGTACTTCGTGTGAGATTTCATCAGTAAATTGACATGTGTAGTTCGTTTTGCTAAAGTTGGAGGTTGGCACCTGTGACGTATGCCAAATTGTGTGGATCGTTCCTTGGCTTGCTCGTTTTCATTTTTTTCAAAAAATCATTACAGGCTTATCCTGGGTTGTAGAATCCTCTCTTTCCAGTTGTAGGCGTCAAAAAATGTAGATTAGAATTATCAGACAAGTAGAAAATGTCAGTACAGGTTTCTTTTAACTACTGTAAGCCTTGCACATCTGAGACAAACAGGATTTAAAACATACTGATATTTTACACCATGCCCACATCAACATTTCATCCAGTACAGCTGTACTTGCAAACACGAACAGATCAAATACACACTTTCAAAAACTTTGGAGGCATTTACCTCAGAAGTAATAAAGAGGAAAGATGACTGAAGAAAAAAAAAATAATAATCCTTATCCACCGTAAGTCCTGCACATCAGGGACTAAGGGGAAATGACATACCATCACAGGGCAATCAATTTCTCATGAGTCAATAATTGTTGTTGAATGTAGCCCTCAAGCATTTGCTCAGATGATTGGCCAGATATACGGTATCATATCAAGATGGAGTGCCTATCAACATCATATCACACAATACAGTCCTAAAGAATTCTGTGTGTACATACAAACTGTACCAAAGTTCACCTCAATGACGCAAAGATATATCTGCAGATGGTTTAGGTGACAAAACTTGATGAAGCCCAGCAATGTTTTTACTTTATGTATGAATGATAGCTTTCATGCATACTCTAGCTTATTATTATGGATAAGCAGGCCAAAAACCGTCTAGGAATATATATTTGGTAGTGCCAACCCATATACGGGCATGCATTTACAAGTGCAATTTTATTTTGCTATTGAGAAATATAATACTCTGCGATACATTCTATCACAAGGCCAGTCTTACCAAAACATCTCAATACTGGTTTGTGTGTCATATGTTTCATTATGTCACAAAGACAGCAAGGAGGAACTCGTTTGTGCCATGTACGTTCTTTCATGACTTTTGAAAGGTCCCTCACGCTTACAGCTACCTATAATGTTTATATGTATGATAAACTGTAGAACCAGAAATTTTTGCAAGTGTAAAACTTTCACAAATTTTGCTGGGAGCCAAGATTCGCAGAAGTAAAATTCGCGAAGAAGGCTTCATCTACGCGATGCATTGCAGGCCAGTGGCAATTCAACAAAGTTTGGCGATGTGAAAAAAAAGGTCATCAGGTCAAATTGGCGAAAGTCTCTTGCTGCAAATGTTTCTGCTTCTACAGTATACGACAACTATGTAGCTATCCCTGTCCCACATCTAATTTCGTCACCAATGAACTCAACGAAATGTCATCTACAAAAGGCAGATAACAATAGAAGGGGACAGGGAATCGTACCCCCAATAATAAACCGCTATCAATCGAGGTTGCGGGACGTCAAATTCAATTTTCTCATTTCTCCGCACATGTGCAATGCCCATCTCACGATTCCTCCGGCTAGAAATTGATATGAGTACACACACACACATGATGATCATAGAGCAGCAGAAACGAAGGTAAAACCATTTTCAATACAACTTGGCATTTCAAATCAATAATCATCTTCAATACGACTTGGCATTTCATATCAAACTCCCTCTCCCTCCCCATCCTCCCCCCCCCCCAAAAAAAAAAAAAAAATCATCCGAGATGAAGAGTCTAATAAAACAATAAAAGTAAAGTAGGAGATAGATGAGAGATATCTTTCAATTCCTGAGCATGTATGATATCCAGAGGATGAAACAATACACGATGGGCGATTAAATACTCCGGAAGAGAGCAAAATCCCAGAGAAACGTTGCTGCTGCATCTGGCCATCTCATCAGTAGGGATACCTCGCCACAACGACGCATCACCATCACATTGACCACACGGGTTTGATCCATATCACATCATGCCTGCCAGTGGGATTTCCTGCTTAATTCCAACGTGAAAAACAAAAAACAAAACTCCAACTGCTCGACTCAAAAACATCCTAACATTGGCTGCGTTTATCGGCAGAAGGCATTCTCACATAACTGATTTTGTGAAAAACATACTCCCTCTGAAATTCTCCACAGCACCTGCCATTTGCAATCTGCCTCAGATTCCAGACCACAGCGCTTAAAGATGGCCAATCCCATTCAAAACTTGCATATAAGACATATCACCAGCTCACTTTAAATACAATGTCATGGTTGTCCATTCATATGTTGTGGTAAGCCAAATAGGAAGTCTGGCCTGCTATCAAATTGTAAACAATCACATGTTACAAACAGATTTCGCGAAAGCCAAAGAAAAGTCACTTTTCCGAGAAGTGAGTTCACTCAGCTGTCGCGAGATCACATGTTCATCGACCTGACTGAGTGTGACTCCATACAATTGTCCAACCGTGACTCAAGGGCATTGCTGTGGACATGCATGACGACATTCACACCATCAAAATTCAAACCTAATTTTTTCAAAGAGAGAGCCCTCTTGAACAAAATATGTGGTTTATTTGAAGGAAAAAAAAATTGAGTGCAGTTACGTAAAATGACATTTCCCTATCAATCACAGCTGTAAACTCTAATCTAAAATGCTATTTTCTGATCTTTATCATAAATTAAAATCTGTATCCCCTTGCAGATGATTGCCACAGAAAACTATAATTCAAGAAACTTGTACACACCTGTTGGTTTATAATTAAACTCATTTTGTTTTCCAGGGTACTTTATCTCTTGTTGATCACAGTAGTAGCCACAGTAATTTGCTGCATATTTCAGACTCTTCTAGTAAATTCTTGTAGACCTATTCCACAGATTCTTGCATCTTTTGTCTTTTATGAATATCTACAAGCCCTTTCCAATTGGCAGAAAAACCATATAGATGTAGACTGTTTTCCAGATATTTCTTTTGTTTGAATGTGGGCACACAAATGAATTCTTACTCATTTGCTCTCTAAGACATGATTAAAGGGAAAAAGTGAACTTGACCTTGAATTCACTTCTATTATGGTGCATGCATATATTGCAAACATTATCTTACAGTAACTGTAGTTCCATTTTTGAATAACAGGTCTTGACAGTTTTTCACTGAAATAATAGCATCCAGTGAAAAGATTGCTTTCAGATGTCTGAATATTATGTGATTCTAAATACTTAAAAGGACAAGTTCACCTTCATAGACATGTGGGTTGAGTGAATGCAGCAATACTAGTAGAGCACATCATTGAGAGTTTGAGGAAAATCGGACAATCCGTTCAAAAGTTATGAATTTTTGAAGTTTCTGCTCACTCAAGGCTGGGTGAGAAGACTACTATAGCTTGTGATGTCACATGAGTACAACGATATAAAGAAAGAATAAAGAAAATTCAACATATTTTCACTTTTCTCGCATAACAAAAGAACACTTGCCTTCTCTCTCTCAGAAGGCAGGGGGAATAATATTACCCCTAACATGTTTATGTCACTAACAAGTCGAAGAAATGTGCACTTTATTCAAAAAGTAAAGTTTTGTGAAATTCTCTTTTTATTTTCTTTATATGGTTGTACGCATATGACATCATACACTGCAGTAGTCTTCTCATCCAGCAGTGACTACGCAGATACTTTAAAAATTCATAACTTTTGAACGGATTGTCCAATTTTCCCCAAATTTTCACTGATGTGTTCTACTAATATTGCTGCATTCACTCAATCCACATGTATATAAAGGTGGACTTGTCCTTTAAGAAACATATTCCTGAAACATGATTACGAATGAGTCCTTTTGTGAGTAGGAAACCTGTCTACTAAGGTAATTCATGAGGTGGGTCTTTCTTTATTTCACTGCCCGCTACTCCCTCTGCACGGCC
Organism: Diadema antillarum; assembly: GCF_040938485.1. Taxonomy (NCBI): domain Eukaryota; kingdom Metazoa; phylum Echinodermata; class Echinoidea; order Diadematoida; family Diadematidae; genus Diadema; species Diadema antillarum. Next base: position 1,754,998 of record NW_027270953.1, read on the forward strand.
AAACTATGAAAAGAAACGCTTTGGATTTCAAAGTCTTCTCCAAGCCCAATATTTGGTGTCTATATATGGGCAAGGCACCCAGGGCACACAGCCATTCTACGCTCAGCAAAGTGAAATCCGATGTTGCTTAAATTTGTCGAGGTACCTGTTGAGGGCAAGGGGGTGCGGGAAAAGAATTGTGGAGGAGTTCAACTAAAATTCTGCATATATTAACCCATTGAGGACAGGCTGATTTTGCTACAACAAGCATTTCCCATAGACACTTGCCCGAGCATACTCTAGACTCATCTTCAATGGGTTAAAGAGAGAGGAGCATTGAAATCAGAAAGTCTAAAAAGCTTGATGAAACTCAAGTGACTGCGACAATAACTCCTGAGCAGTGAAAGTTGTAGCACATGATGAAATTGCCTAGACAAATGACATGAGGGGCTTTAAATAATACTTCTTCTCACCTGACGGCTAATTTGGTGATGGACGACGATCCATTCAGGAGCTCACTGGTACGGATCTCAACGTGGACCTTGCCCTGTGATAAACAGGAGAAAAGAAAAGCAAACCAATGAAAAGAAATAGAGTGAATCAATGCAGTATAGCATCTTTTCTGGCTGTCATAAGAGTTAGAGTTCATCCAAGTTCTCAGACTATTTAGTAATCCAGTATGCAACATCTTATTTCTGTTTCAAAACTCCTTCATGACCATAATCACTTTTTTGTTTTCATTTTAAAAACATTAGTAAAACTTCTGTTTTGAGATGAAACTGAAAATATTCCATGATCAGCTGATATCAAAAGCATTATCAACATAACCTTCTGGTACACTATAACATCAATCCTGAGCTACTTGACGCAAATGCAAATTTTCATTTTGCATTACATTATAAGCAGAACCTCAATCAAATTGTAGTTGATGTCGGGTGTGTATGGTATATTTTTTTTCTCTTGGTATTAAAAGATGTATGAAGAAAGTGTCAAAAGCAAGATTTTCTATCCCCCCCCCCCCCCCCCGAGCCAAGTCAAAACAAAACTATCTCTGCTCCACTAGATACCAAAGCCACCTATTGATCAGTACAAAGAGTTAACACCAAAGAATTACCTGTGAAAAGATGAGTGAATGGCATGACATACCAATGTAACATTAAAATGATTCCTTGATAAACTGATTGAGGAAATTGTTGTGGTTGGGAAGGGAAAAAGGGAATATTTTTTCTCATTACATTTGCAATAAAGGATGTATACTGTTATGAAGACATCCGATATAGTATGTGTCAAAAGAAAATACCGGCCTAGGAACATTCAACAAAGAATATCATACTGTAACACAAACCCGATGAGTTTATTAATGGGATTATCTTGGAGGAAAACACAAAGGAAAGAGAATACAAATTTTCCATGTGAATAGGGGGCAACAGAAAATATCAGAAAAGATCAGATTTCCGATCGAACACCCTTGGTTCAAAAGATTCACCTTGAAAAGCGGTTCCCCGCTCACAGGAGCAACTATTCAGTTCGCTGTCCGTAACTTGATTAAAGTGGAAGCGGACTCCATTCACGAAAAGAGCCATCTCTCTGACTTAACAACGACTGAAGGCTCTTCCATCGTCAAGGTATAACGTTACAAGGATACCCGCCCCAGGGGAAAAAAACAAAACAGAAAAACACTATTGTGTGAGCACGCCTCCGGTGAATGGATGCTATGGAGAATGTAAAATTTAACCATCCGTGGCCAGCACACCCAACTGTCAATGCAATACTATGATGCTTGCATATTATATCAAAACACCTTGGTATTAAAAAAAAAAAGGCAAAAAATGCTTTAAAAAAGCCCCAAAGCTGTATTGGTACTATTTTCCACCCAGTGAAGTGAACGTGCTGGAAATGAAGAAGATGGAGGAGCAGAGCTGATGGTGTCTTTCACAGACAAGATGAGCAGACGTGGGAGAAATGTAAATATGGCTTATTTTCTCTCTCTCGCTCTGGATCACCAGGTTTGGATGTCATCGATTTCGAAGTGGGTCGGAAGTCTACGTGACATGGAGGCGAGAGAAACGAAATTCCCTCGGAACAACATCCATCCCTCCACCACACACCATCAGTGTGACAAATGCCCTGGATCACTGTTTGGGGATACCTGTGTTTGATCTGTCACAAGCAAGAAAGGGGGGGGGGGGAGGATGAGGCAAATTCCAAGCCAGGCAAGCCAGTGCACGATGTATCTGCGGTGGCAGTTCTCCTCCATCAAAATGCTATGACAACAGCAAACCTGTACGGGTACAGCCATATATGGAATTTGGCCTATACTTATATATTATTTCAACAGCTGCTGAATTCAGTACGTCATATTTTGTCAATTGTGACCAAAAGGACTATTTTTGCCATGATGCAAACATGAAATTTTTGTGCAAAATGACCAAAAATGTAGAACACCCTCCAGCATGGTTGCCTCACATGCAGAAGATTGTTGAATGCTGCTTTCACCTCACATACGTGTAAATACATCAAATGTGTTTAATATCATCCTTTTATACAAAGGTTCACTAATTACTGTAATAACCTTTTTCGGTGAAGAATGTTTTAAAGCCGAAGGATCAATGATGAGCTTTGAACTGCACGAATGCAGAAAAAAAAAATGTAGACATGTATACAATTGCATGAGAAACACAACCGTTTTTAACAAAGGGGGAGGGGGAGGCATTACTGACTGTAACTAAACAAACCAATAGTGCCTAACACTATAAAATAACTAGTCTTCAATCTTAATATTTTAGGATGAGGACACGTTGCACTTCAGAAAGAAAATTATTTTAGTCCAGAGGCCAGACTTAACTCTTAACTGAACTTTACACGAAGAAGGAATATAACCCCAGGGATAGTTTTTACTGACTTTACTCGCCCGAACCTCTGTATCCTAAGTCTATGGGTGTTAGGGGATACCGACGTATGTACCACTGGTCCTTGCACTCAATATTTCAAGCCAGTGAAAAGTTGCATTGCTAAACTAGCCACGTTTACTCCATGGTCTCAGTGGCCATGGCACTCACGTTTCACACTAACCATAAACAAAACGGGATGGACACAAGATAACGCAGGGGGAATGAATGGGCAAAAATGACAATGCCATGATTGCTGAGGATGCCGTGTCAGATTTTTTAAACTATCAAAAAATTTGCCACGGCAGTCACGGTGCTGATGAGAAACCTAGGAGGCTGTAATAAAACAGGGTGAAACAAAAAAAAAAAAAAAAAAAAAAAACGAGACAGCATGCAATAGGCCGTAACAAAACTTGAAGGTGGTTCATGGCAGGACATGAAGGGAAATTATATGAGTAGTCCAGCCTGGCCAGACTCCATTCTCACATCATTCTCACATCATTCTGAAAGCTACATGTTCAAGGAACAGAATATGGAAGACTAGAATACAGAAGGGGTGGGGGGAGACTATCCCGTCTACCCATGCCGTGCTACATTTTGGGCAAAACAGGGTTGTCGTGGCTGCCATGAAAACAATGTTAACATAGTGTAAATGAAAAAAGAGAGTCAAACTCTGTGTGTCTCTGCAGACTATATAAATAAATTTTAAAAAGATACTCACCTGAACCTCCGTATCTTGGTCGATGGGGGTGAGGAGATACCACTGGTCCTTGCTCTGACACTTGTGCAGCTCGGCGCGCCGCAGTGCCACCTTGCCGATGGCGGAGTCTGATCGCTTTAGCCGGTCCTTCTCGTAGATGTAGAACGACAACATGCGAAACTGGATGGGAATGTCGAACATGTACTCCTCGCCCCAGAACGGACTGCAAAAAACAAGAGAGAGAGAGAGAGGGGGGTGATGGTCAGTGTGGGGGCGCTCTCCGACATGAAATATTTGCAGAATCACACAGCAAAAGTTACAGCAGGAAATGATAACTCTCTTGGCCAGAAGCACACTTTTGTATCCTTGACCTTTTGACCTTTAGGGATGTTGCATGTGATTTGTATTTCTTTTCTTTGCCTCACACTTCTCGGCACATGTACATCTCATGAAGCATACTGTATTCCGGCAAAGCATCAAGGAAATCCATTGAAGGTTCCCCAAACATTCACTTGTGGATTCACTGAATAAAGGAAAATCTGTGAAACAAAAATCTGTGAAAATTTGAGGAAAATTGGTTTGGGTTAATTTAATGAAATTTCACTTTACAGTTCAAGTTTATTAGGCAATCTAAAAAAAAAATGGTGATTTAATTTTTCTTGAATATAAAACACAAAATCCCTTGACTTGTTACAAAATTATAATGCAAGTATTTCTGTGCCCTCTGGAGGAGCTAAATCAAGTGTTCTCAATACTGCAAAAGTAAAAATTTTCGCCTGAGCAATTTTTCATGCTCAGTCAGGTAAAATCAATTTTGCGTGCTTTTAATTCCTTGTAGTCACAAAGAAAATATATTGGAAAATATAATGGGAAAAAATATTCACTTGATTTTATTTTGGGCATGTACAAAATACACAAAAATTTCCACTTTTTCAGAACTGTAAGAGTGGATATTTTCATGTGAGTAATTTTTCACACTCGGGTGGGTAAGATGAATTGGGCATGTTTCTAATTTGGTGGAATCAGGCTGGAGCATAATTATGGATTGCAAAAATATTTGCATGTTTTCATTTTTCCACAAGCTTCTGGTTGTGCAAAATGCATGAAAATCTCCACTTTTACAGTATGTTCTTGATAAAAAGGAGCCCTGCAAAAATGACCATTCTCTGAAACTTTGAAAGTATGTTTGTATAAACAATACATTCATTTGTCTTCAGACGCTCTTCATGAGGTTGTATCTCTTTTTTTTTTTGGGGGGGGGGTATTAAAGAAATGTTCATTCTACAAGAATCTGGATATATTTACACAATGCAAAATAAACTGTGTTTGTCTGTGCAATCCCAGTTTGAATTACCATGAGATCATCCAAGGAATCTTGGAGCAGATCACGAGTTAGAAAAGAAACACAGGAAACTAAAAGTTGTCAATACAGAAACGCATCAATATGTCCTGAGAACCCCACGGAAACTTCAAAGACAATGAGTTTTAATTACCCTGGACATGAAAACTTAAAAATGTACTTATGGTGGCAATAGCTTGAAAGTGAGAGCAAATATCTGACCTTCTTCTCCCCCCCCCCCCCCCCCCCCCCCCCGCAAGAGCTATTAAAAGATGACAGTCCTCTTCCATGAATGGTAAAATCCTCTATCCCCCATGATCATCACACTTTTCGTTATGTGAGAAAACGGCAACAATTTTATTGAATCAGCTTGCATGAATTGGTCCCCTTGTCAATTAATCATTTGCCCATGATATCATAAAATACCACACAACAGGGTATTAAAACTTTCATGCTATTTATAGGCATACATATTGTATGCTGTTCCTGCACAAATGCTATGTCACCAGTGCTGGTATTTGCTCTTTCCTGTTGTTTGAATGATGGCTGAAATGCATTTTACAGATCGCCTGAACATTGAAAGTATAGTCGCATCATACTGTGTACGGTAGGTCTCTCTATTTGTGTAACTTCTGGACAATGAATTATCATTTCTCATTTCTGATAAATCATTCTAACACAATGGTGGCATGAGACCAAGAAAAAGGGAAGCAAGAACCAGTGAAAACAGACAGGAAGTAAACTTAAAAGTCATTATTAATCATCAAAACAAAGAAAGAGATGAGAGTGAAAAACCAGAAATATGCTGCATATTTAAATAGTTTGGAGTAGTACTAGTAGGTGGAAACCTGAAGTCTAACCACACAGGGGGAAAAACTAACTCTGAACAGAATAGTATACAAATGACGCAAAGGTCCAAGTGCGTCAGTCGGAATTGTGTGCATAAGGTTACTATGGAATGCTTAACCCACGAGGTGAAGCTGAGTGGGTTTAGGCCAAATTCCATAGTTATCGCATGCACACTATATTCCGACTGACGCGCGAAAAGACATGTGCGTTATCTGACTTTAATATAGAATGGGTAATTTTCTTGCCAAAAGCCCATTTTTCTATTGTGTTACCGGATGACAAAATTACTGGATGCATTTCCATTTGGTTTGCCGTAAACGAGCATGCATCAGTTTTTACTGGACGCATCGCCAGCCGTGCATTAGTTTTTACTGGACGCATGGCCAACCTGAGTGCGCGAACGCTTGCTTAGTAAGCGAACCTTTGTTACAAAAACGCGTACTCTTGCTACAAGTGCACGATAACATCTTTACCACTGTGACTCAGCGTGCGGCCAGTAAAAATCAACACATAGCTCTCGACCAATCAGATCGCAGGATTCTCGCTACCCATTCTATAATACACAATGACAATGGGCAGGAAAGGTAATAAATACCAACAAAACTCTTGGCACTTTCCCAGAAAAAGGAAATGTAAACACCAATACAAACATGAGAAGGAAGGAAGATATATGAATGGGCAATTCTTTATGGATAGATAGCAATGAACACTAAATACAGGAACGAGTATGTATTCATTACAATCATCAGATTACAGCTTCAAGGAAATGGAGAAAGTGCAAATGATGGGTGAAATTTTGACTGTGAAAAGAAAGCTTCTCACAAGGAAACTATGTTTACAGAGAATGAAAGGGAAAAAAAAGGAGACAAAATGAGTTGATAAAAACGGTGCACACATCTGTACAGTAACTTCCAAAGTGGAATGGCATACTGACAAACTTTGTCTCTAAAATGTTAGCAATTGACTCTGTTTCAACTAATAACTTTCCCACAAGATCACATGACCGTTGATTAATTGGGGGACGGGGGGTAGAAAAGTTTTTATTCAGTTATTTTCCACAATTTTATCAGCATGTACAACTGTATCATAATAAAGATACATGATGATGGTGGTACTGAAATATGGAAAATAATAGTGGCAATAATAACAATTACAGTACATTGTAGTAGTGGAAGTAGTTAGTAGTAATAATACAACATGTAGAAATATTCATCGAAATAACTAATCGTACATTTACAAGCTGTACATATCACATCACCACTACAGCTACACCACACTATCGCAGTCTCTGTGTACATACACAGACTGAACAACAACTTGCTTCTGGCTTTCTATGCAGGTAAATGCTACACCCACGCACTTTTTCTCCAAAGAAAACAACCCATTCCAACCTTGACAAAAGATTGACATTTGGATTTCCGGAGCATTTTTGAAACTGGCTCTAGAAAAACTACAAATACTACAATTGGACAACCAAGCACTTTACACCCAGCCACTCGCACTGTTCGTCATTTGTTCGATCTTTCCAGCCATTGACAATACCTGCTGAATCCATCTCCCTCCCCCCCCCCCCCATCCCCCCGCACTTCGATACGGTAGAACGCTACCCCAGGGTTCAAAATTGGCGATGGTCCGCTGGCCATTGGCCACCCAAAATCATGTCGGACTAGCTAAAAAATCATAAAATTCTGAAGTAACTAGTCCGTCTGGCTAGCCAAAATATTACTTCAGTGTCAAAATTGATTCTAAGTAGTCCGCCTGGCTAGTTAAAAAAAAAGTTAAGTGCGACCCCTGTACCCCCATGCTCAAGCAAGGTATGAATCTCACAAACAGGGGCTCAATCAATCAAATGCATACGATATGGCAGTAGTTTCATTAATCAGGTAATAGTTGCTTGATTAATTGACCAAAAACACAATTCTATCTCTTTCACGTGTGATCCAATACCAGAGATGACGGACAATGACAACACCATTACTGTTTCTTCACTTGCAATTTAAAAACACATGGTCGAAACCGATACTTCTGGGGAAACCCATATGAAAGTAGAGTTGTGTCACACGCTAAACACTGTGTACACTACTCACTGTACACTGTACCTTTGCTAAATTTCAATTCTAACTACATTGTATGCACGAGGAAATATCAACAGTTTCATTTCTTTGATTTTGCTCTCTGTTCACTGAAGTCTACTGGAGAACGGAACATATACATATTTCCACTTTGAAAGTTTCTATGTTGATTTTACTTTGAACTACATAATTTGTATACATCACAATTGTACATACACATGCAGGTATTCAACTAGATGGCTCCAGTAGTCCTCATATTCAGTGTATTATACATACACTACTGTACGTATCATAATCGAAACAAAGGGATGACAACATCTTTGCTTTAACAGAGGAAGCCGGCAGGCTGCAGTTCTGAGAAATAGGAAACAATAAAAGCAATTATTTGAACTGCATCATGCCATGTCACATCCACTCCTACACTAACAGCACACAGCGCTCACTGGTGTAACACCTGCAAGAAACCACAAAATTCCCATCAATAGGGAATGCCACAGTTCCTATTTCAAATTCGATGAATATACAATTTATACTTGTATGCACCACATAGGTCCAGTTATACATTTTTTTTTTTCACTCATGTGACATAATGACCCGAATTCACGAAGGTGGTTTAGTGTCTAAAATTAGTGCGAAATAGGCGTACCTCTGACATGCACATATCAATGCACGTTTGCTATTGGACGTTTGTTGGCGTTACGTGTCAGTCGTATTTACGCCAAATAAATCTGCATAAACCAGAAACATTCCGGTTGCAAAACTTCACTGATGGCCTTTCTTGTAACATGAAACTTTCGCACATCACCACAGGCATCCAATGCATTGAGTAGAGTACACACACTTTGAATCTTGGCTCCTCGCAAAATTCTCGAAAACTTCATGCATGTGAAAGTTTCTGGTTTTTATACAGTACATGCATCCCTCTTTGAGACTTTCCCCAACAATGTAAACACAGGCCACACATGTCCCCTAAGGAATTAAAGACATAGTTTACCATTTGCAGATTAAAAAAAAAAAAAACAAACACCATCAGTGCTTTAAAATACTTCAAAAATGTGAGTTAGGGATAGAAATAACCACTGCAAAAATTTGAATCAGTATAATAAATCAATGTTACGTTGTTCATACATTTGTAATTCTGTTAAATATACAAAATGTGAACAATAGTTATAATAAGAATGTTTCTAGACTAAACCGTCTACAGTTATGGTTTACAAGTGTATTGAGAAAAATACTGTTGTCTCCTTATATTTTAAGCTTTACTGCGAAATATGGCAGGATGTTTTATGATATGCAACAGACCTACACATACGCATTAAATGTGATATGTTGAACATTTTTTAAATCACTGCTCCCAAAGGTAAACAAGACCTTTAAATGCATTGATGAGGTCTGTTAGCAAGGCCTCTCTCGGTATCCTCGCTCACCTTTTTCTCTCAGACTCTTTGGCCTGTATCAGTTTCACATCCCTCATTAGTTTCTCCTCCAGCTTTTGTGATGATCTGTTTGTATTCTTCTGGCGGGCATGCACTGACCTTCCCAGTGATGACCAACTGACCTTTGAGAGATGACCGGGCGTTTCTGATGACGCAGGGGGATGTTTGTGGCAGCAAGAGATGAAAACTGTGCTACTGCAAATCTCCCGCAATCATTCTTTTTCTTTTCATCACAAAGATGTGGAATGGTCACATTAAAGGCATCGTACAGTTTTGGTTGAGACCTAATTTCAGGTTTCTAACATCTTTTGGTGAGATAATGAGAAACCTCTTCTGAAATATGAAAGAGCATGTAATTCCATGAGGAATTCAACATTTATTTGATGAAAATTGGTTTTGAAATGGCTTAGATATCCAAAACAGAGTAATTCTAATAAAGTGTGGGACCCACATTTTATTACGATCTCTTTGTTTTACTTTGTTTTTGGATGTTTCTGTCATTCCAAACCCGATTTTCATCAAATAAACTTTGAATTCCTCTTAAAATGGCATGCTCTGTACTATTTCACAAGTGATTTCTTGGTATCTCGCAAAAAGTTAAAAGCCCAATTCTCATCTCCACCAATACTGTACCATCTCTTTAAAGCTCCCACACACACAGCTACAAGCTTTTACAGCTGTATATAGCATTCTTGGTCCACTTTACTGCGATGTACATGTAGATGGACATTCACAAGCTGTATGGCCCAGAAGTCTTGGGATCGAGAAACAGATACCTTTAAGAAAGAACAGAAGACTCGCTAACAAAAACTGCATGCCCGGAACTCAGAATATCGCATTGCTATAGTACAGTTTTCATCTCGCGTTACAGTTTTCATCTCTTTCCGGCACAAACATCCCCAGTGTGTACGTCATCAGAAACACCTGGTCATCACCAGCAAGATCAGCTGGTCATCACTAGAAGGTCAGTGCATATCCATGGAAGAACACAAACAGTTCATCACAAAAGCTTGAGGAGAAACTAATGAGAGACGTGAAACTGATACAAGCAAAGAAATGTACAGCAGTGGAAAAGGGAGCAAGGACAGCGAAAGCTTTAACTAGGCCTTGCTACAAACCTGATCAATGCCTTTAATTTTATGTAGAAATACACATGTATGGGTAGCCCATGTTTGTAGTGATGGAGAAAGTCTCACAGGGTGCGTTTATCAACTCTTTTTCTCAGCAGAAACAGGTTTTCCAAACGGCTTTTAGGGAATTTTTACGAGTTGATAAATGCAAAGCTGTTTTGAAAGCCTTTTCAAAAGCCGCAATTTGTGCTTTCCCAAACAGGTTTCCTAAACAGGTTTCCAGAAACCTGTTTTTAGAAGCCTGCTTTGGAAACGGCTTTTGAAAGCCGTTTAAACAGGGGAAAGTTGATAAACGCAGCCAAAAAGGAAGAAATAATCTCAGTACTCCTACTTGATCTGAACTATCTTCTCTAATAAACTCTATCATCCACGAAGCTCATATACATAGATGGAGAAAGAACAATTGCTTTCCTTTGAAGTCATGCTCCACACCACTGCGAAGTTACAGGTGTATGCGCTTCCTACAGGTGTTAAACAGGTATACTGACATAAGAGAGCATTGATCAGTAATCAGGTAAAACACTGCACAATATTGCTTCCCAGTGACAAAGTAGGAAGCCAAGCTATTCTAAAACTAATCTAAGATACAAGAACTGAGCACATAGTAAATCACAGGGGGAGTTTGTAGTGGTCCCATAGGCATAAAGTAGGCAACCACAGTGGGCAAGTGGCCACTATGAAGTCAGGTTTGACTGCATCATCACATAATTGAAGGTGTACAAGTACAAAGTCGTACTGAAACATGTTTATACGGCAGCTCGGACCTGCCCACACCAACTACACATCTCAGTTCCTTGAGTCAAACTGTGCAATGGAGCTGCGCAGTGACAAGGTCTCCCTCTCGACTCATGGCAGAGTTGATAAATGCAACAACTGGACAAATGCGATCCGAAAGCCTTTGTTTTGATTGCGGGTATTGAAACATGTTTCAAACATGGGAAAGATGATAGATGTAGCCTAAAGTAGACTATGGATTAGTAAAGTCAAAGTGGGCAACGATTCACAAATCAAATGATATGGATTTTGCCCTTAGTACTGGCTTTTCTTTTTTTTTTTTCTTTTTTCTTTTTTTATAACTGGCTTCTGGTCTGACAGTGATAGATTACCAATGTGACAACCCACTTCATGAACCAATTGACTTCAATGAGGAGAGCAAATTCAAACAAAAAGACACCTCAAAACATGGAGTGGGTTTTTGACATCTGTAATTTATCACTGCCATGGAAATGGCAAAAGATACATGGATTTGTCTGCATCCAAACAGACATTGCCGATATCCCCCCCCAAAAAAAAAAAACAACAACAACAACAACAACAAGAAAACAAGAAAAGAAATACAAGCCATAGATCCCTGCAAGTGACTGCATCACCCATGCAATCTTATGAAGATCGATAACATATATCTTCTCACCTTTGTACAAGATATCTACAAATACAATACCTTCATAACTATAGTGATTGAAGTCAAACTATAGTGTATGATCAAAAACAAGTTAAAGATACTGTTTACCATTGGGAGCAGTGATTTAAAAAAATGTTCGAGATATCACATTTGATGCATTAAATGTGTTGGTCAATTGTACCACAAAACATCCTACCATGTAAAGATTCCTCAATAAAGCCTAAAATATAAGGAGATATCATATTTATATTATTATTTAGTCTATAAACATTTTTCTTATAACCATTGTTCACATTTTGTATATTTAATAATACTTAAAACATTAATCATGTATAGACTAATATTTTTACATCATCTTGGTTATTTCTATCCCTAACTCACATTTTAGAACTATTTTGAAGCATTAATGATGGGTTCCTATTTCATCTGCAAATGGTAAAGTGCACCTTTAACTTTGTCACAATCTTCAGACACGTTTAGACATGGGTTTTTGTAATCAGTCATAATAAAAAGCGGTCTGAGCAGCAGTGCTGTAGAGCCCATGAGCGACTGCACATTGAAAATTTCAGTTGGGGTTATCATAGGTTTTCTTATTATATCATCTGCAATCTCTGATACAACTCGTCACCATGGATACCCCTCATGAATAGATGTACTCACCATTGCGTCTTCTCCCTGATGGCTGTTCGGTACACCTCCTCCTGGTCTAACTTTACAGCACAGTAACATTCTCTGTTAGCGTTGAGATTTTTAGCCTCCCCTGTAAGATGAGAGAAATGAATTCATTTAATAATATTTAAAGTAAAAGACAGGAATTTAACATGTTACACAATCTTGAAAGCTCTGAGGTACACATCACAGCAAACATACAATTGTACAGAGCATGGAACATTGTCAGAGTGAAAAAACAGCACGAAAACACTGGCTGGATAATAACATATAGGCCACATTATAACATTTCGACTTTAGGAACTTGCTTTTCTGTATGAATTTGATCTAGATAACATATTTGGAAAAGAGAGGAATATGATAACAAAAGACAGAAAGAAAGAATGGCAGACATTATGGAAATGTATTTCAGTTTCTTTATTCTTATATAATGTGTCAATATTTATACAACAGATAATGCACGAAAAAAAATCAGTATTAATCTTTGAGTCTACAGAAGACAGTGTTCACTTGTTTTAGAGGCTTTCCATGGAGAGAAGCCGTGACTGCACTTTTTCGCACCATGGCAAAAGGTCGATTGATAAGATTCCCGTCTCCCACAATCTCTGTCTCGGTTAGCTGGAGGCGCCACATTAGCGCGGGTCGCTTCGTCTTTCACGACACGTGTACTGAGTGACGTGAAGCCACAGACTCCGAGCTGACAGAGTCTCCAAGCCGTGTTATATCGCCCAAAGTGCGGTATCGCAAACAAGGGTTCTAGTACACCCCTGCAGTCACACACTTTTCATATATTTCCTCTCTCTCTCTCTCTCTCTCTCCCTCCCTCTCTCCCTCTCTCTCTCTCGCTTACCAGGACCTGCAATGTTTAATCAATCTGGCAAAAAATGATTAATAACTTGGTTTTATTTTTCATGGGTATTTGCAATTTCTGTATATACAGGAGGGGTCAACAATTTTAACTATAAACCTGTAACTTGTCCCTTCCGCAAACAGCATATACTGTTGAGAAGTGGATGCAATCATACATGTAGCTTCCATCGACCCAAGTATTTAACAAATTTCTCTTCTTTCACAATTAAATGCTTGCGACTGTTAACCCGTGATGAGGACGGACTGATTTTGCTACAATACACATTTCCCATCGACACCTGCCCGAGTATACTCGGGACTCGTCCTCAACGAGTTAACATTCCACTAGTTCTGCAGAGGGACTGTCCGAATCTCAAGCCTTTCTGCACACAGTTTTACCATCTGATACTTTGGAGTTGTAAATTTTTAGGTGATCCGAGTATCCTCTCGGATCACCTATTGTATCTGTACGGATTCTTTCTTCTTCTTCTTCTTCTTCTTCTTCTTTCTTTATTTCTCCCCAAAAGTTGTGCAGAGGTTAGCTCAGAAAGTACTATGCCTATCAAGTTCAAACTTATACCATGTATGTATCGTGTCCCAAAGACGGCAATCGAACTAAAATTAAAGTGATCAGTCGACCGTGACGTCACTATGACGTCATTATATGAAAACACATTCTCAATCATATCTCATTAATGGAATGAAGTTTTTCAATGAAATTCACGTCACATTTATTTCAAGTTATGCGCATTCTACTCATATTCTCAAAATTCACATTTTCTCTTGGTACGTGCGCGTACGCGCGCGTTGAAATATTTGTATGCTCAAATCGAGCTCAAATTTTTTTTGCACACGTTTCAGACCATTTAGAGCATTTTTTGAAAAATTGAAAAAATCGGACGGACGCGTACGCGCGCGCGCATATACGCACGCACAGCTCATATGCAATAGAAATTTTCAGTTTTTTCACACGGATCGGATGTCCACAATGTCAAGGAATATTTCTATCAAGTTTCAAGTCGATCCGACTCAATATGACATCATACGGGCCCGTCAAATTCAAAATTCCGCGCGTGCGTCAATGGGGATACACTGTGCAACTATGCCAAAAAACCGCCAATTTTAAATCGGATTTTACTCGTCAGGATGGACGATGACCCCCCATTTTCTTGACATATTCTAAAAGCTGATGAGTTGTACACGTCATTTCATGGGTTGGCGATACTGAAAAAATGATTAAAAGATATCAAATTTCTTAATAAAGTAAACAAAGTAAATTTTCCAAATGACGTCATCAAATTTCAAATTCACTCGAGCGTATCTCACTTAAATTTCGCCAATTTTCACCCAGATTTCAGTATGTTGTAGCTTATGAAATGTTCTTTCATCAATGTGATAACAACATTTTGATTGGATAACGTCATCACCTCGTAAAAATGGATTGAAAGTATCCTTGTAAAATTTCACCAGTTTACGTGTTATCTCTATGGGAGTGCAGTTTTTCTGGCAGTGAAAATTGACATGACTCTCTTTTTCGAGCACTAGCTCACTTATGCTTCGGTGAATTTCTCCCAGATTTTAGTATGTTGTAGCTGAGACTTTGGGCTATCGTAAGTGTGCCCTCCATTTTTTCATACAACGTTGGTATCACATCGAAAAACTTGGTTGAAAAATTGCACGTGGCTTCGATGCAGCGTCATTTTGCTTAATACACAGGGCCTATGGAGCATGAAATAGGTCATTGCATAGCGCATCCGACTCGTAATCCTAAGGTCCCTGGTTCGATGCTCACCCCTGCCAGTTTTTTTTTTTTTTTGAACACTTTTTTTCCTTTTTTTTCTTTAGTTAGTCTTAATCTCCTTTCCTAACTTTATCTTTTTCTGATTTTTTCATGCTTCTCCTTCAAATTTCTATAAAAATAACATAATTTTTTCTTTATTTTTCTTTCTTTCTACTACTTTCTGTGCAATAGATGAACAACAACAATGGCTATTAATCCCATATTTTGCACATGTTTTGTTCATGTCACGTACATTATTTCATAAAATAACAATTACTTGATCGGACACCATCTTTGGTATGTAAATTAGGGTCAAAGGTCATAAATGTTTTATCCTGTATCTTGGTGAATACATGTCCTATCTCTCCCATATTTTGCACACACAAAGACCATGTTACAAGAATCATTTCACAAAATAACCACTTTTTGCTCAGATGCCATCATGTCTGTGCAAAGTGGGGTCAAAGGTCATATATTCTTTCTGTATCTTCATTATGACGTGTTATCTCTATGGGAGTGCAGTTTTTCTGCGAATGAAGCTATGACAATCTTTTTCGAGCAATAGCTCACTTATGCTTCGGTGAATTTCTCCCAGATCTTAATATGTTGTAGCTGAGACTTTGGGCTATTGTATTTTACCCTTCGTTTTTTTCATACGATGTCGGGATCACGTTAAAAAACGTGGTTGAATTTAAAGCTTATCTTCAATGTATTGAGATGTTTCTTTTCTTTCTGCAACTTTCTTTGCAATAACTCAAGAAAAACAGCATCTATCACCCTCAAATTTTGCACATGTTTAGTTCATGTCACGTACATTATTTCATAAAATAACAACTTCTTGATCAGACACCATCTTGGGTATGTAAATTAGGGTCAAAGGTCATAGATGTTTCATTCTGTATCTTAGTGAATACATGTCCTGTCTCTTCCATATTTTGCACACGCAAAGACCATGTTACAAGAATCATTTTACAAAATAACCACATTTTGCTTAGATGCCATCCTGGCTGTGTAAAGTGAGGTCAGTGGTCAAATATACTTCATTCTGTCTCTTTATTATGACGTGTTATACGGAATATGGTACCAAAGATGGCAGATCTGACTCGCTTTTCTAAATGAGATTCCGAATATCACACGGCGAATGTCCCTAAACACAGATGAAACCTGTATGGTCATGCCTAAATTATATATTTGTTGCTGTATCTTCGTTATCTAGTGTATACAGAATTTGGAACCAAAGATGACAGATTTGACTCCCTTTTCTAAATGAGAATCCAAACATCACACAACCAATGTCTCTAAACACAGATGAAACCTGTATGGTGTTGCCTATTGCGATCAGACCTCGAATCATTGATTAAAAAAAAATCGGATCACCTTAATTTGTCAGTGATGACAAATTACAATCTCTAGTTAGGTGATCCGAGTATCCTTCGGATCACCTATTGTATCTGTACTGATTCTTTATTTCTGGACAAAAGTTGTGCAGAGATTAACTCAGAAAGTCCTCTGCCTATCAATTTCAAAATTATACCATATATGTATCATGTCACAAAAACGACAGATTTTGTAAAATCATTGTGATCAATGGACCGTGACGTCACTATGACGTCATTATATGAAAACACATTTTCATTAATATCTCATTAATGGAAAGGAATTTTTCCATGAAATTTACGTCACATATAGTTCAAATCAAGCGTATTCTACACATTTTCTCACATTTCAGTTTACACTCAAACCGTGCGCGTACGCGCGCGTTAAAATGTTGACATGCTCCAATCGAGCTCAAATTTTTTTTGCACACGTTTCAGGTCATTTGGAGCATTTTTTGAAAAATTGAAAAAATTGGACGGACGCGTACGCGCGCCACATATACGCACGCACAGCTCATATGCAATAGAAATTTCCCGTTTTTTCACACTAATCGGCTGTCTGAAATGTCAAGGAATATTTCTACCAAGTTTCAAGTCAATCCGACTCAATATGACGTCATACGGGCCCGTCAAAGTTGAAATTCCGCGCGCGCGTCAATGGCGATATACAGTGCAACTATGCCAAAAAACCGCCAATTTTAAATCCGATTTTACTCGTCAGGATGGACGGTGACCCCCCATTTTCTGTACATATTTTGAAAGCTGATGAGTTGTACATGTCATTTCATGGGGTGGCAATGCTGACAAAATGATTAAAAGATATCAAATTTCTTAATAAAGTAAAAAAAGTAAATTTTCAAAATGACGTCATCAAATTTCAAGTTCATTCGAGCGTATCTCACTAGTCCTTTGTCAATTTTTACCCAGATTTCAGTATGATGTAGCTTATTTAATATTCTTTCAAACATAAAATAACAAAATTTTGATTGGATAACGGTATCACCTCGTAAAAATGGATTGAAGGTAATCTTGTCAAATTTGACCAGTTTACGTGTTATCTCTATGGGAGTGCAGTTTTTCTGGAAATGAAAATTGACATTACTATCTTTATCGAGCATTAGCTCACTTAAGCTTCGGTAAATTTCTCCCAGATTTTAATATGTTGTAGCTGAGACTTGACGCTACCGTAAGTGTGCCCTTTGTTTTTTCATACGATGTCAGAATCACGTCAAAAAATTGGGTTGAAATTCAGGCTTATCTTCGATGTATTGAGATATTTCTTTCTTTCTGCAACTTTCTTTGCAATAACTCAAGAAAAACGGCCTCTATCACTTCCATATTTTGCACATGTTTAGTTCATGTCACGTGAATTATTTCATGAAATAACAACTACTTGATCGGACACCATCTTGGGTATGTAAATTAGGGTCAAAGGTCGTAAGTGTTTCACCCTGTATCTTAGTGAATACATGTCCTATCTTTCCCATATTTTGCACACGCAAAGACCATGTTACAAGGATCATTACACAAAATAACCACTTTTTACTCAGATGCCATCTTGTCTGTGCAAATTGAGGTCAAAGGTCATATGTACTTCTTTTTGTATCTTCGTTATGACGTGTTATCTCTATGGGAGGGAATTTTTTTAAATGTGAAAATTGACATGATTGTCTTTATCGAGCACTAGCTCACTTACCCTTCGGTGAAGTTCTCCCAGATTTTAATATGTTGTAGCTGAGACTTTGCGCTATCGTTATGTGCCATTCGTTTTTTTTCATACGATGTCGGAATTACAATAAAAAAACTTGGTTGAAATTAAAGCTTATCTTCTATGTATTGAGATATTTCTTTCTTTCTGCAACTTTCTTTGCAATAACTCAAGAAAAACACGCCCTATCACCCCCATATTTTGCACATGTTTAGTTCATGGCTCGTACATTATTTCGTAAGATAACAACTACTAGATCGGACAAAATCTTGGGTATGTAAATTAGGGTCAAAGGTCATAAATGTTTCATCTTGTATCTTAGTGAATACCTGTCCTATCTTTCCCATATTTCTCACACGTATAGACGATGTCGCGAGAATCATTTCACAAAATAACCACTATTTCATCAGATGCAATCTTAGGAGTGCAAAGGTGGGTCAACGGTCATATGTACTTGTTGCTGTTTCTTCGTTATAGTGTATACAGAATTTGGTACCTAACATGGCAGATATGACTCCCTTTGCTAAATGAGAATGCAAACATCACACGGCCAATTTCTCTAAACACAGATGAAACTTGTATGGTCATGCCTATTGCGATCAGGACTCGAATCATTGATAAAAAAAAAATCGGATCACCTTAATTTGTCAGTGATGACAAATTACAATCTCTAGTTTTCTTTTTGTTCTTTCTTTCTTTCTTTTGTTTGACTAGAAGGCCAGACTAAAAGAAATCTGGAAGGGGGAGGAGGGTGACAGCAACTAATCCCCTTTACTAAACAGTCTTCAGGAGATCCAGTTCCATTGTCATGCGGTTCTTCTGAACGCTGTGAATAATTTGTAGAATACTCTCATCTCCCTCCCCTTGACTGATGTCCTGGCCCACAAATACAGTCTTGAGTTCAGTTATCCAGCCATATTACTCTTCCAGATTTCTCCCTCATCTGAGCATGGGCCAGCACATGTCTGTCCTGGCAATTCATTACATTTTCCCTGGTAAACTTCCCTGATGACCAAATTTTAAAAAAAAAAGGAAAACAATTCTCTTGTAAATGCTAGGCAAGAAGAAAGTCATGATATAAATGCTGATTGCCAAATATATTGTATATATATCCACCAAGTGTTGTTGCTAGTACAAAGAGTGTGGCATACAATATTGTACTTTTCACATTTCTGTAGGGAAAAATTATATGCTTTATTAAGTAGATTTCATACCATCTTGGTTTTTTGTATCAATGAAAGTGAAATGAGATGCATGCAAAGGGTAAACCTATACATGAAGGCATTTTCTTCTTTTCTTTTCTTTTCTCTCTTTTTTCCTATTCCTATGAGCTCCCTTGTGGAGAAATTTTATTAGCATATAGATTTAAAAAATCATAATGTTTGATCGATACAGCTTATGATATCACTTGATTAGACCTCAGTACTGCCTTGGGCACTTTGATATTCACTAGGGCCCAATTTTTTTAAATGAACAACAACATAAGTACGGGTAACATGGCTTCTGTTTTTTCTCTTTCGCAAATCATCTGAGTCGAAATTATCATTAACCATGAGATCATCACAACAAATGATTTACATAGGCAGAAGGCTCTTCTTTTTCAAATCATCGAGTCATGGTAAATATGATTAGGAAGATAACGGGAGTCCTTTAGTTGGTTAGCGTCAGCGACAGGATGTTTGGACAACGATACAATGAAGGCAGAATGCCAGAAAGCAGGGCAGTATGACAACAAACAAATCCACCAATAAAGCAAACAGATACTAGTCATTTATCACTCGGTCACGCTGAACTACTTCCTACCTTCCTTTCTCTCCTTCTAAACATTCTCTACCTTGTCTCTATCTCTCTATCCCTCTTTCTCTTCCTCACTCCTCCCTCTCATATCATCTCCTTTAATAAACCCATTCAAACACACTCAAAATAACTTTTAATTCATTTTTTACACATCCCCCCCCCCCCATTAAAAAATAAAATCACCAATTACAGTGTACTGCAATTTGCATCATGATGTAAAAATTAGTCAGTTTTGATGTAAAAATTAGTCAGTTTTTGTTTGGTTTTTCTCTACAAAGCCCATGCAATATAAACTTGCCTTCCAGTGCATAAACAGTGCTTCACTTGCAACCAAGGTACAGTATTTTCTTTGCCGATGTTTGGATGGTGGTAAATCGCATCAATTTTCGCATTACGATTTAAAGACTGATCATTCTTGTGTGTGAATGGGCCTACTCTTGCTCTCATCCTTTCAGCTTTCTCTAAACTATGCCTATCATCAAGATGCTCATCCCACGGAATGATCACGGCTGAAGTAAGCAGTGTAGCAAACTACCGAGAAGATTTTCGGTCACAATCGTCTGATACCAGCATGCCACTCGACACTACCCCATTACGTCTAATGCACAGTACGCAGAAGACTGCTCCCCGCTCATGCAATCATGTTTGTTTTTATCCAAAGTTTATCATTAAAACTCGCTGACATGCACTAGATCCTCTGCGATAATGCGAGAGACCTTCGGAGACAAAAGTACATAATGCACTGTAGAAAATAAACAAATAATGCCATGCATCAAATATGCATGAAATATTGTTTGGTGTTGTTGCTTTTCTTTGCGTACTGCCTGCAGAAACTCACTGAGGACACACCTGCAAACTGCAGCACTGTGTGAAACCAGCTCATAGCAAGCTCTCTCTCTACTCTACTTGATGGCGTGTCGAATATAGCGGTACGGTTTTGTTTTTGTTTTTTTGGAGGGAGGTATCAACATTTTACATCTTTTCTGTCCTTCTTCTCCATAATGCTGGGTTCCCACTGTTGTGTGATCTACTACGCACGCCATGACTGGCCAGTAGAAGATGATCGCAGAACTTTTGATTACGTTGAAATCGTGGTCTGAATCGTGGAGTGATAGTGGTGATCAATCGTATCAGATCTCGATGTCAGTCTGGCAATCTCGATGATCGTAGAAAAGTTTTGGACGGTTGAAAAAATGGCTACGATCTACGTGATTGCCATGACCGACCTCCAGATCTGATTTGCAAATACGTGCACCAAAGCATAAAAAAAAATAAGAAATGATCTTATAAAATAAGAGATGATAGTTCCTTCCTGAAAATGCAGAAGACTGGTGTTTTCATTTTTTTTTTTATAGGTGTGTGAAACAAAATATGAATACTGTGCTAGTAGCATTACAGCATAGCACCAGTGCAAATGTGTTTGAGGATGTATTGTTGAGAAATTTAAATAGCCTCTTACAATAAAAAAAAAAGTAAAGTAAAATGGTAACATTTAAGATATGAAAGTACAACTGTACATATGAATGTGGTGTTCTGTACTGCCATCATTATGGGTCTATATAGAATGCTGCTACTGGTTGATACATTGGCACCAATCTCAACTCAAGTCCCAACTTTCCTTGTTTAAGATTGGTCTGACTTCCCAACTTTCAATGACGCATTTCTTACGAGCTTCGGTGCTTCGTTAAGGGGTGGCTTCATCCTCTGCATAAATTCTCCGCCTAACGAAGATGAAATCCATGTGTTGCACTCAATAATGGCACGGTGCTAATCACCACACTCCAGGAGATGTCTCCTCCTGTTTTTTCAATCTCCATCTTACCCCTCTCACTCCTCATCCCCCTCCCTCTTCTCCTCCCCTCCCCATCCGACTCATCCACCATCCATCCCCCAGTCGCCGATGCAGATGAAAATGATGGACTCCCTAATGGAAAGACGACAATCAATACCACTAAATGAATCGGTCGAAGGATGCCTGCCCCGGCTTCCGGCTCAGTGTCGGCACCCTCCGTCTCACTAATGATGAAAGAGTGTTTGCGCCGCTGACATAATCTATTTAGGAAACACACACACACACACACACATACATATCAACACAGGTCCTTAGTGTGCATTCATATACCTGTATACATGCATGCACACACATCCACTTCAATTTACATGTGGTGGAGTTGAAATGCAGAAGAAAACAGTCAGAGAGAGACATACACAGATATTGATACTGGTTTCAGGTCATTGCGTAATCGCTGCGCATTTCCAGTGGGTCAGCGGCTGCACTGCATACAGCATGAGGTACAATGTACTCATGTGCAATAACCATTTTCTCCTGGCTGGGGCGGGGAAAGGGGGCAGCACCTCTCGGATCTTTTGGTAGGGCTGGAGTTTCTTCAACCCAGTGTGCCTAGCATCAGTAGAAGGCATCGACTGCAAGACTTGTATCAGAGCCAGGGATCTCAGATGACGATGCTTCAAATCAAATTCAACCCATTGAGGACGGACCGATTTTGCTACAATACCCATTTCCCATAGACACCTGCCCGAGTATACTCGGGACTCGTCCTCAACTGGTTAAAGTATTATTGCTCTATATGTGATACTGTATACGCCGAATATTTCGTGAGGTTTTTATTTTCACGAATTTCGCGAGTCAGGTGCTATTCGTGAAATTAAAGACACGCGAAAATATTGACTCTGATCCCGATGTCAATGTGATGTACGTGTGTACACTTTTCCGTTCAGTACAAGACTCCACGATCGCGAATTAAACCACTCGCGAAATCGTCGAGAATTCCCGATTCGTGAAAATTTAGACTCGTGAAATATATGGCGTATACAGTACCAGGTACTGGATATTTATGATGCTGAGTGAGCACCACTATGTTGCACAAAGAATTTCCTTGGCTCTAATTCAATGATGATATCACCGAGCAGGTTGTAATGCACACCTATTGCAGGACTGTACACTAACCCATTTTATCTACTAGTCCAAACTTTAAAGATAATATAAAGTTTTGGTACCTCAAAAGTTTCCTTGTCTTAGTTTGTGTTTCAGGTTAAAGTACCTTTCATATAACTAACACTGTGAGACTTACTCGCCCCAAAGTGCTCTCATGTCTTTCATAGTAATCATGCAATAATGGTTTCGTACAATACGTGTATATTGATTCTCGCGGTACCGCGTCGAGTCAAACTAACGGCTCGTTCGAATTTTTCAGAGCCCGCTCTGCTCTGGTACGAAACCATTATTGCATGATTACTATTGTACATGAGAGCACTTTGGGGCGAGTAAGTCTCACAGTGTTAGTTATATGAACAGTACTTTAACCTGAAACACAAACTAAGACAAGGAAAATCAGGGAAACTTTTGAGGTACCAAAACTTTATATTATCTTTAAAGAAGCTGTACAGTTCTGGTTGAGGTGAGGATTGAGCTTTTAACATTTTGCGAGATATTCAGAAACCACTCTATGAGATGTCAAAGAGCATGCAATTCTAAGGGGTATCAAAAGCTTATTTGATGAAAATCGGTTTTGAAATGGCTGAGATATCCACAAACAAGGTGAAACAAAGAGATTCAAATAAAAGGCGTGGCCAGTCGCCTTTTATTATTATCCCTTGTTTGGATATTTCAGCCATTTGAAAACCAATTTTCATCAAATAAACATTGAATCCTTCTTAAAATTACATGCTCTTTCATATTTCATAAGAGGTTTCTCATTATCTCACTTAGGAATGTTATAAACCTGAATCCCCACCTCAACCAGTACTTTAAAGTCCCTTTTAATATACTGGTTCTGTTCATTTTTTCAACTGGCCACGACAATGTTATTTTTCTTATTTGACCTGTCATGTCCGACCAGTAAATTTAGCAATCCCTGAAAAGTTGCTGGTCCGACAGTGGTTTTTGCCAGTCTGGGACAACCTGACCAGTGCTAGTGTTTAGCATTGCTCTCTGATTAGCATTTTGTTTGCCTTCTAAAAATCAATGATCAACATTCTAAACAACATGACCCAACAAACTGATCCGTACAATCGTTTGATCTAGATCAAAATTTGTTGTTAGCTAGTGACAACTTTCCATGATTAATTACAAATTTCAGTTTACGACAGCTACCCTCAAAATGATATCTTCAAAGCTTACGATGCATCACACCCTAATACTTTTGAATTGCAGGAAATGACTGCTATGAAATTTGACACATTTATCAACCTCTTCCTCCCCTTCCCCCCTCCCTCCCCCCACCCCCCCCCCCCCCCCCGTGAAATTTTTGACCTTAAACCTAGTCTCTGTAAACAGAAAAAACAAAAACAAAAACAAAAAAGCATGTGTGACAAGATTCATCTTGACAAGCGGGGCAAAGGGAAATTCCCTGCAAGATTATGGCACCAGATTTTCCCCGCGTTCACATTGTCCCCCGCGCCGCGGGGACAGCCTCAAGAGATCTTATCTTTTTTACGACTGACCGTTCACATTGGTATCTCATCTGTCCCCGAGCTGTGGGGGCAATTGGGGCTTGGGGCGAGCTCTGCCAGGCATAGCGCATGCGCACATTTGATGACCACAGCTGGACGCTATCAATTTCGCCCCAAGGTCACTCTCCCCTCCAAATCTTGTCCCCGTACCCGACTTGATTCGCGGGGACGAGGGGACAAGTCCCGGCGAGCGTTCACATTATGGTTTTGGAGGAGAAAGTCCCACAGCTCGGGACTTTCCCCGCGGCGCGGGGGACAATGTGAACGCAGTGTTAGACATCCGGTCAAGAAATTGTGCAGGTAGTAGCCTTGTTGCATCATAATTTCGACTCAATCACTCTCACGAATAAACTCTGAAATTTACTCAACTTGACACCTACACCACATGAGAACTTTTAGGGAAGAAGACTTTACTAAGACTTTTGAAAAGGAAATGGCAGACTGCATTGTTTGTTTGTTTGTTTGTTTGTTTGTTTGTTCATTTCCATCTGAGAAGATGGCTGGATAGCCCATATTCAGCTACATTAAGCTGGTCTTCCATGAGGTCCAGTTGGATGTGAGGTAGGACCACTTCACCGGGTTAAACACCCTGCTCTTTGCGATGAATGAATGACGCGGGATCTTTTACGTGCATGAGTTGTTACTCTCTCATACACGGGACCTCCATTTTATGCCCTATCCGAGGGACAGAGTGTTTTGCCTCTTGCTAGAGGAGGTGGTATGCTTACACACAACATTGCTCAGTCCAGACTCGGGTTCGAACCCAGGCCCTCAGAATCGTGAGGCAGACGCGCTACCGACTGAGCCAACTCACCGCCCTTAAACTGTAACACCACTGATTCAAATAGAAATTAAGGAGAAATCACTCTCAAGTTTGAAGGAACTAGATTTCATACCAAAAAAAAAACAAACAAACGAGTACCACATCTTCCTTCCATATTAATATTTACTAGTGTATAAATATGGCCTTAAACTTTTTTTTTGGAGGGGGGCACAATTAATTTTCATTTTTTTGTCCACAGTTTCAAATAAATGATATTCTTAATTATGAATATCATATTCTATGTTGTTTCTCTCAAACACTATGCACCCCGTTCCATGTTAGCAAAGTCACACTGAGCGCATTCAAACATTGTGTCTCAATTTTGAAGGCACAAGTCAATATACATTGTACGTATATGATTATATTTTGCATGGTCAGTCTGACAGGTCAATATACAAATTACATGTACCTTGTCGCACCTGAAGTAAAGAAGAAATGACGGATTGGACGTATTAGCATTCATAAGTATACGTAGTCAGTTGTAAGAAGGAACCAAGCCACATGTGCATACTACTGTAAAAGTAGAAATTTTCGCAGTGTTGAAATTTTCGCGCATTTCGTGCAACCAGAAACTAGCGCGAAAATAAAAGCACACAAATATTTTTGCTTGCCATATGTTCCTGTACGTGATGTCTTGATTCCGCAGAATTAAAAACACGCGAAACTCTTCTTACCCGGCAAAGCGCGAAAAATTAATCATGCGACAATATCCACTTTTACAGTATGCAAATTACCTTGTCGTACCTGAAGTAAAGAAGAAATGACGGATTGGACGCAATAGCATTCATAAGTATACGTACAGACGGTAGTCAGTTATAAGAAGGAACCAAGCTGCATGTGCATACTATACAGCAATCACAGTGTGACAACGTGATCGATTCAACTTCACAGCGCAATTTACCATGCGGCAAATTCATTACCATAATTACACCAACAGACTCTGCCTGAATTGTTCTCACACGACAGGGAGGAAATAAAATATTGCAGTGAAGTATCAGAGCATCAGAATGTGAAGTCACTTCTATTAATTATCTGGACAGGGCTCTACATTCCTTTGGTGTAATCCTTAAAGGGGGTATCTCACTGAGCGGCGAACGTTTGCGAACGTAGCGAATTTGAGAATTCGCCAGGGTTCGTAAACGGTTGCAAAAGGTTCGTTAGCATTCGCAAGAAAGTTCGCAAACGGTTTTTATTGTTGCAAACAGTTTTTCTTGTCGCAAAGAAATTTTGAACATGTTCAAAATTTTGCGAACGTTTGCTATACATCTTACTATACACAATCGCCTGGTACTTTTCTAGGTCCAAGAACATTCGCAAAATTGTCGCAAAGGATTTGCAAACAGTTGCTGATATTTGCAAAACTGTCGCTAACATTTGCAAAATTGTCGCTAACATTTGCAAAATTGTCGCTAACATTTGCTAACATTCGCTAATAGTCGCCACCTGTGTTCGCAAACACTTTCGCAAACATTCGCTAAAGTGTTGCTAATTGTCGCTAAACATCGCTAAAAGTCGCTAACTGTCGCTAATGGCAGAAGCGAACTTTGATTTTTCGCAAACATTTGTCAGAAAAGTTGGCGAATCTCAAATTGGCTACGTTTGCAAACGTTCGCCGCTCAGTGAGATACCAGCTTAAAGGACAAGTTCACCTTCATAGACAGGTGGGTTGAGTGAATGCAGCAATATTAGTAGAGCACATCATTGAGAGTTTGAGGAAAATCGGACAATCCGTTCAAAAGTTATGAATTTTTGAAGTTTCTGCTCACTCAAGGCTGGATGAGAAGACTACTATAGCTTGTGATGTCACATGAGTACAACGATATAAAGAAAGAATAAAGAAAATTCAACATATTTTCACTTTTCTAGCATAACAAAAGAACACTTGACTTCTCTCTTTCACAAGGAAGGGGTAATAATATTACCCTTAACATATGTCAGTAACAAGTCGAAGAAATGTGCACTTTATTCAAAAGGTAAAGTTTTGTGAAATTCTCTTTTTATTTTCTTTATATGGTTGTACGCATATGACATCATACACTGTAGTAGTCTTCTCATCCAGCAGTGAATACGCAGATACTTTAAAAATTCATAACTTTTGAACGGATTGTCCGATTTTCCCAAAACTTTCACTGATGTGCTCTACTGATACTGTTGCATTCACTCAATCCACATGTATATGGAGGTGGACTTGTCCTTTAAGCCTAAACATGTCACATACTACTACAAGGGGTTTCAGACATATACACACCGCTGGTTGTAGTTGTAATAATGATTATCTAAACTTTGAAAAGTATTGACAAGTACAGATACAGATTTGCAATCATATTCAAACTGGGTTCCATGAGATTTGCTTCTGCGACATTGCTCCAATGAAATACAATGTATCTGCATGCTAACCCAAACATAAAACCTACCCATAAATGTAACCCTAACCCTAATCCTAATCCTCACATGAAACTATTAAACCTAAAACCCTTCCAAGACCCAAACCTAATCCTAAGTCCTTAGAGAAAATATTAGAAAGACCAGAGCAATTGTCACAGGAGCAAATGTCATGTCACCTCAAACTGATACACAGTCAAACTTCAAAATTAGGAATGAACTTTTAATAGCACTAGCGTACAATGTCTGTATCTCATTGTTCATACTGCAACCCCCCCCCCCTTTTCTTTATCTTATTTATAAAGAGAGAAGACACAATATCATTCAAATGATCAATGTTTGCATCCAAACAAAACTGCCACTACGTTCTTGATGCCACAACTATGGTTTATTTAGGACAAGTCCACCTTCATATACATGTGGATTGAGAGAATGCAACAATATGAGTAGAACACATTAGTGAAAGTTTGGAGAAATCCGACAATCCATTCAAAAGTTATGAATTTTTAAAGTATCTGTTCAGTCACTGCTGGATGAGAAGACTACTACTGTGCATGATGTCACATGCGTGCAACGATATAACGAAAATAAAAAGATAATTTCACAAAACTTTACTTTTTTAATAAAGGGCACATTTCTTCGACTTGTTACTGATGTACATCTTAAGGGTAATATTATTCCCCCTGCCTTCTGAAAGAGAGAAGTCAAGTGTTCTTTTGTTATGCGAGAAAAGTGAAAATATGTTCAATTTTCTTTATTCTTTCTTTACATCGTTGTACACATGTGACATCACAAGCTATAGTAGTCTTCTCATCCAGCCGTGACTGAGCAGAAACTTCACAAATTCATAACTTTTAAACGGATTGCCCAATTTTCCTCAAACTCTCACTGATGTGTTTTACTGATATTGCTGCATTCACTCAACCCACATGTCTATGAAGGTGAACTTGTCCTTTAGAGACTTATTTCTTCTCCATTTTCTCCTTTCTCCACTATGTGCACTCTGTCTGATACTATGCAGAAACCTCCGCAGAGCATACTCGCCCATTTGCGGAATTTTCGGAGGGAATTTATGGAGATTCCGGACAGATCCCGTAGCAGAGGGCACTAGCCTTTCAAGGTGAATACAATTTGCATTTGTCTTCGGAAATTTCTCACATTGGGAAACTCGGCAGACAGGATGTAACTGAAAAGTGCAATACTATTGAATTCATTATTAGGTGTGGCAAGTCACCCGTCAAGATTTTCTGCTGGTACAATGGGAAATGTCAAAAGAAAAAAAATATGGTATAGGATTACACAAAGACTGACTGTACTGCTCTCAGGTGTTATGACTTCATCATCGCACTTTTACAGGGAATACATTCAAACAACTATCACAATGCAATGCAACGTAAAAACCGTGAAAAACACAAATTTATCAGCCTCTGACACAGCTTCAAATGTACAACAGTTGTGTTGCCGCATGTGTGGATGATGACAGTGTGTATGGCATGATAAAAAAAAAAGATACCATTATTTTATGATACAAGTAGCGATGAAACACAGGAAACAGAAACAATGTAAAATTTACGGACATTATACACCAGTATTATGAGATTTAGTCTGTTTTCAAGTCTTACGTGCAACGTTAGATGATTTTTTTCTTTTTTTAAAGTTACAACTGCAAAAAGGTTTTCATTATTTAAAGTATGTAATTCAGCAAAGGACACCCATGGTTAGACTCCTGACAAAGTTGTCGTTGTTGCGTTGGGCAGAACAGCGGAGTGAGCATACACTGTACGAGCATGTAGCACAGTTTTGAGGCAAGCTATCATGAAAAGAGTGGCTGAAGCAAACCAAAACCCACACACACACACAAAAAAAAACCCACCCTAGTATGCATAAGTGAAACAGGCTTTCAGTCAAAGGGAAAACATCCTGCGTCCAGTTACCTTAATGGATTAGTGTGCAGATTACACCTCCAATAAGCAGCTAAACTGCAAAGCGGAGGAGAGAGGGGAACAGAGATGGAGAGAAGGCAACAGAGATGGAGAGAAAGCGACCAAGAGAAAGTGGGATACAAGTGGGAAGACAGAATTAGACAGAAGCATGAAAGGCTGTGAATCGACGACAAAAGGGACTCCAACAATCGTCTTTTCACGAGCTCCATGGTTCGGTGACAAACACTTCCTCCTCAGGCCTGCCAAAACCACCACAATTCGTCTTTTCAGCTTCTTCGGCCTCGGTGTCGACCTACTAAATGCTATCACTCCATGGAATTGTGTTGTGAAGAGTGTCGATTAACAGTTAAATCTGCTGTAGACTCCCAAACTGTGGAAGCAGCTACCCCAACCTCTCCACAATCAGCAATCCCTCAACATCTCCACAATCAGCAATCCCTCAACATCTTTAAAAAATTAAAAAATTAAAAAATCTAAGAACTCACTGATCCCATCAATAAATTCATCATAAAGCACACTTGTACATGCACAAGGAAAATGTGCTATATGAATATAATATATCGCTATCATTATTAACATCATTACCATCATTATAATTATCGCGATGCTGGGTAGAAGTGTATGAACTACGGCTCAGATACTGTACATTGTTGTACACCATATTCTATCATGTATGAGTATATAGAACAACACAATACCAACAACTGCAGCCCATATACAAGCTCCTCATGACACAAACTATGAATAAGACCTGTTGTACATGTGTGCATACAGATGGCGAAGGAATAGAACTATACTGAAGCACACAATAGAATGCTTTGCCATATTCTTTAATACTCATGTCAGTAACAAGGTGTTGCACTTTCAGAATAGAGAAGGTGCAACTAAGGGGCCAGAGAGTCCACAGGACCGAAAAAGCATTCACAGACCGTATCACTGCATGAGAGCCACTAAAAGCTATCAAGGATCTCGGGAGGGCATACACCACTGCGTGTCAGAAACCGACAGATCACAGGTAGCGATCGACATAAGAGCTTAATTCTATCCATGGCAGCCACAAACAGGACGACCACTCCTGGTTTTCGATTTTAGATTATCCACAATACATATACAGGGACTTATAATACACACTGCTGGATACCTTTCTTTGGTTTATATCTAGATGTACACCTGCATGTTGTATAAAACTGACTGAAAGACTTTAGAGACATAGTATAAATGTAGGAGCTGTATAAGTAGTAGTTGTAGTAATAGTAGTAGTAGTAGCAATGGTAGTAGTAGTAGTAGCAGTGGTAGTAGTACATGTAGTAGTAGTAATGGTAGTAGTAGTAGTAGTACAGTAGTAGTAGTAGTACAGTAGTAGTAGTAGTAGTAGTAGTAGTAGTAGTAGTAGTCAGGCACGTAGTAGTAGTAGTAGTAGCAGCAGTAGTAGTAGCCATACATGTAGTAGTAGTAGTAGTAGTAGCAGCAGTAGTAGTAGTTGTAGCAGCAGTAGTAGTAGTTACTAGTAGTAATAGTCGTCTAGACGTAGTCGTAGTCGTAGTAGTAGCAGTAGTAGCAGTAGTAATAGTAGTCGTCGTCGACGTCAAAGTAGTAGTAGTAGAAGTAGTAGAAGCACTGGTAGTAGGGAGCCCATCTACATAATAATCATGATACCCTCTGCACAAGGTGCTACAAAATCCCAGTAAATCTTTAGAATGTTATACTATATTTGCCTGCAATAAGTCCCCATCTCTATACATTTTTTAATTTGTACTGTAAGCCGCATCCCAACTTTGGCGACAAATAATAAATTAATAAAATAAAATGTTGAAGGATTTGGCATATGGGCCACACCCTAAGTACAAATGTAAACTGCTTTGTTTCTATGACAATAGTGCAGCCTTATTGCTGGCCATTACATTGTATGTACGGTGATCACCAAGCTGTCATGACAACCATCTGATTTATCAATTTGGCCACATTTTAGATGAAGTATGCTGTAGAAGTATAGATGTTTTCAACTGATGTCTCAAACTGAGGGCCGACCCCAGACAATGTTCATGATGCTGGCTTCAGACTCACAACTTATTTCCATGCCAGCAAGGTCAATGACCCTTCCCTCGTTGTATATTGGATGCAGCAAACCCAATTTATAACAATTGATACAGAGATAATAGAGTGACTACAGGCAAGAGCTTCCGACCGCAGTAGAATCTTCCGTCAGATTCTGCTGGATCGAAAGCTCAGACTTTTTTCCTCCATTTTACTCTACTCACTCACTACTAATGGATGAGCAGTTTTCAGCTGTTGTTTTTTTTTTATCAATACAAAGACACTCCTACATGTATGTAATATAGGTGTATGATGAATTCATGAATTTTCATTTTTTCCAGCAGAACAAAAGAACACTTGACTTGAAAGGGCACAAAGAGTAAAATGTAATATTACCCTTAATATATGGCAGCAGTAAGTCATGGTTCCCATACTTTTCAGTTTGAAAAAAATAATAATAATAAATCTGGTGGAATTCTCTTCGAATTTTTCTACTGTGACATCATATATCATTATAGTCTCTCATTGAGCATTAAGAGCATATGAAATTTTAACCAAAATTGCAAAATTTCATAATTTTTGAGGGGCTTGTTCAAATTCTATAAAACTTCACTTATGTGTCTTACTAACTCTTTCTGCTGGTCACTAAAATCCAAACATATATTTTGTACAGGTTGTATGTGTTGAGTAAATTCCACTTCAAAAACACAAAAATCTTTAACCTCTCCTAATTGAGAGATATATGAAGGACATTTTAAAAGAGTCATTTCTACATCAACGCCCTCTGCTACTTCAGTCCCAGGAGTTTTAGTACAGTGTACATGTACAGTAGGATTGTAATAGAGTATGTCTCAGAATGGAATGTAATCGCATTCCCAGAAAAAGTCCAGAATGCATACTGGATTTCACAGGAAACAATTTGCTCTGCACATGTGAGGAAGTCATAAGAGAGGCGGATGTTGCATTCTGGTGCGATGTAATGAATACATGCATTAAATGTATGTGGTTTGCCTCAGTAACGAACTGTGCCGACGACCAGTATACAATGTATCTACATGTACATTATATACTGAATAGATGATGTAGGGTACAATGTATTGGGTGGCTGTACAGCCCTGTAAAAGAAATGGTACACGCATGGATATGAATTACCGGTATGCTCTAATCAACGATATTGCTGCCAAGTAGCATATGTGTAGAACTGTGTGAAAGGAAACACTGATTAGAATGCACCCTTGAAACACAGCTCACAGCTCCATGGCTTTCATTGGTATTCTTGACAGAGGCAACACTACAATGACATTTTCCCCACCACACACTTTTTTTTTTTTCATTGAAAGTACAGTACGCTGATAAAATGTCACCGAGTATTTGACTTCAAAAGGCTTGCAAACATCCAGCAACAATATTGGCTAAATGTCATTACAGTCAGCTTTCTGATGATGACATTTTGGATCAATGCATTTAAGTGTCAGTCAAACACAGGATGATACTTTCATCTCAGAATTTTTTTTTAAAAAGTGAATTATTTGAATCAAGCCCCGTAATTCCTCCCCCCCCCCCCCCCGATACCAAAACTAGTCAAATTAGGCCTATATCACAGACATGACTTTGCCTCAGTGTTTACTGGGGACTGAGAAAAACTTGATATTTGTTGATTTTGCAATAATTTGACATCATGGGGCACAAATGTTAAAAATGGTGATAATAGCTTTCTGGACTGTTTTGCCCCAGACATCAAAGCTTTGTTATGCTTTATATACAGTGTTCTAGCAAATCTCTAAGCTGGTAAAGAAGCTCAGTATTGTAATGGGGATTTGCAACCATTTTCTGCTGTCCGAATACATCATAAATACAATTGTACAACTTTGATGGCTACTATGACCTTTAAAATGTCAAACTTGCCCGGGAGGACTGTCATTAAGAAAAAAACTTTCTTCCATTTTGAAAAGGTCAACTTCGTTCTCTGACAAAATTACAGTTGTTGCATGGTACATGTTCAACAGTCACTTACATGTAATAGTCTCTCTCGAAGAAAAAAAATCAAACCCACTTTCATTAACCTTACAACTTGAGAATTCAGATAAATATTATAGCTATCTCAAGTTATGAAAAAAAAAAAAGGTGGTTATCTAAATCTAAATCCTCACAATGATTTCAGACAAACAATTTTTTTTTTTAAGTTCTCCTATTTCTTGAATCCAAGTTGAAAAAAATCTGGCCAGATCTTAAAGGTGACATGGTACATGTAGGTACACGTACATTGTACATACCCTTCAAGGTCCACCTTTGCATGCTGTTTCTGTTTGTTTGTTTGCTTGTTTGTCTGTTTGTTTGTGTGGTGTAGGATCATCTTGGGCTACACATAAAGAATACAGAAGTCCCCTCTAAATATCTTTATTTTGAATTAGTGATGCTAATAGCATCACTAATTCAAAGTAAAGAAACTTTTTGTTCCTTTTTTCTTCTTCTGTATGTCTTACTGCAGGAGGTCAGCTCACTTCAGTTTGGTAGCAGCATTCACATATCAAACAGGTAATACTGTAAAAGTGGTTTCTTTCGCGGTGGTTTTATTTTCGCGCTTTTCGCACTTTGAGGTTGAACCGCGAATTTAACATCACGCGAAAATGTTTTGAACTCGTCGCTTGTTACAACGCTATCATTACCGACCGCGAATTTAAACACACGCGAAAAAGTCGGCACCGATGGAAACCGCGAAAGTTTCTGTACGCGAAAGAAACCACTTTTACAGTACAGCAAAATACCACAGCACCGCATTTTGTGCAGTAATTCACAATGTGAGTGAAAATACACCCAGAAATACATTGTGAAATAGTGGTACTGAGGGTGGTAGAATTCACACTGTGCATGAAATACACGTGGGAGATTTGAGCGTGAATGATGTCATAAAAAAACACAGATTGTACAGTACTATATTCCTCATACAATTGCGTATGACTGGACATACTTCTTGTCTTCTTCCCTTGCTATTTGCAATTGCATGATACATGTATAAAGGAGTATGGCAGTGACACCGTGTACTGTAGTTTTGTATGATTCAACTACTCCAGTATACTCCATGGAGATATACACAGAGCTTACTGTAAAACACAATATATTCATGGCATGAAATTTTCGCGAATTGGAGCCAAATGGCCTTTTTCACGGCATGAAATTTTCACGAATTGCCACTGGCATTCAATGTATGCACATGTACAAATTGTATACTGTAAGTATGAACTTTCGCGTGCATTTCAATTTCGCGAATCTTGGCTCTCGCAAAATTCATGAAATTAAAATGCACGCAAACATACGTCATTTTATAGTACCTCTGAATAGCAGAGATGTACAGTGTACTCTTGGGCAAGAAATACCTCTAGAGGTACACCCACCCATGTATTTTGTGAATGAGAACTGCACCAAGTGAATTACTGCACTACATTGTATCTATTACTGTAGTATTTTGCTAATATATATGAGAATGGTGCCGACAAATAACTGCGGTACTAAATGCAATTATATTTCCAATGTGAATGCATCCCGTACGACATACTTGTAATGAATTATACCTACAGAGAAACTTGAACACTGCATTTCCATAATCTGAAATATAGACTACCCGGTACGTTTATCAACTTTCCCATGTGTGAAACATGTTTCAATAGCCACTATCAAAACACCTTTGCAAATACCTTTCAAGTCATGTTTCTCAAGTTGTTGCATTTATCATGATCTCTCCCGCGAGTTGAGAGGAACTCCTTGTTACTGCGCAGCTCAATTACGCTGCTTGACCGAGGAGCAGAGATTGTGTAGTTCGTGTGGGTACATATAGGTCTGAGATACCAACACGTTTCAAGACAACTTTGCGTTTATCATAACTACAGAAACGCATTTCTGGCTCATGCATGTTTGAGATAGCACTGTTTTCAGCGTTTCAGAAGGGCATTTCTAACCCATAATCAAAACAGCTTTGCGTTTATCAACTGCCCAAATCACCCTGAAAGTCGTTTGGAAACCTTAATTCTACACTAGAAGTGAATTGATAAATGCACCCTATAATTGCACATAGCAAAGGCATGCCTCCGAGTTTATACCTTCCTGGATAATTTCACTACCCGGGGTCGAATCCACAGGTAGACATGAGGCTCCAAGTCAGGAATACTGTAAAACATGATATATTCGCGGCACAAAATTTTCGCGAATTGGAGCTGACGGCCTTTTTCATGGCATGAAATTTTCGAGAAATTGCCACTGGCGTTCAATGCATATAGTGTAGACAAGAAATTTCGCATGCATTTTAATTTCACGAATCTTTGCGCTCGCGAAATTCGCGAAATTAAAATGCACGCGAACATTCCTCGTTTTACAGTAGCCCCCTCCAAGGGCCAACATACATGTACTGTACAGATGCAGAGGCATCTACATTGTAGGCATCACATGCTGGATAAACACAACATACATGTACACTGCACACACATTGCAGAAATCACCATCTCACTGTACAGTATTTGAAAAGGGAAATCACAGAAGAAATATATCCATAAACATATAAGGATGAATCACCTCACTTGAGTGCTTATATTAAAGAGATGAAGCAAGTGCAATCAGTACAAGTTCGGAACAAGGATCATAAACTGTCTGAATCAAACTGCTCTTAAAGGGTGTGTACAGTTCTGGTCGAGGTGAAGATTTAGCTTTTAACGTTTTGTGAGATATTCAGAAACCACTCTATGAGATATCAAAGAGCATGCGGTTCTAAGGGGTATCAAAAGTTTATTTGGTGAAAATCGGTTTTGAAATGGCTGAGATATCCAAAAACAAGGTGAAACAAAGAGATACTAATAAAGTTGGGGCATGTCGCCTTTTATTATTAGCACTTTTTTGGATATCTCAGCCATTTGAAAACCAATTTTCATCAAATAAACGTTGAATCCTTCTTAAAATTGCATGCTCTTTCATATTTCATTAGAGGCTTTTCATTATCTCACTTAGGAATGTTCAAAACATGAATCCCTATCTCAACCAGTACTGTACAGTCCCTTTAAAATAATGAATCATAACCCAGCCATTATGAAAATTGTAACTACAAAGAGCAGTGAAGCCATTTTCTTTAGTACAAGAAAAATAACCATAGTGAAGTTACATCAGCTATATGATCACAGCTCCCCCCAAATATATCACATAGTGTAATCTCTAATCTTGGGGACTGTATGTTGAAAGTTAAATCTGAGTGTGGTTTCTTGGAAATGGAAAGGACAGAGTCTGCACAATTTTTTTTAAAAACTCAAGTTATTAAATTATGTGAGGTAATGTGAAGTGCAAATTGGTTTGTTCTCTGGAGTATCCTGCTAGGCGCTTCTCCACTGAAAGGAGAGAATATTTCTGTCACAATACAACCCACCGAGGGAGGGGGGGGGGGTTCCAACAAAAAAGGGCAGCTCCCTTTTTCCATCCGCCGGTCTCTCGGGAAAATCATTCTATCTCCACCAGCTGCAGCCATCTCCGCCTGCGATTGGCAACATGATCGCTCAGATCCGTTTCGGCCCAGGCGCAGTTTACTGTCAGCAAGACGCAGCGAAAACTTCCACATCCTTCTCAACACAAGCCCATCTGAATCTGATCGACCACCAGTAACTCCCCCCCCCCCCTTATTTTTTTTTTTCCCCGAAATCACTTTCACATCTGAAATTTAATCTGCATGCGTGACTGCCACTGTTGCCGATGGGTACTAGGTTGTCACTGTCTTCCTTAAGGCAGAAACTAGATGATCTCTAAAGTGATGTGGCTATTGTGAATCAAAACCATCACACCGTAGCAGCTGAACATTCAGTCTTCGAGCAATAGCTGGAAAAATGACAGACAAGTTTTGACTGCTGGAAGGATAATATGTCATAATATCGTATGTGCCCTGAAAATAACTGTCAAGCTTGCCAGGTGACTACAGATCCAGCAAAGGTACACTTTGTACTCCTTGAAACACGTATTAACTTTGCTGCTCACAGAGTGACCACAGATACAATATATTCCTGAATTAGCCGGTGCAAACTTGCAGCAAAGAAGTCTGACTTCCCAGTGTAGGACAGTAAAATTGATACAAAGAGTAATGACAAATACTTTTGAGGGGTAGTGGGAGAGGAAAAAAAAATGTTTCTTTGGGTGCATTTATCTAAAAATTTTCTGAGGCAGAATCATGATCCTTAATGTGTTGGAGGCATATTCGGGGGTGAAGCACAACCATGTTTTCAAATGCATATTTAGAAACGCCGATTTGAAACACCAATCAAAGGGCATTTTGAAATGCGTTTGAGACCACAATCACCTTTAATTCTGTGAGTAGAGTTGAAAATGCAATGCCGTTTTAATAATAATAATAATAATATGAATTTATACTGCGCTATTTATCCACTCTATAGAGTGCTTAAAGCGCATTCATACTACTATTACCCCGGTGTCTTGATACCTTATTTCCAACCAGCACTGACATTTGATATATTTGAACAAGTTCCGACATTTGCGTTCACTCTACATACGGTAGAACTACAAATGTATCATATTTCATATAAATTTACATGATAATACAGAATACATCATAAACATGATACACTGTATATTTAACACCTTCAGCTCCTTCCAGATAATATCTCATTCCATCAATATTGAAGAGAGATCATATTCTCATTTATGTCAAACACCCACATATTTTTCACTGTAATTATGACATACATGTAGTTTTGAATATTACAGATGTTATACGAATAATGAGTTTTATTTTGACACTTCATGCAATGAGGATGTACAATGTACAAATGTACATTGTATGTCTGATGATAGTCAAATACATTGTACATTATATACAAAACTACATGTACCCTACAGATTTTGTTCAGACTTCAAGATTATGCACAAGATGAGATATTTTCTTTTTTTGCCATTAATGTTCTCATATTTGTCATACAACTGTATGCACGTATGCCATAATAGTAGTAATATAATCATCATCATTATTACTATCATCATCATCACTGTAATTGCTTGTACAGTGCACTCCTGTTACAATGTAACAAGCACGGTTATAACGAAATTCTCATACAATTACAACAAAGTAAAAATTTACGTCCTAAAATTATCATTTATATTTCTTTAAAAATTTAATTTCCTGTCTGGCTATGACAAAATTTTGATGTAACAAAAAACAAACAAACAAACAAACACCGGTACGGAGGGCTTCCTTAAATAACAGGAGTGCACTGTACCTTTGGTTACTGTTGATGGTATTAAAGCTAATGCAATTTCACTATCAACAACTTCAACTGATCGCTTTCATGTACTGTACGACTGAGACTGACTGTACTGTGCTATCCACTCATCTTTCACACAAAAACAAAAACAAAATGGTTGCCATTTCTTTACTATATTAAAGAATCAGTTTGGATCACATCCGTTGACATCAATGGTGTTGTATTAAACAAATAGTGCATGGTCTTTACTTGTGCAATGGAACAAGATTTCACACTCAGTGAAAGATGAGGCGCACTATTCAACTCGGCTTCGCCTCATTGAATAGAGCACCTCTTTCTTTCGCCTCGTGCGAAATCTTGAACCATCGCACTCGTGACCATTCACTATTTGTATGCTAACGCATTACAGACACAGTACACTGGTTACACTGCATTTTTCCTTTCACTTTCAGAGAAAGAATGGAACTCCTGTCAATTCCGCCAAAGAAGGATGCTGCCATGTTAATGGGTATATCTTGATTAATCATTTCCACTGCCATAAACCACTACTCAGACAACACAATGCAAGGTCAATGATCATGTGATGCACAAATACTCCATCACAAAATGAAAACGAAGTTCACGCTGCAGTTGCAATATCCTCCTCACAGTAACGAGTGCCTTGATAGCTTTGCCAGTCGCTAACGGTAACACATACATGTAAATTAATTTAAAAAGCAAAGGGTATTGCAGTTGGTTTGCTTTCTGTGCAAACCTACATCAAACATTGTTCTAGATAGTGCTACACACTAAAAACCCACTCGATTCCAGTGTATCCTATTACTTGGTGGAATTTAGTTAGTTCCTTGCTGATAACAAGGCATAAAATGTAAAAACAATTTACAAATCAGCATTGTAGTCATTTGCTTTCATAATGTGTCAAAAAAGAGGAAAGATAATCAAGGCCCTCAAAAAAAAAAGATTAACTGTGGTACAAAAGCCAAATTGAAGGCGTCTCTTTCAAAATCTATGGGTAGCATGATTAAATTATACAAGTCTTTGGAACCTATTATTGATACCAAATTGCACTCAATATTTTGCACGATGTATTAAAGATCTGCCAGCAATATTACAGATTGTGTATTTCCAATGTCAAGGAAAAGTTCATTAAGCACGTTATTCTTAGTATTAAATTTAAGATGATTGCATTTGTGTTGTACACTTTGCAGGATCTTTGAAAAATATATAAACTGTGACAGTAAAAAGACCAAGACAAAATAAAAATATTCAGCTTTGAGCACACCACCTGTTGTTTGGGTTGACTTCATTATCAAAAAAATAACAACAAAAACAAAATCTTATCATAGGAAAAGAAAAAATATATGTATAAATTACTGCAAATATTTCTGCCAAACCAGAGCCTAATGTTGTACAACATGTACGCTTTGAAAACTAGTGCATCTTCTAATGCAAAATCATGATCCACAATGCAGGATTCCTCTGTTGATAGCAAACCACTGCCAAAACTGCCACGAGGACCCCCCCCCCAAAAAAAAAAAAAAACAAAACAAAACAAAACAAAACAAAACAAAACAAAACAAAACAAAAAAACAAAACAGACTATGCAGAAGTCGAAAGCCACAAAGAGGTATACCAGAGTGATACAAGGCACTTCGCTCCTCCATCGTGTGCCTTTGGCAGAATGTGAAAGGGCTGTGGAATCCAATTCGCAGGCGCACTGGAGATGAGCGGGATTCGATTTCAAGGAAGCTTCCGGTACGGCTTTTTTTTTACCGCCTGACTCTGGACGACAGAGATCTTTGGGATTCACCTGCGCACAGCACGGAGACTTCACAGCTAGGTAGCCTACAAGTTTATTGGCTGCTTGTTACTGTACAATAGAGATAGATTCATGACACCTAACATTGCCTCTGGCACTGCAAGCTTCACTACTGATGACCTCCCCCCCCCCAAAAAAAAAAACAAAACAAAACAAAACAAAACAAAACAAAAAACAAAAAAGCAAACAAACAAACTTGCCCATGACTTGTCCATCATAAAAAGAATTACTGGACTGGATTATGACACCCCTTTGAATGAGAAAAGAAAGGAGTTCATGAAAACAGTTAAAACATTAAAAAATACCCAATCAAAAATACCCATTCATTTTTTTTTCAATTATAAAAAAGGAGGCCTAGCGGCAAAAAGCATACTTTACAAAGTGTAAAGTAATCTAAACTGTGTTCAAATTGACCATCTATCATATACAGGCAATAAAATGAGATAAATACTGTATGGCATGAAGGTTCACTGAAATCTGACTTAAATGCAAAGTTATAATAAAGCTGTAGAATTTCAGTGTTTTACATATTTTAAAAGCACATACAGCTGTACTGTAAAACACGATATATTCGCGGCATGAAAATTTTGTAAATTGCATCCGAAGGGCTTACTCGCAGCATGAAATTTTCACGAATTGCCACTGGCATCCAATGCATATTGTGTAGGCAAGAACTTTTGCGCGCATTTTAATTTCACGGATTTTAGCGCTCACGAAATTCACGTAATCAAAATGCAGGCGAACATTCCTCATTTTACAGTAGTCGTATTGGCTGCAGTGGCACTGCCATCAGTTTTACAACTCTTCCATTGGTTTGTGCATAAAAGTATCAGAAATGATTTGTGTTAATTTTGATAGTAATTAGTAGAGCAATTACAATCCTTTCATAACTCAAGAATGTGATCATTGCTAGGTTATATTGCAACACAACAAAAATTTTATGAGAAGGATATGTTGTTGTTGTTTTTTTTCTTCTTGATTGCGTCTCACATGTAATTTTGTGTATAGGTTTACATGTAAAATGGGAGACTTGGGAAACCAAAACATTATAATTTCATTTTCAGTGTACTTGCACACGTACAATGTAATTTGCTACAGTGTATTGTGTATGTACAATTTGTACAATTGTATGAGGTTACTACAACTCGTTGAAATATCAATGATTTGACAATATCAATGTTTCATGACAACAAACTTCATTCATGCACTATGGCATTATATTAACTTTTTTTCTCTGTTTTACTTTAGGCTCAATTTGGAAGAATTTTAGTAACTATTGCATTTGTTTGCTCTCACTCTAAGAAAATGTATCCCACTTCGTGCAGTATAAAAACAATGGTATATTCAGGGAATCCCTGCTTTCAGTTCTGTACAACATGCACTTCATAATAGAAGAAAGAGAAAATGAGAGTTTGAAGCAACAGTAACACTTCATTGCACACAACAGGGCAAGCTTTATTGTGTGATTTATGAGTGTTTTTTGTCAATAGCAAAACCAGCATGGAGTCAAGATGAGAAGGCGGCGAACTCTAGCTGGACATTGCCATCACACTTCCTGTATCAACAGCATGTCAGAGAGAATGAAATTCTGAACTCACACAAGGTTATTTAATTCATTGCACTGTGTTCTAATGGAAGTATGCCAGCACCAGCTTCTATAAAAAATGACTGTTGAGATCACCCCCCCCCCCAAATAAAAATACAAATAAATAATAATAATGATAATAATAATAATAACATAAAATAAATAAATGAATAGATAAATAAATTAATTAGTTAATTAATTAATTGATTAATTAATCAATCAATTAATCAAAACAAACTACAATTTTAAAAAATGATAGTGCATGCTTGAAACCATCTTCACCTACACACTTGTACATCGTATGTGTTGCCAATCATCAGTTTGATAGATCCTTGATAAAACCTTAGTCAATTTTGAAGGTGATTAGCTGGTGGTCTACAGTGTAGGCCTACATGTATTAGTTGTATGCATCCATAGCATTTGGGTTATTCTCTATGGAGTTGTACATTTGTACAGTTTAAGCTGTGGCAATACTACAATTTGTAGTATTCATAATGTCACGAGAACATGTATGTGCTCAGGTACCTTACATAAATTTACATGTACAGTGTGTATGTATCTATACCTCTCCACAGGCCCTAAGCATCAACATACACATTAGCCATGAATTTTGGAGTAATAATATTTTATCTATTAAAACAATTACAATGTATGTTTTCAAGGTGCAGAGTACATGGATGTCACATGTTACACGATGAATGTGATGATCAATGCATACTACAGTGTATTTTACTGGTATGAAACCAAACTACCAGGAACACTATTACCACTATTTCCCTTTCTAAAATGCCTAACACTGATCCATTTATCATTGCCTAACATCATCTTTGATTAATTACGTGCTGTTTCCTGGTGGGTCAGTTTAAGAAATTATTGAACTTTGCGACTAAGGTGTACATACAATCATATTCAAATGTATTAAAAACAATGCTTCAGTTCACATGATTTCCACATTGTACAGTCCCTACTTTTGAGAATTGAGCTGTCACTATCAGAGATATATCCATGAACAAATATCACCATGCCAACA
This sequence comes from Diadema antillarum, assembly GCF_040938485.1. Lineage (NCBI taxonomy): Eukaryota > Metazoa > Echinodermata > Echinoidea > Diadematoida > Diadematidae > Diadema > Diadema antillarum. Next base: position 1,798,299 of record NW_027270953.1, read on the forward strand.
GACTGTTTTCTGACTGGATTATCCTAACACAATCAATGGAAAATATTGAATATTTATGCTTCAAAAAGATCATTCAACTCTCTCTTCTTTTTTTGTACTTTTTTGAAGCATCTATAATCTATTCTATTCAACCATACTTCTTTATAGCTGCATACTTTTTATTGGATAATATTAGAAACTCCTGTAGCAGGCACAAGACCACACAGATAGAGAGTTCTCAAACTGGAAATAATGCTAATAGTGCCTTTAAAATGTCTCGTGAAAGCATGGACTTTTCTATTATGGCCATCATCACACAGCACTTGTGGCTGTCTCTATTTGCATTGATGCAGTGGATATAAAAAAAAAACAACAACACCATAATGGCAGCAGGCTGTATAGCCTCCCCCAGAGTCACATGATCATTTCCAATTAACTGATGACTGCTCACAAGTTTCATAGCATCTACACTGGGGAGGTGATCATGACAGTCCTAATTATGATTCACAGGCTCGAAGTGCGGGTATTGTGATATTTTCATATTACTGCTGCCTGATTCTGTCATTGCAAATACACTCTTTGTATGTCCTAATCCAATTTTCATTTGCCTCGTAATGTTACTATTTATCAACTATCTCATCAACCCCCAGTTTCAGCATGCGAATTCATTTTGTTTCTGAAATGACCTTAAAGGGATAGCACAGTATTGGTGGAGATGAAAATTGGGCTTTTAACTTGTTGTGAGATACCAAGAAAACCTTTATGAAATAGTACAGAGCATACCATTTTAAGAGGAATTCAAAGTTTATTTGAAGAAAATCGGGTTTGGAATGACTGAAACATCTATAAACAAAGTAAAACAAAGCAACCATAATAAAATGTGGGTCCCACACTCTATTAGAAATAGAATCGCTCTGTTTTGGATATCTCAGCCATTTCAAAACCAATTTTCATCAAATAAAAGTTGAATTCCTCATGGAACGACATGCTCTTTCATATTTCGTAAGAGGTTTCTCATTATCTCACCAAAAAATGTTAGAAACCTGAAATTAGGTCTCAACCAGAACTATACGATCCCTTTAAACATGCTGTCTCTCATTCATTCACACATCATATTGTACCTCACATTAATGTGAATTTGTTCTATGTCTGTTCCATGGCATTTGCTCCTGCGACAACTGCTCCCATGAAAATTCTGCATGCTAAGCCAAACATAGAATATGCTACCCACAAACATAACCCTAACCCTAATCATAAATCCTCACATCAAACTAAATCGAAAACCCTACCACCAACCCTAACCGTAACCGTAAGTCCTTGCAGAAAATAACACGGCGCTGAGCAATTGTCACAGAGGCAAATGTCGTGTCACTGAATGTCACCTGCATCACCTCATATTCTACTACAACTACTAGTACCCAAACTGTTTGTTCCAATGCAGGGTAAAGTGAGGGAACTTGCAAATGCGGTGAAGCAAGAAGTCACATATTACATAAGGTCACAGATCAGGGCCCCATTTCATAAAAGGTTGATATGATAACAACTCTTGCTGGAACGGCAATTGTCATGGCAACGACAGGAATCCAGCTTCCTGATTGGCTGTTGCTATGGGAAGTTGTCATTCCAGCAAGAGTTGCCATCCTAACATCTTTTATGAAATGGGGCCCAGGTCGCTGTGATGATCAATTGAGCAACGCGCGGACTCTTCCGGTCAAAAAATTTGAGACTTCCAGCACACCGCAAATTTCCAAACCCGCTCTGTTTCTACTGAAAATTGTATCATGCGTTAACTTAGGGACAACGGAATAACTCACAATACCTTGCAACATTCACTCCCTGATGCGTTTCTACTGAGAAAAAAACAAAACAAAATGGGTTACTTGCATTACTTGCATTAATCTTCATCGTTCAGTAAAAGCACACACCAAGTACTCCTGCCCACCTTCCGGTTGTCAAAGACGCCCTTTACTGTATGTAAAGAAACATTCCCCAAAATCATGAAAGGATTGAAGTTCACTTCAATTGACCAACCGAAAAAAATCAGTATGGAAAAAGTTTCCACATTTACAAATGTTGTACATTACTCGAAAACAATATGTACACAAAGTGTAGTCTTAATCCATGCCTTTTGACCTAACCAACACAAGCACCCAGAGTGATTCAAACACAAAGGTCCTTCTTTCTCTCTCATAGATACCCTTTCCCTTGCAAGAAGAAAAAGAAGAATCTGTCCAAAGGAATTAAAAATTACATACTTTCTGTAAGAAAGCTTTAACAGCATGAAGCCTAGCCAGACTCAGAGAGGTACAGTGTACTTCTACATTGCATCAAGTAACTAGAAATTTCTGGGAAAGCATTGCTTATGAATCACATTCAGCCCAGCACTCAAGTACACAGTCGAGTACTACTTGTGAGATGACACTTCAGCGGAGCGGGTCCGCCAGACTGCCACTGCTAGTGGGTGGCCATGCCATGAAGATACCTACACTACGTATTCATTCATCTCTTTTGGCCCTTCTTATCTATTCCACACAGTGAACTTGGATCACATTCCCCTATTCATGTAAGTATGGAAGTTTGAATGCACAGCAAGACAGCGACTTGTCAGATCTCATTTTCATAGTGTCATGTTTACATCGTAGGATGGGAAGGCCAGAAGAGAAATTCCTAAAAGTAGACAAGTTGCTTTTTTTTTGGGGGGGGGGGGGGGGAGGGGGGACTTTAAAAAGATGCCACGATGAAAGTCAATTCCAGCGCATGTCCCCCTTCATGAGTTTTCATCCTGAACAAAATGTCTGAGTTCTCATCCTGAACAAGATGTTAAAGTTTTAATAAGTTGTTCTCTCAGCTAGAGTTCCAGACAGGGAATAATTCTCAAAATCAAATTTGATTAGCAATTTTAGCTGATTCAGCTTATTGCATGGACATGTATGGTATCCTGTAGACTTCTATGAAAGAAAACTGCTGTTCAAAGGGAAGTTTGTGTACGTGTAGCAGTGCTGTAAAAATGCATTGCAAATTGCGATGCGATACTAGGAAAATTATTCCCTGCCATACAGTGTATGGATGTTTTGTACCCCAGTCCCTCTCCCACCTTCTAACTGAAAAAAAACAAACAAACAAACAAACAAACAAACAAAAATATTGGTAGGACTAACCAGGAGTATACAATGTAAATATAACAAGTATACTACAAATTATATAACTAATGAGAGTACAAGCATGTATATACATGGGGATAATACCATTTTAATTCTGTGTTTATATCATTATAAAACATCACATTAAATTCATGTGTTAGAGTTAACAATATTGCTGGACCTACAATTGTTGAGATATTTTGGTGATCGTTTCAGTATCTATAGCCTGTTCATAATCTTAGGGTACAAGGACCCTGATGTTATAAGCTAAGGCAGTGTCCTCGGGTACACTGACCCCAGTGGCCTCGGGTACAAAACTCTGATGTCCTGCTAGGGTAATGAGAATGGATTATGTAGAGCTACAGTGCGGTTTATGGCTCTTCTCCGGCTCAATACACAGACAGAAGCCTGTGACGTACAGTGTACTATGTACATTTGTACATCACTGTGGGGGGATGCTTAACCACTGTCCCTTAAAGGGTGAGGTACATACCTCACCCTCCTCGATTACGTTTAATTCACAGTCCTAGAACAGATCAGCAGATTTAAACTCAACACCGTAGTAAAACTAACATCTCATTAATACAGTGCGGTAGTCCGCTGTTTGAAACATCAAAGACTTGGGTGGAATTTTCATGGAAAAAGACAGAGCTACCCACTCAGCACACACCGATAACCAAGGAGTATTGAAGCACACGCACTACATGCACTTCTATACTCTTTGGTAACAACGGATTGGCAGCAAATTGGTTTCTGTGCTCGAGCATCCCCCTACAGTAGTATTGGGTGTGAGAGCCTTCAGTCTATAGGAGAGAGATTCCGCGAAGCCAGACGTAGTCTCTGCAAAACATATCCCAGATGATAACTGCCGACTGATCTTTCCTCCTAGGGTTTGGGTTGGTTTGGGGGTTAAAATAGAGTGATAAAACAGAGATCAATCGAAAGAGGGGGCGGGGGGGGGGGGGGGATACGGAACTCTTTCCGTCCACTCATCTTCTCATCCTGAAAACTGGACAGTATCTACACATTGCATATATATACAAAAACATAATAGGCCAAGCTGTAAACATCCACTGATTGACCATTGCAAGCTCCGACTACCATAACACAGTCATCTTTCTTGCTTTCTTGTCCTTACCTCAACTTCAGGAACACACTAAAGCAAGCTTTGCATTGAGGGTGCCTAATTTTTATGTGTCAACCTCAGTTTTTGGTTTCTTACCACATATGGTTGGGTGTCCAACACATCGACACCCTAATGTTTTTCTATCAATAGATGCCTGAAACATCTCACAATTTGCCTGAAATTATACTCATATGTAAAGAAACTACTCTGAATTCACAAGCACACATTGAAAATGTGATTTGTGTTACACGCTCCAAGATCACTGCTTCTAACGCGTGGGTTGTTATTTTGACACGCTCAGTTGCGCCGTATTTTGAAACCAACACCCCTACCCTCTATTGTCGACATTACGTGTGAAATGCACATAATGCTTTTCCTATGTGCCATTTATAATCGACCGGATGGTATCGTTTTGCTGTTGATCTTGTTTCATATCGGGGGGTTTTTCGGTAATATTTTGACATCAATTCCCCAGTGAAAAATGCAAAACCACTGCGCATAGTCTCATGCATGAAAGTTCGTTTTTCATGGCTTATGCGCAATAGAAGGGTGTCAGTTTCAATGTACAGTCTGGTAGTGGTACAGTGTTGATGTGTTAGACACCGATACCTTAAAGGGATGGTACAGTATTGGTGGAGATGAGAATTGGGCTTTTAACTTTTTGCGAGATACCAAGAAAACACTTATGAAATAGTACAGAGCATACCATTTTAAGAGGAATTCAAAGTTTATTTGATGAAAATTGGGTTTGGAATGACTGAAACATCCAAAAACAAAGTAAAACAAAGCGATCATAATAAAGTGTGGGTCCCACACTTTATTAGAATCGCTCTGTTTTGGATATCTCAGCCATTTCAAAACCAATTTTCATCAAATAAACGTTGAATTCCTCGTGGAGTTACATGTTCTTTCATATTTCATAAGAGGTTTCTTATTATCTCACCAAAAAATGTTAGAAACCTGAAATCAGGTCTCAACCAAATAATCCCTTTAACCCCGGCCCCAGGGCACTCCTTCAAAGTTATACTGTGGACAAAATAGGCTAAGATTTAGGCATTGTGCTCATATGGCATCTCATGATCCATCTAGCTCTAGTCGGGTCATGGAATAAGGTGTACTTTAAACTACATTCCAGCTCCAGTGGTGCAGTGTAGACTGTACCACTACCAGTCGAGTTACCACCAGTATGCAGTAACGTTGATGTCTAAAACAGACCCATGTAGTGTGTACCCGGTAGTACTACTCATATTGGTAGGCAAAGGCAAAGCTAAGTACAGAAAAGTTTCAATTTATTAGTATTATTTTTCCCCCTGTAGCTGCTACAGAGCATGATCAATGGCCGAACGGCCCAGCCCAAATCATGACGAGGCGGGTGGACCGTTACTTTGCGATGATGTCAGTGTTGACAAACAAGCAAAACTCAGTCACCGTGGAAGAAATGTCGGGAACTCTTGAACTCACTTTGCGTAGCGGGAAACAACTCTACTGTAGAGGGCAAGGGCTGGCCGCGAGAGCTGCGCAAGTTACGACCACCGACTTTCTCGTACCCGGCCAAAAACATTGTCATTTTGTATCGAAATTTTGAACACATGGCACTGACAGTCGATACTTACCAATGTTAATCCTCAAACTTTCCAATACCCGCACGACCGGGTCTGCCGCCTCTTCCGCCATAATACCATTATCTTTCAGAAAAACTATTTCCAAAGAGTTCGTGCTGGCCGTTACTCCGTTTCGCACAGCAGTACAATGCACTGTGTGTAATATATGGCTAAATGATCTCTACCTCTCTTCCACACGTCTAAACTGTGTATTAAATGTACGAGCACTAGTACCACACGTGTGGGAACCGGGTGTACGCGTGCACTGCGCTTGCACGTATCATTCCTCTACAAACCCCATAGGATCATAACCAACGATAGCTATCCAGCGGCACGCGTGCGACAGTGATGTACTTTAGGTTCGACCGTAGGTTCGTCGTTTCGCTTCGGACATGTGTGCCGAGCACCACAATGTTCGAATAAAAAATGCATTATGATAGTTTAGGTTTATCACAAAACACCCTAACGTCAAAACAAAAATTTATCATTAAAGCCACAAACATAAACAGATATCACAAATTTTCTCAATAAGCCGTCACGGTGAAGGTTAACTTAGAGACAGTTATTAACAAAACTATATTGTTCACAAGGTAAAATGTTTATTTAACAGTTGATTAAACTGATTAACATTTTTCATGTTGGTTACTTTTTTCCCTAACTCACATTTTCGAAGTACTGCGAGTATTTTTAATCACTAAAGCCGGGTTGTTGTTGTTGTTGTTCGTTTGTTCTTTTGTTTGATAGATTGATTGATTGATTGATTGATTGATTGATTGATTGATTGATTGATTGATTGATTGATTGATTGACTGACTGACTGATTTTCGTTTGTCATCTGCAAATCGCGCGACTTTCCATAAGCCCTAAGTTTCCGGCGCGTTCACGTCAATCCGTCAAGCGTCTCTATAGTCAGCATCGACGATAATGAGTTCAAGTAATACTGCATATACATGTATTACAATTCTATTATTTGTGTCACCGCATCCCTGAATATATGTCGGTCTCAAGCAAGTGTAGTTCTAGGCAGCTCGTACACTGGATAGCATTTCATCTGCCTTTGATGTCGGAAGTTCTGTGGAATGATGCTGTTTGAAGTCATCTTCTTTCAATGGTGTCGTCGTCGTTCCCATTTTCTGTCATTTCGCCTCACCAAGTGGCTTTGTAATATATCACATCTGTTGTAATGTATCTACAGTATATTATCTGCCTATCTATCGCTGTCTCTGTGTGTCTGAGCGAGTAATGATGTGTCTGTGTAAAATGTATGTACAGTCTTCCCCAATATTCAACATTAATTGACTCATATTTTTTTCTCCTGTTTTCACTTTCTTTTAAATTATTGGTAAAGAAAGTGTTATGTGATGTTAGGCTTACATAATGATGGTGATGGTAAATGTTTCAGAGATGATTCAAATTCGTGATAGTCTGACTGAGACTCATATTGTTCATGATTCAGGGGCGGATCCAGGAATTTCGTAAAGAGGGGGTGCGTTTACAAAATTAAAGGGGGGCGCACGCACCCCTCCCCCCATTTTTCTTTTTATTTCTTTTGTTTCAACAAAAAATAAAGGGGGGGGGGCGTGCGCCGGTTGCGGTCCTCCCTGGATCCGCCCCTGTGATTGAAAATGTCCTGTTAGTGCGAGTCTACGTCCCGATCTATATTCTGATTTTATGGAAGCGTCTGTGGAAACTGCATTTTTCTTAACACGTTAAATAAAGCCAATTTAGTTATAACTAAAGGTTATGACTAATTAAATACATACAGGGAAGAGGGTTATAATGTAAACTAAACTAATTGAAGGCTAAGATGTTGTGGTTGATAAAAAAATGATTTTCCTCAGCAAACGTAAGTGATAGTGATATACGTCACCTGCCTTGCTGGGAGCGTTTGATAAGGTATTCGACAATCATTGTGGTTTAGTCACGTTAATTTGACGTCTGTATGGGCCACACTTTAAGGACAGGGGAGTTGTCTAATTATGTCCGTTAATTTGTCTTGTTATGCCTTTGTTTTTTTATAGTTTCAAGAATTGTGAATCATTTTCTCATGACGGTATCCATTCTTTGCTTTTGATGTCCCCACCAAAAACTTCTTGATTATCATACTTTAATCATTCATGGGTATGGGCTTTAATTATCTCAAACGCGATTCCTTACCACTTTTTGGCCTGTTTGAATGACTAAAGAAGAATCAATAAACAAATAGGCTACTAATAGTAGAAATTCATCTAAGTTGGACGTAAACGAGGCAGTTATATCAATTGTCAAGTTATCTTTTTTTTAATCCCGATGGAATCCCGATGGGATTTAGAATACCATTGTCTTTGCTTAATTTTCCACTTATATCTTTTTTCTTTTTTACAAAACTGAACATACACGAGTGGCATTGCAAAATAAATATTATGATGGTTAGTGATGGTCGCTAGTTACTTTCCATATAGAACACACAAATCTTCACTGAATAAAAATAATTCTTTTCTCACTTGAAATCAAAATACGAACATTTTGATGCGTTGAAATAACCCAGCAATTATGACTTACAAGAAAATTAATGAATTTATGACTCTAGTTGTTTCATTTGCATCGAGACAGACTGAGAGTTGTATAATGCAACAATAACTATAGTCGAAATGATGCTTCGTGACACGTACAGACACACATGCAATTTTTTAGAGCGCTCATTATTGTTGATGGAAATTAGAGACCCATAATGTATACTAAGTATTGCACTGCGAGTGGGGGTGTGTTTGGCTCATTTATTTCGTCCGCACAAATATATCAGAGAATAAATTCAACAAAAAGCAGGGAAAGAATTTACAGCCACATCAACCCGCTCGATTAAACTGCAGTTGTCCACGTGTGTTGATGTAGCATTCAATTTTAGCGCCGATGCGTTTTCTCCATATTACACATTGTGAACGCTACACATTGATGAGATTATTAATGCTTATGTGCAATGTCTAGATGTAGAAAATACATTCATCGTATAGTAGTTGTTATCAATGTTCTTGTCAATACATGTACTATCATCATTATCAAAATCATAAAGGAGGAGTAGAAAGAAAAGAAGAAGAAGAAGAAGAAGAGGAAGAAGAAGAAGAAGAAGAAGAAGAAGAAGAAGAAGAAGAAAGAAGAAGAAGAAGAAGAAGAAGAAGAAGAAGTGGAAGAGGAAGAGGAACCGAAGAACCTGTGAAATAACCAGTGGGTTCTGGAATTAGATATAATAGCGCCACCTTTAGTTCTCTGTCGGTGAAGTACACGCCGTCGGCTGCCACTACAGTGGCTGATATTCTCTGATTTGAAAGCACGCATGAAAACATTCAGTTAAATCTCGTACGTTCCTGAATATGACTGGATGTGCCATATATCCGTACCAATACTGATCAATGCCTGCTTCAGAGTCTAAAAACACACAAACATGCGTAATGCGCATCTATTAGTGTCCAGCGGCAGTTCCAGGTGGGGGAGCAACGGGCGCATGCCCCCCCCCCTTTCTTTCTTTCTTTTCTTTTTTTTTTTTTTTGGTTAAAACAAAAGAAATAACAAAAAACGGGGGCACGTGCACCCCCTTTAATGTTGTAAAGATGCCCCCCCCCCCCCTTTACAGAATTCCTGGATCTGCCCGCCCCTGATGTCTCACAACTCTTTAGCACCCCAGGTTAACTTCATGAGTCTTTTGATTTTCTGTTCTTTTTATTGTGCCATTGTGAGAGCTAGAGCATGGCATAAGATGATTAACAGAGATAACAATGGAATGGTAATAACAAACTTTGTCATAAAATGCAGTACATGCATTCTTCCATGCTGTTTTCTTGGTCTTCCCGCCCCTTTCTTCTCTCTCTAGCTACCAACTCTCTCTTGCCTTCTTCCTCTTACTCTGATTGCTATCCATGAAGGATCACTACTTCATTGATCAAATGAGTGCAAAAAGGGCATTCTAGCTGAACAACAGATTGTACAGCTCTTTGCTTTTCAATGGCTAATTGAATGCATGGATTCACCAAATTGCACAACTCCACTTCCAACACGCTTCCAAGCGGCATGGCATGTGAGATACATACACGGCAAAGCACACAAATAAATCAAACAAACATTACAGTTATGATGTCACATCAACATTTTCTCATACTTTAGAGACTTTATTTCATTTTCAAGAGCAGTATTTGTCATCGCAGTTCTTGTTGCAGCAGAGATTCCATCCCCATCACTTATGCCCTGTTGGAGATTCAATTATTTCATACCGAAATTATTTGCTGTCCAATTTATTGCTGCCATGAATATCCCCCTACCAATACACACACTAATACACAAACATACACACACACACACACACACACACACACACGTACACACACGGCGTGCACACACACACAAATAAAAACACTGGAGTTTCACAAACAGGTTCACCTCTTTGGAAGTTGAAGGTAGATTTGAACAATTTGACGAAAGAAAAAAAGACAAGAAAAAAAAATTGACCAATGAATGGCAGTAAATCATTCAAAATTGTTGTTGTTGAGTTTTTTGGCGTTTTTCAGTCAGACTTGACTATTTACGCCATTCAAAACAATGTCCACTTCGTAGTTCTGGTACCAGTCTGGGTCACATGATCTAGATGTCACTTGTTTGATACTTCTCTTTAGATCATCTACTGGAGGGTAGACTGCTCATCAACCATGCCTCCAAGTGACTTGGTTTAAAAATCAATAAAAGCCTACCAGCGTATGTTGGATGAAAACAACTCAATCCTCGATACATCTTGAGCATATTCAACAAAGAAAACAATAAAAAAAAAACTTTGGCAAAATCCATGTGCACCTCTTATCATATTCATGGTCTCATGATAAAGGCAGATTTTGGATGCAGTACCTTTTGGGTACCTTGGTGAACCATATACACTTGTATTAGCATTTTAACCTGTTGAGGACAGACTGATTTTGCTACAACACGCATTTCCCATAGACACCTGCCCAAGTATACTTGGGACTCGTCCTCAACGGCTTGAAGACCCTGTAAAGCATGTGGGGTGACAGGCCCGTTTTGGATATACAGTGTATTTGATAATCCCCATAATCAATTGCGTACAGCCGTACCACTGATCTCCATGTAAGTACACACACAGCCGCAGAATCTCAACTGGAGTCAACCATTGATTACTCATGGGGATACGCTACAATGCACATGTCCACTGATCGGTACTATTTGTGGTTTTTGTATGTACCTCGACAGGCAGTGAACTAACTGGACTACCCATGAATCCCCATGCTACCAGGTCCTTAATGTTTCTTACTTTCCCCCTACCCCAGAAAAAAGAAAATAGATGTTTAATCTTGCTTTCATAACACTCATCTCCAACTGTCTTCTTTTTGATTTTATCAAGAACTTTCTCTTCAGGTTATACAGGGAGACATGTTATCATTGGTCTTCTAAAAATTTGTGAAACATACTTGCAAAATATATAATGGTGTACACTAGGCATGTACTGTGGATGCCAGACACAAGAGGCACCAAGATAATGTACAACTGGAAGCCCAAAAAGGAACTGTCCTCAGACAGACCAAGGAAAATGTTGGGAGGACCAAATCAAAGAAAATACAAAAGAAGTAGTATCTTGTCATCTTAAATTCATCAGTTGAGAATGATAAGGGCATTAAGCCTTCTCATTCTCGACAGACAAATTTGTGTAGGGTCTCTGAGAAAAACAGTGTTTTTAGTCACTGAGAGAGCTACCATACTGAAACAAAAACAGATAAAGAAAGAAAGAAAGAAAGAACAGAAGAACTTTGACAAAGTGAAGACAATGACCCTTGACAGAACTGAATGGCGATGTCTGCTTAATCCATTTGAGGACTGGCTGATTTTGCTATAACACATGCTTCTCATAGACACATGCACAAGTATACTGGGACTAGTCTTCAACAGGTTAAAAGTGCATAGTCCCGGTAGTGTAGAGGGCGCAGTTGATGATACTGCCGATCACCGTAAGCATTGATACGAAGATTACCGAAGTTGAGCTGTCATCAAGAGTAAAGTGCGTAGGTGTTGCTAAGTAACGTTGCCTTCGTTGTCTTCTCTGCGCATCGCACAGTCTGTAGTAATGCCAGGATGCGTGCATATGTGCTTGTTATTATGACATCACAAAAGAAGTTTGCTAAAGCTGTCATCCCCCTCAGCCGAATCATGAGCCGAACTGTGATCCGACCACTGACTACAGTGAATCAGACTTCTTCAGATTCAGGGAAGTGGGCCATAGCGTAAGCGCTAATGAGGAGTCGATAGCGTAGGTCTCTATAGGAAACATGCGCCGTGCGCCCGCGTACGCATTTGACTAAAACACCGGGACCATGCACCTTTAAGAGACTTTCAATGGACAGGCCAACCAGCTTACAGGCATCAGGGTGAGAGAGGTAAAATGTGAGAGACAGGATGAGTGGGTTCCTGAGTTTTTCTTAAACATGCAGCCAGTGTCACATGACCTGCTATCTTATGTAACAACACACTTGCATAGCAGAGAAGACGACTTTCGTCTGCAGTAGACACTTGTTATGAAGAACGCCGATACGGCAAAATCTCATCACTATGAAAAAAGTTGTTAAAAAATTTTGGAAAGTTCTTTGTATCTCATCTCCTTTAGAACCCTGATACAAATCCTGGTACGACAAATATATTTCTTTGTCATATGTAGCTGGTTTGAAAAGTTTGGAGTTCGTTTTACAAATTCAATCTCTTTTGTGATGTTCATCATGATAAAAGGAAATTTTGATAAAACAAATAATCTTTTTTTTTCTGAAGAACTTGTCATGGTAAGAGTATGCTTCTGTTGATTCAGTAAGTAGAGTAACAACTTTGCTAACTCCATCAGTAGTCACACAGGGGCTGCATTAATGTTTTGCTGCATATGGAGGATGTAAACCTCTTGACAACAAGCTTTTGTTTGCAGAACTGGTATATCTTAATTGTCAGAATGCAACATTTTCTGGATATCATTGTAGGATATAGTGCACTCCCGTTATAACGAAATGCTCGGGACCGGCAGTTTTTATTCGTTATAACGAAATTTCGTTATAAACGAACAAATACAATATATAACGAAAACAAGGAAGCCACGCATATATGATATTCTGTTTGTTGAATACTCATCATACGCTGGAAAGCTATGTGAACAATAAAACAAATAATTAATCAATTTCAGATTATTGTATTACAATAACGCAAGTTCCCCTCGGAAACTGTGGGTGACACACCAAGCAAAGACACAGTGATGTGATGCATTCGCCCATGCAGAGAAGCTGTAAATGCCTTTTTCCGCTACGTATTTTCGAAAGCAATCCACATTTCGTTATAACGGAGCACATTTCTTTTGTTTTTCTTTGTCAGTGGTGCTCGGAAAAAACTTCGTTATATCGAAAATTTCGCTATAACCGTGTTCGTTATAAGCGAATTTTGTACCATAGACTTTAATGGCGATAATTTTGGGACCAGAAGTTTTACTTCGTTATAACGAAATTTCGTTATAACCGTGTTCGTTGTAACGGGAGTGCACTGTATAAAAACACAAAACAATAGGGACATTAATATCCTTATTTGATAATGTATAAAACATGCACTCACATTGTGCAATCACTCAGGTGTGCATTTACAAATGACCATTCTGTTTGTACACATGAGTCCCATGACATCAATTTTGCACAGATAGACCATAATGCAGTACAATCACTAACAATCAAACTCTAGTCAAGTCAAATCAAGCATGAAATTCCTCTGAGTTGTCAGTGGATGCTACAAGAACATACTGTCGACCGGCGGTGGGCTGACATTACCCAATCAATTGCATTGCTTGGCATTTGCTGGTTAATAACACAAAGATCAATAGTCCCACAGGCAGTCATTTGTGTGGTAAAGATAATCCTTGAAACGCAGCCACACTCCCCACTGCTGCTCAGAATATCCATTGTAGATACACAGATGTATCTTCATCGACATGTTGATGAATAGTTATCCTGCACTGGCAAAGTTTGAGGCTTTATTGCACCAGGCAGGGTGCCAGGTAAGTCTCCAGTATCACAATTCCTTCCTCTTTCTCATAAGTTTGTTTCATTTATCAAGGCATCCACCAGTTCACTTGAGGTCAGGTGCTTGCCAATCATATCTGAAGCAAGACAAAAAAGGAAATCAGTAGAAAATTACTGACAAGGGAAAAGAAAACAACTCCACTTTAACATCAAAGTGTTCCAAGTGGAACTCTAGTACTCTTAACTTGAACACAAACAACATGAAATTTCAACAGTACAGGTATCTCAAGTTTGAAGTCCTACCAACTTAAGTATGACAAAAGTTTTAATATAGTTTACTCTGAATTTTAACACTTTCATCATAAAACAGGATGAAACAACTAATGGCACTGTCAAGTGGTAAGTGTTAAGGTATATACTGGTACTTCCAGTAATGTTATGTACAAAATATCACACCTGCTTTGACTTGCTTGCTTGGAAGTACAGAAGATTGCAGAAAGTTGATGTATTTGAAAAAAATGGCATACAGAGAATAAATAAATCAAATCAAATCAAATCAAATCAAGAAGAAAAAGGAAAAGAGGACTAATAGGACTAAGAGGACTAAGAAAAGACTAATAATAAAGAACACAACAGAAGGAAAAAGAGAAGAAGAGGAATAAGAAGAGGGCTAAAAAAAGGAATGACCAATAACTCCTCTGCTATAAACACCCACTGCATTTCTTGGCAAACTTTGTCAGATCTTGGATCTCTCGGTTAAACACTGACCGTGCTGAACTGGCAGAACATCCACCATTACTGCAGTGTCCCATACGCATGCGCATGCGGGGAACCACAGTAATGGTGGATGTACTGCCAGGTTCGCTTGGTCTATACTCACTCTGCACCAGCAAGGATGGTTCTTTCCCGCCCCCGTGGGAGAGCATCTCCCGCCGGTATCGCTCCCCGGTGGTCCTGCTTAGGGGGTCCTCGGCAAAGCACCTATGCCAGACCTGCGAGGCCACCGCTCTGGAGTACAGGTAAGAGTAGTACTTGGCCCCGTAGCCCACCAGGTGGCCAAACCTCAGATGCCATGCCTTGTTGTGGGGAGGGAACAAGAAACGGAAAACATGGAGAAAACAGAATACTTTCATCTTCAAGAAAAACTTGTACATGTCCTGCAAGGCGGCATGACAATATCATCAGGAAAAATTTGAAGACTCAGAAACAAAGTTTTCTGTAATATAAAGTTGTATAGTCATAATGTTTCATCACAGACTCTTGTCTATTCTCTTTCATTTTTCATAGAATGCAGTGAAGAGTATGCAAATATTTCATTTTTAATGAATAAAGGAAACACATTTACCTAGGACACTTCAAGACTCCTTGAGGAGATTTGAACATCATAAGTCTATGAGTCTACTTTTCACAGAAACTCAGTTTTCACAAATTTCTCCTGTTAATGGAACATGACATTAGAACAAGATGCCTGTACTGTAGCTTCAAATCCTGCACCATCATAAATCTCTTGAAGAAGCAATGGGAGATGAAAGTGTCAACACGCAATCAATCTTGGTTGCATAACTTTTGACAAATCTGGTTGTTTTATCTCTACAGAGTGTCAGGGTTCCTATTATACAAGGCAATAAGAAACCTTGACCCCACCAACTGACATCTCAGCATGCTTGCTATGAAAAAATGCAGGCAAAGTCATCTAGAGGAGGGCATTAGACAGAGGGATGCGGTCAGCAAAGGACTTACGGAGCCCTGGACGTAGGGGATGCTGGAGTGCTGCCTCTGGATGTCCGCCAGGATGTCGATGGTCGGCTTCCCGAGAGGGTGGTCCCCGTGGAACACCTGATCCAAGATGGAGTAGAACACCTGGGTCTGCATCTCGTAGGCGGACCCAAACTTCTTGGACTGACACAGCCTCGTGATCATCTCCTCTGGCAGAGTCTGGTGATGGGTGGGGGGGGGGGGGGGTGGGGAGGAGAGAAAGGTCAGTTAGAGCACTTAGCAACCATTACTGAAGAGAGAAAATATTTTGAAGAAGTTGTTTTGAGTCTAGATATGAATAAATATTTGTGGTAGTTGTGGTGGTGGCATTAGTTGTGGTATTGATAGCAGTGGTGGTGGTATTACTGTTGGTGGTAGTACTGGTGGTGGTAGTACTGGTGGTGGTAGTACTGGTAGTGGTAGTACTGGTAGTGGTAGTACTGGTGGTGGTAAAAGTGGTAACAGTGGTGGTGGTAATACTGGTGGTGGTGATAGTGGTGGTGGTGGTAGTACTGGTGGTGGTGATAGTGGTGGTAGTAATACTGGCGGTGGTAATAGTGATGGTGGTAGTACTGGTGGTGGTAATAGTGGTATTGGTAGTACTGGTGGTGGTGATAGTGGTGGTGGTAGTACTGGTGGTGGTAATAGTGATGGTGGCAGTACTGGCAGTGGTAATAGTGATGGTGGTAGTACTGGCGGTGGTAATAGTGATGGTGGTAGTACTGGCGGTGGTAATAGTGGTGGTAGTAAGACTTCCTCTCCCTCAACCCTTCTCTCTCTGGCCATATCATTTCTTGCTTCAAATGTCTCCCATCACTTTCTTTCTTTCTCCTTCTCTCTTTCTCAATATTCCTTTTTCTTGATACTTCAAACCTCCTCCCAATTCTTTATTCCCTTCTTTCTCTTCCTCTGTCTAACTTGAAAACTCCTTCATCCCTTTCAATCTTTTCTTCTTTTCTTTCTCTTTCTCTCTTTGCCTTTCTTTTTTTTTTCTACTTCTAACTTCAAACCACCTCCACCCATTTCTTTCTTTGTTTCATTCTTTCTCCATCTCTTCATCTCATTCTCTCTATCTCTCATTCCCTCAATCCCTCAATCATGTTTTCCTTCCACGGGCAAGCTATCTTGTACCTCATTAGTCTGATGGTGTCTGGCAAACTCTCTCAGCACTCGGTAGTCGTTGGCAAAATACTCCATGAGGATGGAGGGAACCTCAGCAAAGTCGGTGGAGCACCTCGTTCCTGTCACATGCTGGTAGCGGGTGCGGCCCAACATGGCTGGGGAAAAAGGACAGGCAGTTCCTTCAGCATGATATATATCTTTTAAGAATATGCATTTATACTCATTAGTGAATACAGCACATATCAGCTTATGCTAAATACCTCGAAATTATAGATAATTCCCTTTCTTGCTTTCTTCAGTATTTTCATTATGCAAGTTGTGAAACGAAAACTTTGTTCACCTGAAACAAAATACATACGTGGAGAATTTGCGGTATGGATATTTTTATGCTTTCTGCATTATAAAAACTAGCGTAAAAATTTAAAGTGCACCGGTATTAGTAGAGCAAGTTTCCGGCTACAAAGAACAAAACATATGACTGTAGCAGCATAATAAAAAAAAAAGCATGATGATGTCATGCCTTTGGAGAAGAGTTGATTAAATAAACAAGCATCTTGAGTATTGGACCTCCATTCCAAGGCAACATGGCATGTCCTAAATGTGAAGCAGGTCAGATGTTTGCTTAATCCATGATTTATGAGTCATAAAAAAATACTACAGCAATCAATCAAGACATTTGCATTGCATTCATTTCATATGAATTTTGCTTGGGCTGAGAACATATCCATGATAATTTGATGCCACAGGCTGTTTTCTGGATGAAATATGATAGATACAAGCTTGGAAATCAGGATTATGGGTCATTACACCGAGATATGTACAGAGTATGATAATCGGAGAGACCAACTTACAATGCAGTGCATGGCCAAATTCATGAAATAGATTCTCCATCATCTGGAAAACAAAACGAAAAAGTAATAGATCAGACGGGTAACCATCGTAAGATTGAAAGGTATCGTTTACCATTGTGAGCAGTGATTTAAATAATGTTCAAGTTATCAAATTTGATACGTATGAGTAGGTCAGTTGTATCACAAAAATCCTGTCATATGTTTATTTTGCAATAAAGCCTCACATATAAGGAGATATCACCATTTTTCTCAATAAACCACAACTGTAGATGCCTATTCTATGACAATTTCAATATAACTATTATTCTTATTTTGTATATCTACAATATTTAACATTGATTACACTGATTAAGATTTTCACATAGGTTGTTTTTATCCCTAACCCATATTTTAGAACTATTTTGAAGCACTAAAGCTGGGTATTTCTTTCATCTGCAAATGGTAAATAATGCCTTGAACCATCTCTTCACGCTGCTGCAAACTGCTGTGAATAACATCTTTAGCACCTGATTCCCACTTATATGCATTAACTTCATAGCAGAAGTACCCTTGCAATATTCACATACTTAATTTCCCTGCTACACACACGCTGCATGTGACTTGAGTACAGCAATTCAAACAATTTGATCTTTAGCTGACCATTAATTCGAGTCACATATGATAATGATAATAACTGTGATTTTAAAAAGCACAAAATTATTATTATCACACTACATATCATGGGACACTTGAAGGATGACCAAGAATGAAAGATCTTGTGAAGTCAGAAATAAAAAAGAAAGATAAAAGATGATAAAAATAAAAGATCATGTTTTCAAAGACTTGACTTTGCTGCTACAAGAGCAGCATGTGACTTGACTTGAGTAAAGCAATTCAAACAATGTAACCTTAGTTGACCTGTACTTGGAGTCACATATGATAATGATAACAACTGTGATTTACAAAAGCACATGATTATTATCATTTTACATATTACTAATGGGACACTGGAAGGATGGTAAAGAATGAATGATCTTGTGAGTACAAAATAAGACACAGAAGCACACAAAAGCTCTCAAATGCTGGCTTCCAGAAACTTACCCCATGTGTGAGTAGAGGTAGGGACCCTGGTCTGGAGGATCTGTACGTAAAACGATCAGAAACTGGTTATTATCAGAATCTTCCTAGATTTATTCATTGTCAAATTGTCATGCAATTGTCTTCTCTGCCAGTACAAGATGGTAAATTTTTCTCTTTCTTCTACCCCAACAACATTGATTCATGTTATCTGAATGGATCATATTGAGCTCCAAATTCTGTACGTATTCACCAAGGAGGTATTGAAATATTTAGAACTGGCACATCAATCACGCTGTCCTTTAAAATTGCAAAATTAATGGCTGGAAAGCTACATCCAGCGGTAACAAGATTTTTTCAAATTCCCCTTGGTTATAATATGACGAACATTTGCCAAGTACTCCAGACTGGGATAGATTGGGGCATCGCTTTCACAGGATAGAGTGCTGGTAATATTTCCATGGCACATCTTTCTAAACACTAAAAGAGGACAAAACATCATTGAACAGGACATATTTCTTTATTACATACAAAACTAACAGAACTTCTGTATAAAGTTCATCTTATTGAAGGAAGAAAATAGAATACATATAAAATAAATTGTACTCATGGGTTGAAGAAAACAAAACTAAAACAGTCCCCTAAACATTCAAAAGTTATGGAAACAACATGTACAAGTGTATAAAGAAATGACATTCAACAGTAGTTATAAGGATATTTTGCCGGACAATACATCACAGCAGTCCAAAGAAATGTCAGGTCCACCAATATCTCAGCTTCAGCTTGCCATGTACTTGTCAAACCTGAGAAAAGAACTCATCTTCCCCAAATGCATACAGAGATAAATTTGTGTTCTGAGCTTTCTAGCGATATTCAAGCTTGCAGGAGAGTGCAAGACAAGAAAAGTGGAGGATGATTAGAAGAAATGGAATTTCCAGGAGGGGAAAACTTACGGCAAGCTGCAGGCCAGGACTATCCTGGGAAGCTGGTAGGTGCCGTCGTCCAGGAGTCTTCCCCCTCGGATGGTGAAGTGGCAGTCCTGGTGTGGCTTGCCTGGCCTATCAAAGAAGTCACAGTAGATGTATCCCAGCAAACCCTCCTCCTTGTGTTTCACTGCCTTTCAGTATCAAACACACAAGAAGAGCATCCGTGCAGTCAATACTCCTATAAAAGGCTTGGGCATTCAAGCACTCAAAAACGAACCAGAACAAACTAATCTAATGCATACTGTACCATACTATCCAGATTTGGAGCGTTCAAGCACTGTGTGGAGAAAATGTACCTCATGAGCTATTTTTAGAGAGGGTCACGCATTTTGTAGCAGCAAGGTCAGTCACCTGGCATGCTTCAATAGCTACTTACAGATGTCCTGATCAAAGGAATAAATTCCTTGCATTATGACATATGTGTGTGCTACGCGCATTATTCTCATGACAACTTCTGGTATGGTTATGGTACACTTTTGCAGCACATCTGGAAGTAGTTCACTTTTGGCTCGCTATAGGACGATATGGTACACTTTAAGAGTCTTTGAGTGCTCCTCTGGCGCAGGTACGGTATGGTACGGTTCACTTTAGGAGAGTGCACAAACACACCCTTGGTCTAAGTGGAGGGTCTAACAGTTGAGCATAAATACAGTTGCACGTGGATATGTACGTTTATGTTGTTATGAGCAGGTCTATGTGTCAAATTTAGTGTTAAATGTGGCGCGGCTTTTAACAAGTGGTAATATCAACCCGTTGAGGATGAGTCCCGAGAATACTCGGGCAGGTGTCTATGGGAAATGTTTGTTATAGCAAAATCACTCCATCCTCACAGGGGTTAAGTGGTGCCTGTATGAGTAGTGTAGCCAATGTTGTACATGTACGTCCTCATGTTTTTCCCAAATGAAAATACCAATCAATCTGTCTCTCAGGGAAGGAAATAAAATGGAGGGCTAATATGTGAAAATGTCAACTAGCAGTACATGGTGCATGTGAATACTGCGTTACTTCACCTCACACAAAGGGGGGGGGGGGGGGGGAGAGCAAGAGTAGTGGTCTGTGCCACATGCCTTCCTGGACAAATGTGAACGTTACTGACCCTATGAAGTTTATCAAAGGTCACTTATGATAGAAAATGAAAAGTACCACTGAAATAAATTACATCATTCCATGGAAACAAAGGGGAAAAATCTCAAGGGCCAACTTCAATTCCAGACCGACATTGTGAAGCAGTTGAGCGGTTTCACATTTGTACTGCACTACAGGGCTGATCTGAGATCACTGTGCAGCACTTTCTTACCAGCTTTAGCACATCTGGAGCCCACACCTCCCCATGCTCAGGTGGTAGATTCTCCAGCTCTATGTCATAGAGTCTGCCCACAATGACCTGCAGACCTTCCATGCATGCTCCGAGGGAAAGGTAGGGTGTGTAGTCCGAGGGACTGATTGCAAATCTAAAAATGGAATGAAGAAATGCTAGAGCTCACCCACACCATTCCAATATGAAGGTACAGTGTATGCTGGAATTTGGATACCACAGTGACTAAATTACTGCAATGACATAGATGTGACAATTGCTCATACAATCACAGAGTTTTCTCTCTGTAATTTGCATATTTCTGTGTGCAAACATGCCAAGTCAATCAAAATGAATTTTGAAAGAGCAGAAATAGCTATATCAAAATAAAAAATCAAAATAAAAGTTATGTCAACGTCACTCAAATTCATCGCAGAGAAACTACAATATCTCATTTAAATTCTGAAATCACATCTATGGATTAAACAAAGAGAATAGACACGCCACGTCTATGTCAGTGCGTACTTATTATTGTATGTCTGTCTGCATAGGTGGTGCATCTCATGCATTTGCACGACTGAAATCTCCATACTTAATGGACTGGTTTGAAACTACCTTTGAGAATTTGGCCTCAGTCTCTAAATGACATGTGAAAACAGTCATAAGTACGTAGTAGTTAGAATACGCACTACTGGAATTTTGTAGTTTATACAGTATCTGGAGATATATGAAAATCAAAATGTGTAGTAGTCTTTGAAGAAGGCGCCATTTAACCTGGCATTTCTCATTGATAACTGTAGGGGATATCATGCAATTATGGTACTTCCAAGATCTTGAAGTGATTAAAAGACACTACTTTCAGTTGTTACCTTTCACTCCGTGTGGCACCCATGTAGAATGGTGGGTCCCAGGCGAAGATTTCCTAGTAGCAAAGTAAATATGGACAGTCTGGATATCAATGTGATGTATCAACAAAATACCTGGGAGATACATGTATGAGCATTTGAAATGTGTTACTCCTCTTTTAAAAAGTACAGTCAAACCGGCCTTAGTGGCCACCTGCGGTATACACAAGTTTGACCGTAATTGCAATTATCACAACATTTTTTACACATGACATGACTGGGTTTCAAGACCAGCATATTATGTTGAAGTAAGTACATAACTATCACTAAGATATAAACAGCATTCCTCAATTTCCAGTGTTTATTCTTAAAAGCAAAAGACACATTCTGCAGAGGACTTACCGAAGAAGTTGGATTACACCGAGCTTTCACTTTCCTCAATTCACTCAGTTCTGCCTCAACTCTGCAAAGAAAGAGAAAACAACCCTCTACTCATACACATATCAAATATTCAACCATCACATTCATGTGTATGCAATAGTCTGCTTGAGCGCTGAGTGCAAAGATATGTAATATTTGATTCACAGACTTTAAAGTGAATGTGATTGAAAGCACTTGTACGTAAGATATTTGTCAAAGTATAATAGGAAGATCCTCCAAAGTGTTCTAAGTACAAAGTAGGTCTTTTACTTTTTGGTAAATGTCACCATAGTGTTTATGAAATATTGCTTCTGCAGGAGTTTTGAGAAATGCAAAGACGAGTTTGTAATGAGTGATACACAGCTAACATTTCATTTATGATTGATGTTCAACAGTCTGGTTCTAATGCACTTTAATTTTGGAATCATCTCATACTCGAAGCAGTTTATCACAACCTCAAGAGCAGGCGACAGATCCGAATATTATACATTTCGTGCACCACATACTGTTCCATAACTTGATTGTAAAACACTGTTTCCCTACTGTTGCAAGCTTATTGTCATCATTTGCGTTAGGTCACAAATCATATTTATGGTTGTCTTTTCAACAAAATACCACATACCGATACATAGATAAACCTAGATTTTTCATAACTTTTAATACGGTTAAAACAAAATAAAACCGACTTTCCTAAACCTACCAACTCCATTTCATGCCTTTGGTGAGGCATGTGCGATGTTTTTCACTTCCCCTCTCATTAATCTAAAAATCTGAACTTACTGAGGTAACAGTCTGAATGGTATACCCCTGTCTGGAACAGCAACCACCACCATTAGACTGTGACCCACACTGCCATTGACTCCCACTAAATGGATTTCACTGGGGGCTTCCGGGAGACAGAACTTTTGATCCTGCCCTCGCCTGCGGAACATCTCTAGATCTGTCCCTGTACACCACAAGCTTCATACGCAGGGAAAATACCATATCAGGGCAATTACCCACCCCCCCCCCCAACCCCCATCCCGGCTAAATACTGGTTAGTGATAAGGTTAGAGTAAAGATTATGGTCAGTGTTAGGGTTAGGTTCACGATTAGGATTAGGGGAAGGAGAAGGGGAAGGGGAAGGGTAATTGCCCAGGGGGCAATTGCCCTAGACCCAGAAAATACTGCACCTCATACAAAATGCACTGATTCCTGCTATAAAAGGGGAAAAAAAAGTACTTAGAAAAAATACTGAGGGGGAAAGACATAAGTTTTGCTTCCCCAGCCTGACCTGTCAAAGAGCTTCTGAGAAGTTGAAGAGAGGAAGGCCATGACATTCTCTGGACTGCCTGCCATGGTCCCCCTCAGGGCCCGGTGGGCCCAGGTCGGGAAACCCACGAGGTTGGCCAGGCGATGGCGCCCTGACAAAAGATGGTCCAGAATCTGTGACTGGTCCCTGTTTGGGTGCAGGTAGATCTTGTAGGCTGCCTCACGCACCTGTACAGCACCAAACAGGCACAAATTATCATAGGTCTGGCTTGGGTGGACAGTTTGCAAGATGAATCAATGAGTTCCATTTCATATACGTACTTGTTCTGTCTCTTTTTCTGATCCATTAGAAACATATCAAACTGCATAAATATCAATATAGCTGCATATGAAGATACTTATTGTCAGTGACAATTTGAATTCAAACAGAATGAGAAAAAAAAAATGCTTTGCAAATATAACAAAAAAGAGAGAAGAAAACAGACCACTTTAAGAAGAGCTTCCTCACAATTTATCTGAAGCGAATGTGGTGATATGGATACAATTTATGGAAAAAACTGGAATACTTCAAAGTCACAAAAATTTTGTACACAAAATTGGATTAATTTATTTAATGTCAACACTATGTTTTCTTATTTTGGACATAGAAACAAAATTTATAGGGTACCAACAGACAAGTTGGTTGCTCTGTATGACAAGTTTTGTAGAGCAAAAACATGTTGCCATGTACAAATGGACATATGCAGCGCATTCCCATTATAGTAAACATGGTTATCAAGAAATTTCATTACAACAAATTGGAAATTCAGGTGTAATTATTTTCTAAATATCTTTATGTATCTAATTCATTTGAATATAACACAATTTCTGTAGAACAAAAGAAAACTACTGGTCCTGAGGACCTCATTATAATGGGAGTTGCTTGTGATTGCACAAGATCTTCTACAAGAAATCAAGCCAAAGTACATGCTGCATATGCCATATATTTAGCGACTCTAACTTTTTGCGGGTCAGGACTTCCCGACAATCTTGAGAGTGGTAAAATTTGCAATTGTGGAGTACAGTACGTAGAAATGTGTGTGTGTACGTCACATTCATGTCAGGATGAGAATTAATGCTTTTGTGTGTTTTTAGATTCGCAAAAAGCACCCGACTCACAAACTTCGCGAAAAATAAAAACTTCGCCAAATATTTGTCACATAGAGTAGATTCTCCACCCACTTACGAAGTCGTTGGGACTGTCGCTGTTGAGAGAATTGATTGTTACGTTGTCTCCATCCACTGTAAAGCAGTAGTGGAGGTGTTGTGGGAGCTTGCTCTTGGCAACACTGTGCCCCACCTGGGTGTTGTGGAGAAAGTGGCTACCAAGTGTCAGCAACTCCTCGTTCAGCGCCACAAACTGCTTTCTCTGCAAAGACAGAAAACAGACATATAGGACAATCAGAATCTTTATTCCTATTCAGCCACAACAGATTAAACACTGTCAAAGCCAGCATGTGATCTTTAGTGAATTCAGCATTACTATTCCTAATGTATAAGGCCCACACTTGCATCACTCTATACATTCGTTGCTGTTTGTTTTTTTAGTAGATAGTGCTCTGTTGATTGGGAAAAGAACATAAAAACTGTTTTGGACTTGTCAAAGCAAACTCACATGAAGGTACAAAGGAAAATCATAATATTTTCATTAGAAAAAGTCAAAACTCTTTCATAACTCATAAGGTTATGCATACATGAAACTATCATTCTACCGGATGAGTTCAGAATTGTATTGTATCGACAAATGTTGATTACTTCAGATAGGACTGAGGATGTGACAGTTTCCACAGACACCACTATTGACCGATCGAAAAATAAAGGTGTTTCCTCTCATTCGACTGCTGTCGTGAGCAGAGCAGATGGCATATCATGTTTCAGTCCAAATGTGACAATGGATGCATTTATCTAAAAATTTTCTGAGGCAGAAGCACAATCCTAAACGCGATTAAAGGCATTTGAGGTATTTTCCGGCGATAAATACACGCGACCGTGTTATCAAATGCATTTAGAACCTCCAACTTGAAATGCCATTCAAAGACGATGTGAAATGCATCTAAGACCGTGATTGCCTTTCTGCCAGTAGATAAATGCAATGCAGTTTCGAAGTGTGTTTATATTTTCGAACTGCCAATCAGTAAGGTCAACTTCCCGTATACACGTTGTCGTTTACCAAAAGGCGTGCCCATCAGTTGACCTCTACTTTGTGGGTCGAACAGCACAAAGCAGCTCCGCAGTAACAAGACACAAATTGTGATTATATGATGTTTAGATAAGCAATGACACCCTGAGAATCATGTTTCAAACCACGGTCATAAATGCCATTTAAAACGCATTTTAAAATGTGATTCTCTCTCTTGAGTTAGGTACACACACCTTTAGACAGACAGAGCAAGTGCCAAAGTCAAAAGAATTGTAGCTGAGCTTCTTGGATCCATCTGCCTGTTTATTGTTGTCATCTTTTTTTTCTCTCTTGGTAAAATAGGTGTTACAGATTTGCACATGATGAACTGTCACTGTTACTGCTAAAGGATCAACTCAGTATTGAGAAGCTGGTATATGGGACAACTGACCTTGCTTTCTTCCAGGTGAATTCCGCTCTGCTCAAAGTCAAACATGAACAGCTGGGCCACCCTCTGAGTCTCCTTATCCATCGACGACATCACCGCCGTGCTGTCCAGGAGGCGACGCAAGGACCGGTGCAGTTCCACATTCGTGTTGAGTCTGCGTGAAAGAACAGATGACAGATGAAAATACTGTACAACACGATATTTTCGCGGCATGAAATTTTCGCGAGTTGCCTCTAACATTCAATGCATATAGTGTAGACAAGAACTTTCACATGCGTTTTAATTTTGCAAATCTTGGCTCTCGCAAAATTCGCGAAATTAAAATGCACGCAAGCATTCCTCGTTTTATAGTACTGAGAGCAAGCTCTCATACTGGAGTACAAAGACTACCAAGTCATTTTGCTCCTGTCCTTAGCTATGACAATATTTCCCTACTACTGTTGACAGAAGACATCCCTGCACACGGGAAATAATGGTCATTTTAAAAATCTAGCCATTTCTAGACTCTAGACCTGGGTATCAGTGTATGATTCCTTTTACAGGTCTCCCAACATTCCCACATCCAAATAAGGGAGATTCCACACAGTGATCAGAGAGATATCATCTGTGTGTTACATGCATTTCAATGGGCGAAAATAATTTCCAAATCAGGGAGATTTTAATATTCTCTTATTCGGACATGAACAGATTTTGACATTTTCAGGGAGACTCCTGCAGAATCTGGGAGACTTGGCAGCTCTGCTTTGATTCAGCAAGATGATTCTGATTCGAGAAGATCTCCCTGCAAAGACAGTTTAGATAGTGAACTGCATTCGTCAGCATACAGACAGCATTTACAGCAGGTACAATTAATTCAAGTGCAAATGAAGTTTGTTAGAAGTAAAAATTTTGACTTTGTGTGGGGTCAAAGTCGAGGGATAAATTTACAATCCTTCTTCCTTTTTTCTCTTTCTGCAACCAATACTTGTACCAGAAATTAAATGTAGCTTGATGATTCACAATGACTATACTTGAACCTGTCATCATGGAAGCATTACGAAAATGCTCTATTGTCTACAGGACAAACAATGTGCCTTAACAATTTGGAAGTGTTATGCAAATATTGCTGTTGGAATCGATATGAAATGCAACCAAAGGGAATATATCACTACAGAGGCTATCAGAGTATCCTGTATTGGTCAGAGATGGCAAGCAGTCTATACTTACACTTCAACCGTGGCACTGACCGCCATGCACGCACTCTCGGCAGCTTTCCGGAAGTTTTCGTCTGGGTGTGCTATCCTCACAAAATCAGACTGGAAAAGAATTCAAGGTAAGTCTTTAATTCATCAATGCTTGCATTAATGGTAATGGTAAGAGTCCCTGAAAGAGCGTGATAATCCTTGGTGAGGCTACCCTGGGCAAATAAAAACTCTCATTCTTCTCATTATTAATACTTCGATCATATCTCAGACAACAGTTATCAAGACGATCATTGACGAAAACGATCTCATCCATACCCACTCTTATCCCAATGTACCTAATATATGTGTTTGAATGTATTACAAGGACAGGGAAAAAAAAACAAACACAAACTTTTCTCACCAGGTCAGCGACCCTGCACAGGGCATCGGAGAGTTTATCAAAGATGACCACAATTTCCGGACATGGCTGGGAGTGAATGACCTGTTGCAGAAGGTCATTGACCTCTGCCAAGGACTTCTCCTGCGCTTCAAAGAAACCCTCTGGTCGCGTCAGTTCTGGCATTCCAAACAGACCCTGAAAATTGTGAAGAGTTATGAATTAGAAAAAAGATTACAGCATACACAAGGGAACAAGGAACTACTTCTCTACAACCAGAAATTTGTGGGAATTTCACGAGGAGCCATGATCTGAAACATGTGAAAGTTTTATCTACACAATGCACTGAATGCCAGTCGCCAAGTCTCAATAGTTTCATGCTGCAAAAATGGTCACTCAGCGCTGGATAGAATGAAGGTGCTCGTCCACACTTTGACATAAACCACAAGTATATGCCATAAGTATATATACGGGAATGGGAGTAAGGAAATAATCTCCATTCACAGTAAGGAATATTAAGATAATAATTTCCCTTTCAAAACGGTGCCCTAGGAGTCTCCTTTCAATCATTTTCTGTGATATGTGATATATCCTTCGCATGATTGTAAATCAAAGCAAAGCTGCGACGATGTACGTTTTCTCCATCTCCTTATCACATTTTGTACTGTACTGATTTCTAAACACAACCTTACCACATTCTTCCCTGATGTTTCGAGCTTCCGACTGGCCTTGGTGTTGAAGGCAGATCCCAGTGGTGACCATGTTGCAACACCCCGAGAAGAAGTACTGCCATTGCGAGGAGTGAGTCCCTGCGCTGTGGTCAATCTTTTGATAATCCTTGTAATGTGCTGTCTGTAAGCTGCCATTGTCGTCTAGCTCTGTGTGACATGCTACAGACTGCATTCAGAGACAAAGGGTATACAGTTGACACATGTGACATTTGAAAATTGAAGTGAAGTATACAATCTGCACAAACCAATACCTTCACAAAATCTACAATTACAATGATTCTTTTCAGGGATCTTATGCTTTACAGCAAGATGCAAAGCAAGTTACAGCTCACACAGCAAAGTACCTCTCAGCCCAGAGACTGTTTTTATTTGTGAGCATGATTACATAAAAATTTGAGCTGAAAAGGATTAAAAATGATGATATAATGCTACAGTCTTCTTTTCTTTTCTTTTTTTCTTAACCCAGGGTAGCCTTTTCAGTAATACCACTGTTCGTTCAAAGGGCCCTTCCAATATCATTACCAATGCACTGCCAGGGGTATACTCATGTTGACACCTTGGTCAAGATCAGGGAGACCTTGCTGGGTCAAAGCATCTTGTCCGACTCCAAGGATGTAGGCTAAAGCACTGGGCAGGATTCAGTACTGGGTGTTTGTTGATGAGATGTTTATGAATGATGCATATTTATGCAGTCAACTTGTGCACAGGACCACTTTGTACAATGTAATCCATGGACTACAATGTAGATTAAACTACCTTTGTTACTTAATATTTTTCTTTTTCCTTTTTCCTTTTTTTTTTTTAGTAAGGAGAGTGATAGTGAGAATTTAAGGATCACGTTGGGAAAATGTCTTGGAGAAGCTCAATGGAATGTAAGGCAAGAGGCGGTTTACCATTTGAAAATTTGCATGTTGCATCAAAAATATGTAAAAATCATGAATGAATATAAATCTTGTCCTTGGTCCCCAAGGCTATGCACTTGCACGTGACGCAACTAACGTTAAGGCCAAGTAAAAAAAGAAAGTAGTTTCTCGTCCGGGTTTTTTGAGCAAGGCGATGAGGGAGGTCCTTACTATTTGATATCTTACTATTTTTTCAAGGATCGTCAAAATGAAAGTAATATGTGTTTCTCGTCCGGTAATTCTGAGAAAGGTAACGAGAGAGGGCTTTACAATTTTCTATATTCAATTTATGAAATGAAATATCACTCTGGTAGTTGTGTTATGAGACCAGGTCCCAAGTGTACGTCTTGCCTGCACTCTGTGCATTTTCAAACAAATAGATGGTTATGTGCCATACTTGAAATGAAACTTCATGCATGCAGAAATACATTTGCTTTTTCTTTCCACTACAGATGTCAAGGGAACATGACCATCTTAATACTGGTATTTAGTGTTGTAATGGCTTTTCTGATACCAGTGTACTTGCAATTCTGATGTATTGTGCTATTAATTGAAACAGGTATAAAACATGTCATTCAACAAATGTACGACTGAAATAAATTCCATGATATTCAAAACACTGCTTTATTTATTGGTGATTGTGACTTTTTGTGTCCACACAGCTGGTATGTATATCTGCAGTTCTTCACAGTACAATTGTAGCACATTCAACTGGAAACTGGCTTGTACAATTGCAGATGGATGTCAAAATGATACTGATATATGGCATTCTAGCATTAAACGTTTAAAGATGTTTCTTCATGTTCTAAAAAGACATTTGATAATCACTCATTATTTGGATGATGAATGATTGTATAACAGTATACTATACAGGTGATACCACTCACGGCTGTGTCCGTGAATTTACATCGTGAAGAAAAGTATCCCGCAGAAATACGAGACAAACCAGAATCCGTGGAAAAGTTATTTATTTTGTAGATACACCCATTTAATAATTCTACATTTGCTGGAAAAGCGCATTCATTTTCTCTTCAAAATAGAATGTATCGCCGTGACAGACCAGGGAAGGGGACCCTGGACAGCTACAAAACAAGCACACTTTGCCGATATACGGTGCGGCACGGCCACTGCACTGGCACCAGGGAGGTGTGGACCTCCCTGCTGGCACCGTACCTTCTGACACTGCACACACATGCACATAGTCACAATGACATGAAAATGTACACAAACTCGATACCGTACAATCCTAACAAGCATTTGTACAGTACAATTCATCCGCTTAAAATATCAGAAACGGGGAAAAATATGAACAACGCGCGAAATATGCGTGGAATATCAGCGATTGTTCGCAAAAATGTTGCCGCTATCGCGTTCACGACGTACCGAGTGCGCTGTACATCACAGCCCAGTAGGCCGGCCCGCCGCGCCGCCCATCCAACTACAGTGCAGTTCGACGCTTTGTGGGTCATTCCTTCTTGCCGATCGGCCGAGCTCGCAGTGTGAAATGCATGCGTTATTACATACACACTACACACAGAAGCTACAGCTGTACTACAGTCTACAGCAGTCTACAGGACGCAAGGCGTAAAAATTAGAAATGAGACGTCACGATTGGTAGGTGAATTGTCGATCTTTTTTTTTTCGGCGGCCGAAAAAATAGTAAATATCAAAAAAGTCGATGCGGCAACTGAAAATCGATGCGGGCGGGGAGCGGGTTGGGACGAGAATTATGAATTTCTTGGTATTTTCAGCGCCATTTTGAAAATAGTAAATAGTAAAAAAATCGATGCGGCGGCCAAAATCGATGCGCGCGAGGACGAGAAACTGGTTTCTTTTTTTACTTGGCCTAAGGATAATTCACATACAGTCTCGAGCACGAGCCCAAAGGTCTGGAACGGAGTCTCGTGCTCTCTGCCGACCTGCCCCGACTCTAGTGCACTTATCTTTGTTTATGATCATCACAGCGGAAGAATTGCGATATTGAGGCAGTCATGCTGATACTATACTGATGTATGCGTAGTTTTATGAGAGTGCAAAGGAAAAGAACTGCTCTCACTGCACTGCATTAGTACTGTTGTGTTACACTCTCGAGTCTCGAGTTACAGTCACACGCTCACAGACACTCACACTCAGTCACAGTCCACCACGCCGAGTTTTTTTTTTCTATATTTAATGATTTGAAGTCTATTAATTGACACTCAACAGCATTTAGCAGTAGGAAGATTCACAAAAATCAAGGAATACTGTTTCTCCTTTCAGCACCATACCCGCTCTTCAACGTTTATGTACATTGTAAATATAATGTCTTGCGCTTGGAAAACACAGCCCGGTCACACTGTACGTACTAACAGCGTCTGGTCGGGTAAGCGCTCACCTGCCGAAGACCATAGTCCCACACGAATAATTCTTTGTAGGCAGACTCACACGAAAATGAAGTTGTTCTGTTTTCGAATCCTGTTGACGGAAAGAACGGTTCCAAATTGGACAGAATTTGGTTTTAGAATTACAAATACCGTTCACGAGTCAAAACAGAGTATAAATTCTAGTATTCCAGACCAAGTACTTGTAATAGCACCAAACATTTACAACAACTGTTCGCTATGGTATGTAGAGTGTGTACGTCTCGATCCTCGGCTCTCCTTCAGCGCATCAGCGCACACCAAACATAAGTGCAAGCTTGGCGCCGCGCCGCGCCAGGCAGGGGGAGCGCCGTGTGCGCTGGAGTTGCTAAGATCAACGCATCAAAGATCTTAGTGCACATTCGTACAGCACGTGCGGAGGACGAGTGGTTCCATCTCTACCACTGTTTAGTGATCTCTGCATCTATGAAGACACACATGGAGCAGAGGAGGAGCAGAGGGGAATCGAGGGGCGGGGCTATAGACCCCATCATAATACACTACTGTGTACTGGGTATAGGGAAAAGTGATAGAAAGAAACTACAAACACATTTTAAATGTATTATGTACCATTTGCGGATAGAAAAACTCAGCTTTAGTGCTTCAAAATAGTTGTAAAATATGAGTTAGGAATAGAAACAACCAATGCAAAATTTTGAATCAGTACAATTAATGTGAAGTATTGTTACATATACAAAATGTCATCAAAAATTATAGAAAGAAAGTGCTAACACATTTCAAATGTATTATGTACCATATTTGCGGAAAGAAAAACTCAGCTTTAGTGCTTCAAAATAGTTGTAAAATATGAGTTAGGAATAGAAACAACCAATGCAAAACTTTGAATCAGTAAAATTAATGTGAAGTATTGTTACAAATACAAAATGTCAACAATAGTCATAATAAAACTGTTTCTACACTAAACCGTCTACAGTTATGGTTTAGTGATAAATATAGCGATATCTCCTTATATTTTAGGCTTTACTGCAATTTTTTTACTTGGTAGGATGATTTGTGATACACCTGACCTACATATTATGCACAAAATCTGGTATCCTGGACATTTTTTTTTCATGTTAGACGATCAATGTTATCAATAATACCACTAAAGGAAATTCAGTTGATAGCTAAAATTTAAGCATGAGCGAAACACGCTATAGTAATCAAATATGTTCACTGTGCAAAAGTAAAAAGACTACAAGGGTAATTTCAAAATTGCACCAAAATACCTTTAAAAAGTCAAGCAAATTGAAATTCATTTACTAGTTCTGGTCATCTGTTATACCAGTTATCGTCATCTCAATCCGTTACACTCGATTTTGATACTGGGAGCTATGATACGCTCAACAAGCTTGCTTTTTATAGGTTCCATCATTATAACACCTTGACCTAGAAAATAGAGTATATTATATAAATAAATAATGATATAGAAAACTTTCATCAGTTTTGGACGATGATATAACTGGAGGTTATATATGACACTGGTAGAAGCCACAACCTCCTGTTATATCATAACGTCTTTGTGCAATTGTTCTGATTCGTCTACCCTCTTTACATGTGTTGATTAGCTTTGAACGACGTGACCTCTCGGGCGATCTTCCTAGCTGTCGTTGGAGTCTATACAACTTTTCAATTATCACTGTGGAACAATTATTTCTCCTTTTCGCCAGATGCAGATTATTCAATTTTAATATAAGGAACTCTATTTCATTTTCGAATTAACGAGACCTTCGGAATAACGAATATCACCCATACATTCTGTGCGGCAAGAGCTCCTTAATCCTATATTGCTGCATTGCCCTATAAATAATTTAGATACGTTAACTATTGAATAAATACGAATTAATGAAACACATCTAGTTACCACTCGCATTTGTTCATTAGAAGAAAATAGAGGAAACACACTGAAATAAAACAATCTTAGAATATTTGAGTAAGGGGAAACTGATGCAGGAGGGTTAAAGTTTTTTTTTTTTTTTTGGCAGTTGATCTGGACAAAACTATACGTTAATTTGAGATAGGCAGTTTTGCTTGTCCAATCCGTCTCCATGGAAACGCTTGCAGTGCCATAGGATCTGGCAGACTGCAGACCAGCTATAGATCGTAAAAACGTTTCATCTTATGAATTTTGTACGTCTGGCGCCGTGGATGTAACTAGAGATAAGTCGTTTAACCATAACACGAGAGAATCCAATAGATATGTTGTGTTTTAAGAACTGCACACATGCATATACTTTGTCTCTTTTCTCCTTTCCAGTTTGAAAAGCAAACAAAGTCAAACCTATCTAATTTGTTTCTACGGTCTCATTCCACACTCTTCAAATATTCATTTTCCAGTGCACATACTAGGAATCGATATCGGCCTAATTGTTTCTAATACTGATATGCGTTATTCAAACAATTCGCCATAAGTCGTGTTGTAACAATGAATGTGACGTGTCGACAAATGAATTGATTCCATCATTACTGCAAACAGCGGGATATAGAATCTCATTTCATCTTCCAGCCACTTTTAACGCCTGTGTCTGACTCGAGAAGGAATTAAACATGGCATCCATGTTGAGGGGACTACGAAATTCGCGGGGATGGTTTCTTATATTTGTTGGACTGTTATGCCTTGTTGCCTCTTTCATATCGGTCGTGAACAAAAGCAGCTTACGGGATTTCCATGTGATTGGTGAAAAGGGGAGACACAAGCGACCACTGTGGGCAGGGACGTCGAGACACAGATGGCCCGTGATCGTCATAATGACGCAGTGGAGATTCGGATCGACGATCGTCGGAGAGATTTTCAACCAAAACCTGGACCTGTTCTATCTCTACGAGCCCCTTTGGATGGTGGATAATCTGCGTAGCACCGGCAGACTACCAGGCGGGACATTCTCCACTCCAGCGCGCGAAGAATCTCTAAAATTCCTCCGCGGGTACGCGAGGTGTCGCTTCAGCCCGCGATTCGTGGATAGCATTAATGGATGGGGTGGCAGGGAACGTAACGGAGCAATATGCCGCTCATCAGCCGAAGATTGCCTGATGCCCAGCGCAAGATGGACCCGCGAGCTCTGCTTGAAGTTTCGCGGCCGTTTGGTGACCAAGCTACTCCGAGTCGATCTAGATCTACTGAAGACATTAGTCGTCGAGGACAACATAGACTTGAGGATTATTCACCTTGTCCGTGATCCACGTGGGTCGGCTGCCTCACGCATCCACTACACAATAGAGTATGCGCGGAAAGGGGACCCTGATCAAGTTCTCAACACGGCCAGTCGACTCCAAGCCCTTGGTCTTCTAAATTTTACATTGAAGGAGAGAGACTCCATTCCCGGCATGTGTAAGTGGCTTCGGGAGAATGTGCAACACTCCTATCCGCTCCCAGACTGGCTGACAGGCCGTTACTACCTCGTCCGATACGATGACTTTGCGGATGATCCTGTTGGGGTGACGAAAAGATTGTACAAGTTTACCGGACTCCCTCTTCCGAGCAATGTGGTCGACTGGGTCACGCGGACTACTGCTTCAAATAATTCCGGGAGTGGAATTTTCGAAACGAACAAGGATTCCAGCGCGACGGCTAGGAAATGGATGTCGGATCTCAACAAACTGGAAATCGAACAAGTGGAGGAGGAATGTATGGATATGATGTCTATCCTGGGTTACAAAAGATATGATGATATCATTAAGGGTGATCAAGATTGACTAAAGTGAACTATCAACATCTTTAATTGTGTTTAATAATGTCGCTGTTGGAAACATGCCGTTATTGCACAAGATCTTTCCAACATTTTTCATTTTTAAACCCAATTTTTAAAGATGGAGAAAATAAAAACTTACGTTGCAGATTGTTCCGATTTATTTTATTAAATGCATTTATGAGAATTGTATGCCCTAAATTGTTTGTTCAGAATAAGGTTAATATAATATATATATATATATATATATATATATATGTATATATATATATATATATATACAGATATACAGTGCGAAAAAAAGAGCAGTCGTGGACGTAGCTAGGGTCAACGTGCCTGTTTATTGCCGCCGAGCTTTCGGTCCCATTAGGATGATGAAGGACCTACACTGGTACTGTAAATGGTCGAGACCCCTTCTCGCAGTATATATATATATATATATATATATATATATATTATGACCGAAGTGCATTCATGAATTCGATATCATTGTCAAAGGAAGAAGCCTGAAACATGAACGTAAGAAATGCAGGCCTCACTGTGTCCCTGAGGTTCAGCAAAGATGGATATACGATAAAAGAAATTTTAATGTTCCGATTCGGCTGCGATAGTATCAACAGCTGATCATCTGTGATGGCAATTTAAGTCATCGTATGACCGCCAGTGGAGTTTCTCATGCTCCAGCAGCAAATTCCATGGGCGAATGCAAAATCTTCGTGTACAACCATCCCTTTTCCTTCGTGTGTCCATTAGTCACATCTTCATGTAGCTCGATGATGCGTGTGTCATTCGGGTGCCATCGACCTTCTGTAGGCATCGAACCCGCTATAACTGTTCATCGGCGTTTGACCAAGTTCTCTGCTAACCTCGCACGAAGTTAAAAATTACACATTACGCCTGTGACTTCACCCCAAAGGATCC
The DNA here is from genome assembly GCF_040938485.1 of Diadema antillarum. Taxonomy (NCBI): domain Eukaryota; kingdom Metazoa; phylum Echinodermata; class Echinoidea; order Diadematoida; family Diadematidae; genus Diadema; species Diadema antillarum. Next base: position 1,834,539 of record NW_027270953.1, read on the forward strand.
ATCACACGACCAATTGCGATATTTTGATGAGCTCTTGGCTTGCTCCAGGGCATACGGAATGGCCAGGATAAACAACTTGAAATAAGGAAAGTCCAGTTGTCACTGTTAAGTATCGTGCATCGTTTTCGGTTGCCTGTGGCTTTTACTTCTCGCCAGTTTTTCAATGACGTCGTTTTCATACAGATCTTTAAGCAGCCGAATAACGTGATGATAATAAAATGACCAGCATTTTCGAGGTGCGCGCGTCCAAAATGTGTAACTGACTGAAACGAAGATGTAAATGAATCGTCTTTTCCCTTTTCTGAGTTAGTGGCAATTGCATATACGAGTTATAAACGTAGTTTGGGTCATTCTGTTGCTTTTACCACGAAGGGACATTTATTTCTCAAAATTCAAAAGTATACCGGATGTTCTCTTTTTAGATCTGTGTTGAGCATAAACGTTTAGATATGTATCAGATACGTATTTACATACAATACGTGTAGCATGGTGATAAAGAATTTATATGTGAGGTCTAAGCGATAGTGTGTTGGCTTCTAGTGACATGGACATTAGTTTCTTTCTGTTTTGGCAAAATTAAATCAGTAAATTTACAAAATCGATTGTAATCTATACGCTGTTGACAGGGAATACTTGATTTCAATTAAAAAAGACCCCCCCCCCCGAACGATGTCGAATGTAATCTAAAGAGTTGACAATCATGATCCTAGACTCGTGTAACAGGCTGATGCAATGTATTTAAGTTATAGTTTTGTCTTCACTGTGATTGTGTCTATCTCGAGTGCTATTGAGTATACTAATGGACCCTCCCAAATCATACTCTTCATCCACACACTTCTTTTTTGTTCTTCTTCTTCTTCTTCTCCTTCTTCCTCCTCTTTTTAGCCAGAGGCCCACTTTGGCTCCTGCGATCTTTTTTGAGGCCTAGTTAGATCAATCTTTTTTTAGCTTTTTTATTTCTATTTTTTGCGGTCACATGTGAGAACTTCGCGCCCAACTACTGAGAAACATCACAGCTCTATATATCAAGAAGTAAGTGTGTTATACATGTATAAATAGGCTCAATTTCATATATATATATATATATATATATATATATATATGTGTGTGTGTGTGTGTGTGTGTGTGTGTGTGTGTGTCTGTGTGTGTTTGTTTGTGTGTGTGTGTGGTGTTGTGTGTGTTGTGTGTATGTGTGTGCGCGCATATATATATATATATATATATATATATACATGTATGAATGTGTGTGTGTATAATGTGTGTGTGTGTGTGTGTGTGTGATTGAGGAATTCAAATTCAAATTTAAATCAAGGAAGGATGGAGATTGCCTGGACTATCTAGGAGTGGATAAAAAGTCCCTCCAACATATCTGTTCCATACTGAATTCTGAAATCCCTATAGACATAATAGCCTACACAGGCCACCAGATTGAGGAGAATGTCATAGGCCAATAGAAGATAAATATAAATATCATCAGTATCATTTAATTTCAATCAAAATGGGTGCGAGGGGCGAACATTGGGCAGACCTGTTTCCAATACCGATAAAGGCAAATACAAATACAAATACTGAATTCATCTGCTGAAATGATAGTATTTCATACGGCAAATATGACAAGAGCAACTATATGTTTGCATTATATGGTAAATGCAAACGGGCTTCGTTGCCAATCATCGTCACATCTGTTATCTTTTTGCTTCCATGTGTGCGCTGCATGTATATGCAACTGTTTCGGGCGTGTTTTTCATCATTTGTTATTGCAGTCGATATTATACAATCGTTTAGCACCTTGTGATTGACAAAACACGTAAAATGTGCCATGATACATTGACACAATGACTATAACAGATGTAGGTGGCGATATGACGCAGTGTTATTGAATGTTAATTCAAACTATAGAGTGTATTGCTCGAAATATCGTACTGAATTCTAAGGTGTTGCGTGTCTCACGAAATAGTGAATATTGTATACAATCATACGCGTTTTATTGAGGCAAATGATGTTCATCTTCATAATAAACTTAAATCTCTCTGATTTTATCTCTTTTTTTTAAACAAAGAGATAATTTAGTTTCCATATTAAGCCGATGGGGTCCTGCACAGCAGTGACAACACCATTTCATTTGTAAATGTTATCATTTGTTCTATTTCATTTCATTTCGTTTCATTTCACTTGTTTTTCATTTCCAACAACACTAAATATTTACATACACATAGGCTCCTAACACATTCCAGTGGGCCTGCAATGTTGTAACAAAGCAAAATGCTGTGAACCAGTTGTAAATGTGGCCTTTCTGATTATATCGAATTAGAATTTACATTTTTGGAAATGAGGGGGGGGGGGACTGCTTGAAGTTTGCAGTCTCCTCTTGGGCAATATAATACTGAACTGAAATTATAAGTCAGATGATATTCACCAAACTTTAGAATTTCGTATCTTTATCATTCTATAATTCTTATTTCCATGTGTGAACTTGCTGAAGCGGTAACAGATCTGTTGATGTGAGATTACTGTATTCTACCGTAAAAGAAACGTGAATTGGCTTTTCAGTCTACATTATAGGATGGGAATTAAAGTCACACTAGAGAAAAGCAACAACAACAACAACGAAAGAAACGATACTCTACCTCAGAGATACATGACTATAATTCTAATTCTTTTCTAATTGCATTGTGAAATCTGACCCTGGCAGCATGAATTGTACTGTCAAGAGCTATTGAGAGAATAATGCACTTTAGCGGAGTCATACAGTCGCCATAACAACATTTGGAGGTTTATCTATTCTATTTCATTTGTGTGTGTGTGTGTGTGTGTGTGTGTGTGTGTGTGTGTGTGTGTGTGTGTGTGTGTGTTCCCCCCCCCCCCTAACACGCATAGAATGAGCAGCACAAAAATGTTTGCAAATGCAATGTGCGTGATAATATCATATGCATGTCTTTATTATGCGTGACATGAAATAGGGTTCCGTGACGGTAATCGTTTTCGTACAATGGTAACCCAGGGCAACTGACCTGGGGAGGTCTCTCTGCACACGTGTACGGTGCTGCACTTTGCTACGCACTCATGTCGAAAAAAGTCGAAAGGAAATGTTTGTAGGCATAAACAGCGTCGTCGACGTTTTCCCGAAAGAAGGATATAGTTGTTGTTGTTTTTTTACTCTGCTTTCTATCACTAGTTAGGGGTTTTATTTCACAAAAATAGGTTTCGACATGTTAAATGGAAGTAAGGTCAATAGAATGACTAAAAGACAACCACTTATTGTGATGTGGATAACATACAAATATAATGTGACATCTTTTAAAACTGAATCCTTTATTGTATTTCAAGAAGGTACATTCATTTTGTTTTGTTATTTCCTAACTAGAACAAGATACATTTATTCAAAGTGCCTTTTAGGGTATTGTACGTTGTATTCTCAGCTGCCAATTTACAAGGTTATAGGCAGTCACTGATGTCAAATTCCGCTGATCAGCTGTACCTTCTGTAAACGTAGCGCATTTTTTGTATATCTTTTGCATGCTGGTAATATCTATTCTGCATTCTTTCCCACGATCAGTTTCCTATACAATGAGAAAACTTTAGCGCGCTAGGGTACCATCGATCAAGGTCCATGTTGCTCAAAGTGTTACCCCGTCTAAATAAGGTAGTGAGGATTCTTTTTGTGCCAGAATGAGTATGCTCTTGTCAATATCAGTCTACGTGTCACATTCACAATGCGAGCATTAAGTTTGTTCAGATCAATCACTGCATTTCAAACATCAGGAAGCCTGATTGACGAACTTTGATTTCAACTTTGTGAAATCACTGCATTGCACTGCGCCTGATGTGAGTAATAACTTCTGTAATATTAACCTTTGTCTGCTGATTATTAAAGCAAAGTTTCACACGCTGTCATAGACGATAAAAGCTATCTTAGAACAAAATGTTGTAATTCCGAAGAAAATAATAATGCGCTGTTACATACCAATAATTACAACCCGTTTTGTGTCAGGTTTAACGAAGTGAAAGCAAATTCCGTACTTTATGTATAATTTCGGTTTTCCTTCGACATTGATGATAAGAACTATACTTCTATTCAGGCTGTTATTTCCATCGAAATGATAACTTCTGTGCAAGATGTAGGCTGACGCTGCTCGGTTTTATATGGTCGTATTTCGGGTCTACTACACTGAGAAAAGCAAATACTCTATCAGAGCAATGAGTCGTTCATGTTATATGTGTGCTTTACATTTCGCACACAAGCCTTGAATTTATTATAACAATATACATGTGAGAAAGACTTTTAAAAAATACATTGTAATTCTCGTGCGAACACTCATGCCTCGACACATATCTGGCTACTATGTGTGTAGACCTGTGTGTTTCTCGATCGTGTCCAACCTAAAGGCCGTATATAATCTCACCTTTCGGGGCTTGTTGCGAGGAGGAATTTTCCAGCACGCAGGAGAATTTTCCGCGGGCAGACAGGAATGTTTGCGAGTTTCGCACTTGTGTCTTACTTACTAGACGCGTGCTACTTATCTTCTACTTGCGTACATTCCATGTGAACTGCGTGAGAGCTTTGAAACCGATTCGTTTTCTGTGTCACACCTTTCCGGGCAAGCCTTGCGTACGACTTGCGAAGAACAATTTTTACTACCCGGAGGTCCCCGCAGATGACCCGCACATGACAGTACCTAGCACGTATCTCATCCGTAGTCGCCCGGAGGTGCGCCCGTAAATCTTTTACCCGCAACTATGTTTAGATCCTGTCACACTTTTCCGGGCAAGTTACGCGGGCTTGATGAGTGTAGGGATTTTCCAGCATACCGGGCATTCCTGAGGGCGGACAAGGATTTGAGCGAGTCAGCGCATGTGTCTTACTTGCTGGACGCGTTCTACCTAAATTCTACTTGCGAGTATACTGTGTGACCTTTGTACCAGTCGCGTGGGGGCTGACAACTCGGTGAAGGAATTCCTCTGAAGGAATGGCTGAAATCCCACAGAATGTCATTATCTTGGTGGCATACGAGACTGCGAAGTACCTGCGTGGGTGTTGCCTGCGAGGTGCTGCCGCTAAGGGCCTCCTACTGGCGTTCTGCGTGGACCTCTCCGGGCATTCCCGCGACTCACCCGGAAAAAAAAATTTGGTCATGCTCAAAACTTGGCTGCGGTTAAATTGGACTTGCGTGCGCACCTCTGGGTAACTACAGGCGAGATACGAGCTAGGTACTGTCAGGTGCGGACCAACTACGGAGAGCTCCGGGTAGCAAATTCGTTTCCCCGCAAGTCAAGCCGCAAAACTTCCCCAGATGTGGTATGACAAGGCCTTGAGCATGCTCAAAACTTGTTCAGAGTGAGTCATGGGGATTCGCCCGCAGAGGTACACGCAGAACACCAGTATGAGACCCTTACCAGCAGCACCTCGCAAGCAACTCCAAAGCAGGTACATCTCAGTACCTGTAAGTCGCTCGTAACAGAAAACGGATCGGTTTCAAAGCTTTCACGCAGGTCACATGGAATACACGCAAGTAGAAGGTAAGTAGTACGTGTCTAATTGGTAAGAAACAGGTGCGAAACTCGCAAACATTCTTGTCTGCCCGCGGAAAATTTTCCTGCGTGCGGAAAATCCCTCATCGCAACAAGCCCGATTAGCTTGCCCGGAAAGGTGTGACACGGCCTTAGTTTTGAAGAGCGACATACAGGGACTGAGAAGTACCTGCGTTGGAGTTGCCTGCGTGGTGCTGCCGCTAAGGGTCTCCCACTGGTGTTCTGCGTTTACCTCTGCTAGCGAACACCCTCTTCAAACCAACCTTTGGCTCCAGATCGCTGAGCTTACCTGTCATTTCACCTGGCCTGCCTCGCTCGTTCAGCAATGAAATCCACACACACCCGAGAATTCCACCTCCATTCCCATTTCAACAGAGTAACTACTTCTCAAATCCGGAGGGAAAGTCGTTTGCATCCGTTGTACAACTTCCACCCTTGACAAACAGCTTGACTGGAACATGCTACTTCTGTAATGAACCAAACCATCGCTCTCATGCTGTGTGCAGGCATGGAATGTATCTACGATGTTATTGCTGTTCACAATACGGTCAAAAATCCAAATCTTGTCCGTATTAGCTCTTGGGCCAGGAAGAGAGTGCCAATGAAATCTTTCCTGAGGACCTTCCCCTAACTGAAGCTCTTTCTGACAAATCTTGCCCTGTAGATGAAACCATTCAGAATGATTATGATAAATGTCAAAGTTATTTAGATTCTGTAAGTGGTCTCAAAGTTGGTCGTTTAAATGTTAGAAGTTTGGTCGATAAAATTGATGAAATAAGATTTTTATTATATAAATTGGATTTTGATGTACTCTGTCTTTCGGAAACTTGGCTTAATAATTCTTTTAGCAACGAACAATTATGCACAGAAGAGTATTCAGTTTTCCGTAAGGATAGGAAGGAAGAGAAAAGAGGTGGTGGTGTTTGCATATTTGTAAAAAAAAATCAATTTCATGTAACTCAAGATGTGATTTAGAACACCCTACACGTGAGTCGATTTGGATTGAAGTGAGTCTAAGTAAAAATGAAAAGATGTTATTGGCAAGCTTTTATCGTCCTCCAAACTCAAAGAGTATTTTTCTTAATGATTTTATTAATTGTTTAGAGAAAGCCGTAATTGAAATGAAAGCCGTTGTAATCTTGGGCGATTTTAATGTTGATTATATATCCCCCAATTTGTCTGGAAATAATTTCAAGGAAACAGTTGAAAATGTATTCATATTAACTCAATTAATCACTAAGCCAACTAGAGTCCCCACCTCCTCTTCTAAGTGTCTTGATCTTATTTTATGCTCTATTCCTGAAAAGCACTTATTGAGTGAAGTTGGTCAAATAGCCCTCAGTGATCATTATCTTATCTATACCGTGATAGGTGTGCAAAATCCATCGAGTAAACATAAAATGGTAATCTATCGTAGTTATAAGAAATTTGATAATGATTCTTTTCTCTATGATATAAGAAAATCTGATATATTATCTGGGACTGATCCACTGGAAAAGACCAATCGTTCAGCCAAAGAACAATGGCGTATGTGGAAAGAAGCTTTTTTTTTTGGATATGTGTAATAAGCATGCCCCATTGAAACAATCTAGAGACTGAGTGAAAGACAGTTATCAATGGATGACTACAGATTTATTGAAATGATCCATAAACGAGATTATTTTTAAAGAGTTGCTATGAGATCGAAATGTAAATCTGATTTAGTAAAATATTGTGAATTAAGAAATGAGATAACAACGTGTATTAGGAAGAAAAACCAAAGTTATTTTGATGATATTTCAAAGAATCACGTAAACAACCCCAAAGTACTTTGGGAAGAACTTCATAAAGTTACTGGTATTACATAATATGTTAATACTTTGCCTAGTGAAATAACTGCAGATGAAATGAATGATTATTTCATAAATATTAGCAGAACCATAGCTAATTCATTCCAAAGAAAATTTCCGGTATGGCATAATCCACCTAGCCTGTATAAATTTTCTTTCAGTGGTGTTGAAATAGATTATGTGTGCAGACAACTTACAAATCTGAATGAATAAACTCGATGTACTTTCATTTTATACTAAGCTGTTGCGTATGTCAGCTGCGCTTATATCCGAGTCATTAATGCAGATAATTAATATTAGTTTAAAAACAGGTGATGTTTCAACTGACTGGCTACTTTCAAAAATTACACCAGTTTATAAGGGCAAAGGTGATAAATCTGACAAATCTAATTATAGACCTATTGCTGTAGGTGTCACATTGCCAAAACAATTGAGAAGGTAATAAATTCCCAATTTTTATCTTATCTTCGAAAACATAACTTCATTACGATTGATCAGCATGCATTTTTACTTAATCATTCCACAAATACTTGCCTTCATCAAGTAGCAGATGATTGGTATGAAGCATTCAATGAACATGAAATGGTAGCAGCATGTTTTCTAGACATATCAAAATGTTTCGACTGTATTGACCATGATCTTTTATTATTCAAACTGACTAAATATGGAGTTTCGGATACTGAATTGAAATGGTTCTTAAATTACCTATCGGGTCGAAAACAAGTCGTTTTTTGTAATGGTGTTTTATCGAGTATGAGAGAAATGAAAATAGGTATCCCCCAAGGGAGCACACTTTGCCACACTATATTTCTTGTATTCATTAACGATATCATAACAAGTTTGAAATCAGCTCGCTATTGTATTATTGCTGATGATGTTGTATTTTACGTTTCCCACAAAAATCTTGATCAGGTTACTGATACATTGCAAAATAGTTTAAATGAATTATGCAAGTGGTATGAAAATAACAAATTAAAAAATCAATGTTGATAAGACTAAAGTTATGCTTTTGAAATCTTCTTCGTCTGAAAAGCTTAATATATTTGTTGAAAATCATCAGATTGAACAAGTAAAAAGTATAAGATATTTGGGTATTGAAGTCGACGAGAACCTGTCGTGGAAACAGCATGTCAACAAACTTTGTAAATCTCTTTCATTTAAAATTAATTTTCTTGGTATATTACGTAAATTTCTGAATGCTCAATACATTGCTGAATATCCTTTACAAAACGATTATTCAGTCTTGTACTGATTATTGTTGCTCTGTTTGGGGAAATTGTTGTGTTGGCTATAAATCCGGACTTGTTCGATTGCAAAAGAGAGCAGCCCGTTTTGTTACAGGGAATTTTGACTTTCTTACTACTCATGGTTTAGATTTAGTGAAAGAGCTTTTCTGGCAATCTTTTGAACAAAGACGGGATTATTTCTTGGCTACTTTGATGTTCAAGTGTATTCATGGTCTTGCCCCTAATCTGGAGTGTTTTAAAAGATCTTTTAGATATGTAGGTGCGCAAGTCTGGAACAATTTATCTGAAGATTTACAAAATGCTCAGTCGTTAACCAGTTTTAACAATGTTACATAAAAAAAGATATTTTTAATCTGTTGCCCAAACAAATTAGTGTTTTTAACTGACTTTTTGGTGCATAGTCAGTTAACTGACTGTTACATTTAACTATCTCTGTTTGGTCAGAATTATATATAATTTGACCATTGTTTTGACTGATTATATTTTTTTTTGTGTGTAGTATTGTTTTGCTTCGTTGTTATTCTCTTTGTAAACATCTCAGCTACAGGAAATTATTCTTTGTGATCCTTGTTTTCAATTCATATACATATGATTATTCATTTATATCATTAATCATTGTTTGGTGATTATTTGAAAGGTTTCCCCTCTTTTTCAGTGAGTAACCTGTGCTTATTATTGTATGTTGCGAGTGTGTGTCTGCATTGTAATGGTTATGCTGTGCCGAAGTATGTTTTTCCATTCAACTTTTTGTATGTGATGTGACTGATGTGTATGTATGTGTGTGCTGGCTTTTATGTATCAATTTGTGTGTGTGTGTGTGTGTGTGTGTGTGTGTGTGTGTGTTGTGTGTACGTATGTGTGTTGTGTGTGTGTGTGTGTGTACATATGTACTCGTACGTGTGTTGTGTGTATGTATGTGTGGTAGTTTTTATCTCAACTGAAAAAGAGTTTCATCTTTCAAGTGCAAAAATTTTTGATTTATCTTTAATTGTACATTAATAAAATGAAAATTTTTATTATGTATTTAATTCCCATTTTCCTTATTTTGATGAAACTGTAGCTGATTTGGAATTTTTTCAGTATGTATCTGTATATATTGTAAATGATTTTATATAATATTATTTTGTATCTCAGGACCTTGATGAAAATCAGTACATTTGCTGATCATGTAATCCTGAATAAAGATGTTTAAATAAATAAATGAATAAATAAACAACCACGACTCACTCGGAACAAGTTTTGAGCATGCTCAAGGCCTTGTCATACCGTATCTGGGGAAGTTTTGCGGCTTGACTTGCGGGAATACAAATTTGCTACCCGGAGCTCTCCGCAGTTGGTCCGCACCTGTTAGTACCTAGCGCGTATCTTGCCTGTAGTTGCCCGGAGGTGCGCACGCAAGTCCGATTTAACCGCAGCCAAGTTTTGAGCATGACCAAAACTTTTTCCGGGTGAGTCACTGGGATGCCCGGAGAGGTCCACGCAGAACGCCAGTAGGAGGCCCCTAGCGGCAGCATCTCGCAGGCAACTCGTACGCAGGTAATTTGCAGACCCCGTATGCAGCCAAGATAATGACATTCTGTGTGACTTCTGTCATTCCTTCAGAGGAATTTCTTCACTGATTTGTCAGCCCCCACGCGACTGGTAGACAGGTCACACAGTATATCCGCAAGTCGAATTTAAGTAGAACGCGTCCAGCAAGTAAGACACATGCACTGACTCGCCCAAATCCTTGTCCGCCCTCAGAAATTGTCCGGTATGCTGGAAAATCTCTACACGCAATAAGCCCGTGTAGCTTGCCCGGAAAGGTGTGACAGGGCCTTAACATGGTTGCAGGTAAAAAGATTTGCGCGCGCACCTCCGGAAGACTGCGGGTGAAATTCGTGCTAGGTACTGTCCTGCGCGGGTCATCTGCGGGGACCTTCGGGTTGTAAAAATTGTTCTTCGTAGGTCGCACGCAAGGCTTGCCCGGAAAGGTGTGACACGGCCTTTATATAAATATCCAAGATCCTCGTGAATTTTTCTCTGCCGATAACGTCTCTGTGACTGCTTTCTGTATCATGTTCTCTGCTCCCAAAGACAGTCCGAATCACTGTAGGTATTTACGTCTTCATTATGCAACATTTACGCATCCTTTACATTATTTGCAGTTCGTTGGCTGGATTCACGTTCATATCATTCATATCGACATTAAACCGCAATACGTTATTTCATGTCCGAATTTGATGCCGTGTAAATAACTGATAAGACTTCAGTTCACATAGACTGATATATTGAATATTGTGGACACGTGGTGATGATTGTAGTTTTAGAAATAAGATATTTGAAACTTCTTTCAATCATTCATAATGTGGCCAATATTGTCATCATCATGTCCTTTTTTTTTTCTTGTCTTGTATTATCACGATCGTTTTGATATTTTGTGATATATTATAGCAATTATGATATATACACACGATGTATACATTTCTCTAAAATCACAGAGTCAGAAAACATGGCGACATTGAAAGAGAATACTATTTGTATTCTTCTGTCTATCGCGCTCATCTGGAACTATGGAAGCATGGCCTCGAATGTGGTAAGTGAACTATCAAATTCATCGTTGGTGATTGATAAGAAATATATATATATATGTATATATATATATATATATATATATATATATATATATATTATATACATACAAGTGTATATATTGTGTATAAGCTACGCTGGTTCTTCACACGGTCGAGACCCCTTGTGTGTGTCTTTCTCCCTCTCTCTATGTGTATAAAAATGTATGTTACATACAGTAATGATAGTGTCATAATAGAGGAATGCATTAAATGGCAATTGCCTTGATTTTGATTCAAATTCCTCTACTGAGACATTATCGTTACTATTTCTAGTACTGCCAATACGCAGAGCAAATGCAATGTATTAGTATATACCGGATATATGTCTCTATATACAGTTAACAACAAAATTATTCATACCCCTGAGAAATTATTAGTTTTGAGCAGATTTCTTACAAGTGAAGGATGAGTAATAGTGATTGGGTGTTAGATTTTTACTCTTATTTGTCCTCTATAAATTGACATTAATTCCAGTTTCACCTCATTTGCATAACAATACTCGAATACTCGAATCCGTATGCATAAAAACGAGCAATTGCTTGCGAGCAGAAGCTTTTGCTAGCAAGCACAAGCAGTTGCTTGCTAGCAAGCACAAGCAGTTGCTTGCTGCCCTCAAACAATTGCTTAGAGACCAGGCATTTGCTTAAAAACGTATGCATAAAACATACCTTTTGCTAGATCTTGCTAGCAGTTGCTTACAATTTTCCAAGCTCTGTAAAATGAGCTTGAGCTTTTGCTTAGCTGGGACGTTCCCTTTTAAGTATCATTTTCATATTCATGAAAGAAAAACCACACTTGTGAAGGAGTGGTATAAATCTACAAGAAATTACTCATAAGTAGAGTAAAAAACTTTTTTATTTCAACAACGGGAATGTCTAGTGGTTAGCACGCAAAATGTGATGAAAAAGAGGTAAGACGTCTGACTTCGGTGGAGAGCAAATAGACCCGCTCTACGTGCGATCTGGAAGATCCGGGCTGCTGTAAAACAGTGATGGGAATCATGTGTGTGTATTCTTGTGTGTGTGCTTCTGTGTGTGCATTTATGAGTGTCATTTCATAGCTCTTCTGCTATGTCAGGAAATGTTTTCGCACACACATGCCCTTTCAAATACATGCTGCCACACTCCTTTGTTCTTGTGTTCGCACAGGCGTGACGTCCCTTTTGTTGGAAACGCAAGCAATTGCTTGTGCGGGTCAAGCAAAAGGTATAAGCACAAGCAAAAGTTTATGCATATGGCTTTAAGCAATTGCTTGAGCTAGACCTTCTGCTAGACGAGCTTGTGCTTTTGCTTGAAGCAATTGCTTGTTTTATGCATTCGGCCCAATGATTAGTCTTGAAAGTAGCCTACAACATGTATACGAATACAATATGTGAAGCTTGAAGATGGACTATATAGCTTACGTAAAATTAGATGGCGCCAATGTAATTTTCTCAAACCTTCCTAGCGGAGTTCTTTGATATGTTTTTCTGAATTCATTTCACAGAAATGGGATTGTGAGTTTGACTCTCAAATGACGTACGACGAGAGTTCTGATTGCCCGAACGGTGCCACAGGTCTCATGCTCTGCGAGCCGGGCCAGAAGAAAGTCAGTTCATGTATCAATGCGAGTGAACATACAACTATGTGAGAAAACCTAAACTTTCACTTGACTCTACATGCCCAGTGCAACCCCCAAAGCCCAATATTCGCATATACAAATGTAGTAAGCGGGCTCTTGCCGGGGCAGAGCCTGCACTTTCGAGGAACTTAAGCTGACGTACATGATAACCAAACAACAACAAAAAGGAAACCCCACAATCAGTAGGCCCTGTATACTTCTTAGATTTTTAATTACGTTTTCGTTTTCTCTGATACAATCATCGAACAGTGACCATGGTACCAATAACATGTTTGGAAGTTCCAAATTATCTCGACACCGTTGATTAACATGACTTTCACAAGTGGTTGCGTATTCTTTTTTTAATTTCCTGAAACAGAGTAAAAAGGAATATTGCTGTGGAATCGGGACAGTTTAAAGGTTTTTGTTATGACTCCATTCCATCGTTTCCACTGTGGAGAAAAAAAAAACAAACTTTTTTTAAAATGATAATGATATAAATTTACAAAGCGCAAAATCTATATACATATATTCTGCATTGCAAAAGTTTCTGATGTACTTGATGATAATGAACAGTTCACAAACGAAAAAAAAAAGAAAGTGTCTTGAGTTAGAGATTTCCTGACTTCTAATGATAAGACGTCATTCCACAGTTTGGGATCTGCGCAGGCAATAATAATGCTTCGTCTCCCATTGTTTCTCTTTCTCTTTCTTTCTTTCTTTCTTTCTTTCTAATTTTTTCCTTTTGGGCTTTTTATTTTGCTTGCTGGGATTTGTAAGAGAAGAGTGTCCTTAGAATTCATGTTTAAACTTAATGATAGTTTTCTCCCTGATGTATACTCTGATTATTTACCCTCAATAGTTCAATTCATGATTATAATACTAGAAATGCTCAGAGTATTCATCCCCCATTAAATCGCACATCTTGTACGCAGTCATCAATGTTTTACAAAGGTACTATTTTATGGAATAATTTGAATATAGTTTTCAGGATCAGTAAGACCGTAAGACAATTTAAAAGATTATATAAACAACATCTTTTTGATGTAATTAAGTTACAAGTTGACGAATAGTTAAATATGGAGTTTTTCTTCTTTTCTTCTCTACTTTCATATCTACACGTATCCGTTTTTTTCTTGATTCAAGTTGTAAATCTTATCGTATTTTGCATTCATGTTTGTTTCAATTCTGTTACAAACCAATGATTATAAATGATTTATACATATATTTACATCACAATATTTCTTAAGGGATCATTTTCAATAAGCCTACTTTGTGCTTCTCATGATTCCGCCACTATCATATTTGACACCATGTATTTTTGTTTGTTTGTTTGTCTGTCTGTTTGTTTTTAGTGCATAAGTTTGTAAACCAATTATGAAAGTGGAAATAAATGAAATGAAATGAAATAAATGAAATGAATTATGAGCGTCTTTATGAGTGTGTTTACATTATCTCCTTTTTTCTTCTCACCTTGTTTCATTTTCCCACCTGTAGATGTGAAGATTGTCCTCTAAAATTCTTCCTGGCTAATTTCAATAATTGCACAAATTGTCACGAATGCTCGGAATGTGATGGAACGCATGTCATGACTACTTGCACTATTGCGTCAGACACAGTCTGTGAAACAACGACAACTTCGACGACTTCACGAGAATCAACCACAACACCCTCAAGAGTGTCAGTGTCCACCCGGGACAGCCAAACAGACGAAAGTGACGTTGCCATCACAACTTGTGAGAACTGTAAGACAACACAGAGCAGTAACAAGACGACAATTGTAACTGGGTCTGGAAATCGTGCTCCTGAAAACGGTACAATGAGTTTACTCGGTTACATTATAGATTTCGGTGATTGGAAGGGAAAATGCGCTATAGATGAATGGCCATTGATGAATACCAGTTATTTAACACAGGCTCGACATTTTTAGTAATGGAAATAGATGTCGGAACACCATGTTGTTTAAGAAAAGACGTTGTTTTGGTGGCCACCAAAATTTTGAAAGTGGGCAGGCTCCCTGCATTGCTTTTATGTGTTTTCCCGGTCTATAGAACAAAGAGAACTATATCACAAAGTGCTTGATGACCGCGTGCATTTCAGATATGTTTCCAGATCTCCGCGAGTCCTCACGAACAAACGGACAAACGGACAGCCAAATTCAGTCAAACCATTTTATTTCTCACCTAAATTTCACGGCCTATGAAGTTGAAGTATATAGAGATATGCCTATGATGCTAAACTTTATGCACTTAGGGAGTCCCAAAGTGTAAATAATGCACGATTGACTAACATTAAGCAACACTGGAATTGTTTTTTTTTTAATCCTCACATCTATAGATTTCAAATACACATAGCGGAAGAGGGCGCCCTAAAATATATAGTAATAGGTTTTCCGGACAATTTCATGCCTTTGTCATTCCAATTCATAAATGCACATTCAAATTCACGCATCGCACGCAGGCAAAGATATTCGGGCATTCAAATTTAGAATCCGAGCAATCAATCTCATTTAAGGAAGCTCCATTTCGTTTCCTTCAAATTAAATTCACGCATGAGCGTTCCATTTCCGAATGCGGGCATTACACACACGTTATTTCCTACCCGTGCATTCAAATTCACGCGGTAGTCCCAATGAGCTTGTTTGGGGCGTTCAATTTCATTTTCAAATGACCAGTTTCATTCTTCGTGCAATCAATTTGTTAACAAAGTAAATAGAACAGCTTTTTGAAGAATGGGGTAATGGGTGATTCTGGGGCAAACAGTATCAGTATATTGGGCGAAAGTTTCTTACAAAACAAGCAAAGAGGTTTATACGCAACCAAGGCTTATGTGCATTAAATTATAACATGTTCAGTGTTGTTGTATTATTCTGTTGTATTCGTGGTTTGTTATTCATTTCAAGACATTTTGAATTATAAGGCCCATTCAGCAGTGCATCCAAACAACACAATGACAATTTAAACATACTCCTTGGTGACACTGCATGCACTAAAAAAGGACAATGCCCCAACACTAACCACATAATGCATCAATTTAAAGACAAACTAAAACAAAAATACAGATCTCACATAGTCCCGCAAGTGTAAACCAATAAGATATCACAAAACAAGCAAGACGTTTGTTTATGTTATCAGTTTCAATGAAGTAGAAATCGCTTTTCTCAAAGATGCCAGTCAACCTCTCTTTAGTTTATGATCGTTTGTATATACTTGAGTATAGTGCTTGATGTGGCCGTATATACGACTGCCATTTTAACATCGTGATGTTCAATTTTAGAATGACATGGTTGGCGTATAGGGCAAAATGAATTGTCATCATGAAGATCAATCTATTCAAAGGTGGTGGAAAAGACACGCAAGCGTGGCCCCAAGCTAAATGAATGCAAAAACTATTTTGAATTGAATGCACTTATTTGGAACAAGCATGGTTGCCTTCTCATAATAACCGACAATTTCTTGCTGCCAAGCGCCTGCTTGAAATGAACTTGAAAACTCATTGCTCAGTCAGTCAGTGAAATACATGCTCCTATCTTAGATTTGAATGACTAAAATCAACATCAATATTGATTGCTCCGATTTTGAATTTGAATGACCTGATTTTGAATGTGATTGCTGATTCAGTGCTGCGAGCCTGGAATGCGTGAAATTGAATGCTCGAAATAGGAACTTGAATGGCAAAATTATGAAATTGACCAGGAAAACCTATACTTCATCAAAGAAAAAAAACAACTTTGCCGTGCATGTAAACTAGTAAACGGCACTGCACTTTATCTAACTCTAGAGGGCATATGCATCTGCTCTACTGACTTACAGTCTATACCTTCCGTTTTATTGTTTTTGTTTTTGTTTTGTTTTTCACATTGACAGGTTTGTCGCACGGTAATAAGAAAACGATAATAGTGATTTGTGTCGTAATCCCGGGACTGGTCGTAGTCGTGGTGGTGGTATCATGTTTTCTACGGAGGGTCAACTGCCCACTGCGGAACAATAACGTAAGAATTCGAATAAAATAATTTTACGTATTATAGGTTTCCCGTACAATTTCATCAGATTTGCATTCGATTTAACAGGTGCTATCATTCAAATTCGAGCGAATTTAAACGATCTTCGAAATCAACATTCAAAAGTGCTATCTAGCTCATTAAATTTGATTTCATCAGCATTCTTTTTTATGATTTTTTTTCACATGCACGTGTAAAAAGCGGGTTCAAATTAAAATTGGGCGAGACATGCATTAAAATTCGTATCAGCACTGCCGTGAGGAACAATAAGAAATTCAAACAGCAAACATTTACAGCATATGGGCAGTATTTTTCCATTACTGCGTAATAATATGTTCTTTGTTGCATTTCGTCTGTTTGAACAAACAATGCAAACTTAATGCACTCTGAAATAGGGCCTTTGACTTATCCTGAACTTCATCGTTCTTCGACAAACAGTCATCTGAAATAACTTTCATACTCATATACATGCATACATATTATGATGATATCCACTTATATTCGACTTTGGCGGCTATATTTAGTGTGAAACTTTTCATTAATATGATGTGATGAAATTGGGTGGAAAAAACCTATATCAATATGAGAGTATTCAATCTATCTTATCAATCGTTCACTCTCCACATTATGTCACTTCATACAGTTTGTCGCGCGTCTACACCTGCAGTGGTCGGGTAACTACCAAAGTGAAAGAAAAAAAATCCCAACCACTTGATTATAACAAAATCAATTACGATCTGACACAGACCACTTAACCGAGCGTTTTATACGAACAACCTATTTCATTATTTTTGCGTAGTTGTTGATTTTTTTTTTCTCTCACTTCGTTTTTACTTCCCTCGGTAGATAAATTCAAATATCTCCCGAGGATGCTTTGAAATCAGTAGCTATACGCCACCTAGCCTTTTGTCGAGGCCCTCTCGCTGTAACGGGCGAGCGAAGCGAGCCCAGCCGAGCGTGACAGCCTCGCGCTACCCCACTAAGCTGGACTCTCTTCACCATACAGTGAGAGGGCCTTGACACAAGGCTATACGCCGCCCGCTATTTCTTGTGGACGTGAACGCGGTCTAATTTCTTGACAGGATCTCGCTCACATTTTGCTGTGGATGTGTGCTATGGGATAATTTAGAGAAAGCCACATCCCAAATACAGTGAAAGTAATATAAATGTGGATTGAGTTAAAGTAGGAATACAAATAGAACACATCAGTGAAAGTTTGAGGAAAATTGATTCAAAAGTAATGAACTGTTTAAGTTTCGGTGCCGTCATTGCGGGATAAGAAGACAACAGTTCATGACATCATTATGGACAACAATATAAGGAACATAATAAGAATTCCGCGAAATTTCATTTTTCACGAAAAGCACACATTCTAGAAACTTGTAACTGACATAACTATTACGGGTAACATTATTCCCCCTGCTATCTGAAGGAGGTAAGTCATGAGCTCTTTCGTTATGCTAGAAAAGTGCAAGTATTATGTTGAATTTTTTATACGTTAAAGTTTCCATAATGACATCATGAAATGTATTAGTCTTCTTCTCTCGCGATGATGGCACCAAAATTCCAACAATTCATAACTTTTGAATCGATTGTCCGATTTTACATCAAACTTTGGCTGATGTGTGTTATAATGCTACTTCTACTCAATTGACACTTATATTTGGGTTATGGTTTCCTTCAATATAGGTATATTGTTCTGTGTAACAGTGCCTCAACTTTAGATTAAAAATAAGATCCAGTTGTGCCTGGCCTGCAATATAAACACCATGTAAGCAATATTATTGACTATATTTAAATTTGTTCCAATTATGCATCGTAGCGTGCCACTGGCGGGAAATGCAACTTTGATGGAATTGTTATATTCACAGTTTGCACTCATATATACTTGATTTTGTTCCAGTTTTATGAAGTGGTGTACCATGTGTAAGGGAAAGCATCTTTGAAAAGAAATAGATTTCATTCAAATGCTGAATTGTCTACATACAGAGTTTTGTTCCAGTTTTTGAATCGTGATCTAGGATCTAGATCTCATGGAAAAGGGAAAACATTTCCTCCGGCTTTCTGGATTACTTCAATTTAAAAGTATGGGAACGTTTCATTTTAATTTAGTTTTCTTTAACATCATTAGCAGCTCCGTCCATCACTTTTTGTATTCACTATCGACGATGTATTCTTTTCCAAACCATTTATTAGTTCTTTTCTCTCTCTCTCTCTTCTTTCATATTCTATTATCAGCATGCCAGCAACCTCTTGTTTTGGGATCTGAAATGAATAATGAAATGAACATTTCGTTGACGAAATGACTCATTTCGTAACGAAATAGGCCATGCGACATTTGGCGCCCCATGCAAAACTACGGTCTTTGTCCATGGTTTAAATCATGGACAAAGATTGTACCACCTTCGTTAATTCGGGCCTAAGTGTTTTCTAGTTTGTTTGTTTGGTGCTGTTGTTGTGGTTTTTTTTTTTTTTGTATAAATAGCACCAGTGCGTTAAAAACACCGGTATAAAGCGCTATATAAATGCCATTCTTCTTCTTATTCTTCTTCTTCTTCTTCTTATTATTATTATTATCATCATCATCATCATCATCATCATCATTATTATTATTACTGTTGTTATGATTATCGCTATTGCTATTACTGTTATTCTTATCATTATTTTTGATATCATGAAGCTCGCTATAACGACTTCTTGGTCATATAGCGTTATAAGGTATAGATAATGAAAGAGAAGTCCATATGACCCTATTTGATAATGATCATTTCCCCCTTTACATTTGATATCCTCCAGCAACAGCCAAACGCAAGGGACGGTGGGGCACATCCTAACAATGGCCAGCAAGGAATTCCCTTAATGCCAATAAATATCCAGCAACAGCCAAACGCTAGGGACGATGGGGCACCTCCTAACAATGACCCGGAAGGAGTTCCCTTAGTGCCAAGAAATATCCAGCAACAGCCAAACGCTGGGGACGATGGGGCACCTCCTAACAATCACCCGGAAGGAGTTCCCTTAGTGCCAAGAAATATCCAGCAACAGCCAAACGCTAGGGACGATGGGGCACCTCCTAACAATGACCCAGAAGGAGTTCCCTTAATGCCAATAAATGTCCAGCAACAGCCAAACGCTGGGGACGATGGGGCACCTCCTTACAATGACCCGGAAGGAGATCCCTTAATGCCAATAAATATCCAGCAACAGCCAAACGCTCGGGACGATGGGGCACCTCCTGACAATGACCCGGAAGGAGATCCCTTAATGCCAATAAATATCCAGCAACAGCCAAACGCTCGGGACGATGGGGCACCTCCTGACAATGACCCGGAAGGAGTTCCCTTAATGCCAATAAATATCCAGCAACAGCCAAACGCTCGGGACGATGGGGCACCTCCTAACAATGACCCGGAAGGAGTTCCCTTAGTGCCAAGAAATGGAGACGCAGCGGCAAGACCGGAGGCGAATGATTGACTTTCAGTCTGACTGGCGGATGCAGACTGTAAAACCAACTTGTTGTTGTTGTTTTGTTTTGTATGTGTGTGTGTGTTTTATTTTCTGTATATCCTTTCTTCTTCTTCTTCTTCTTCTTCTTCTTCTTCTTCTTCTTCTTCTTCTTCTTCTTCTTCTTTGACCGGGCACGTAATATGAAACCTAAAAGTGGATGTAATTAATTGTGCACAGTGGTGATAATAGGCTCATTTTTAGCTCGCCTTAACAGAAGGCTCAAGTAAGCAATTCCTAAGTCAGGCGTCCGTCTTACATCGTGCGTCGTGCGTCGTGCGTCGTGCGTCGTGCGTCGTATTAAAACTTTTTACATTTTCATCTCCTTCTTCAAAATCCTATTACGGATCTTCACAAAACTTGAAAGGTAGCATCCTTATAGGGGGATAGGATCTCAGTTTGTTTCAATGAGGCGCCCAAATCCCCCCCCCCCTCCCTGCACATAAAACGTGAATCTTTAAAAAAAAGTCCTTCTCCAAGAACCAGAAGTGATAATGCTAAATTAATACTATACTATACTATACTAAAGTACATTGATGACTGCAGTTTCATGCTTGCTCCTGACGAATCCAGAGTTACCACCCTTCCCCCTTGGATTGGAACCCTGTGGGGTCCATTGTGGCCCAAATTTACATTTTCTTCCTCTCTTTTTTTTTTATGCAAGGTAAAATTTTATCAAACTTGGCATGTATCATCATGAGGGTGTAGCGCGTCTGCCTCATGATCATAAGGGCCCGGGTTCAAACCCGAGTCTGGACTGATGAATGTTGTGTGTAAGCATACCGTCCCCTCTAGCAAGAGGCAAAACACTCTGTCCCTCGGATAGGAGATAAAATGGAGGTCCCGTGTATGAGAGAGTAACAACTCATACGCGTAAAAGATCCTGCTTCATTTATACATCGCAAAGAGCAGGGTGTTTAACCCGGTGAAGTGGTCCCACCTCAGATCCAACTGGACCCCATGGAAGACTAGCTTTAAAACGTAGCTAAATATGGGCTATCCAGCCCTCTTCTAAGATGTAAATGAACAAACAAACAAATATACAGTATATTATTTGCACAAGTGAGCACCATCCACCACTTGAGGGTCCCTTGGAGTCACCCTGTATCGAGAATGTTGACCTGCCCTTCGCTCTCTCTACTCCCCCTCTCCCCCTCCCGCCCTCTCTTTCCCTACTCTCTTCTGTGTGTGCACAATGTATGTGGATGCATACATGTGTGTGTACGTGCGTGTGTGTGCGTATGTGTATGTGGGTACGTGTGTGTGCTTGTGTGTATGTGTATGTGTATGTGTGTGTGTATGTGTATGTGTATGTGTATGTCTATGTCTATGTGTATGTGTATACATGTGAAAGCGTATACACTGTACTTCATGTAACCATCCGATTTGATTGAATGAAAACTGTATACTTTCAATGATTAGCTTGTACGGTACATGTATCGTTGTATTGTGTTATAAAGTCATATATAATTAATATATTGTAGTAATGTAACGTAAGTGAGGGGACTGCAATCTACAAGTTCGCTTTTTAGCAGCCCCTCAATTTCCATTTCCATGAAGTTCTTTTAAGAACCAATATGTATTATTATGTTCCAATATATGTAATCATGTCAAAGTGTATTACCTGTTTTTGATTGGAAATGAAAATAAAAAAACATGCATGTGAACATGCATGTGTGAAATGAAATGAATGGAGCACAATACCCCGCGGGATGGGCAGATAAACAGACAAAATCCCTAAATCATGGAACCTTTACAAATCCTCTTCTCTCAAATCTTAAAGGAAACCAACACCGAAAGAAAAATGTGGATTGAGTGAAAGCAGCAACATTAGTACTGAACACATTAGTGAAAGTTTAAGGAAAATCGGGCAATCGATTCAAAATTAATATTTTCTTTTTCAAGTTTTGGTGTTGAAACCGCTGGATGAGGAGACTACTAGAGGTTATGGCGTCAGGTGCGGACAGCGATGTAACGAAAATACAATGGGAATTCAACAAAAATTTATTTTTCATACAAATGACACATTCCATCAACTTGATACTGACATAATATGATAAGAGTATAGATATCAGGGTTCCCACAGTCATGGAAAATCCTGGAAAATCCTGGAAAAATTTGTGGTCATGGAAAGTCAGGGAAAAGTCAGGGAATTTGGAAAATTTGTGAAAAGTCATGGAAAAGTCATGGACTTGCATTTACCTCTTGGCTATGGCAGCTTTCCCGTTTGTCGTGTCTCACAACTCTCATACTCTGTGATCATACTCTGCTATTATAATTGGTGTTCATGATTTCTATTTTTCCCAGTTTTGTGACATCTCAAATTCTACATAACTCCAGGGACATATACTAATGATAATAGATGTACATGTCATGAGTAAGATAGTGGGTGGAATGGATGGCTGTGAGGGGAGGTGGAGGCCAACATAACGTGTCTGATTTTGGAAACCGTGCCAGAAAGGAAGTCATGAAAGGCAGCAATTTAGTCATGGAAAAGTCATGGAAAAGTCATGGAATTCTGTTTTCAAATTTCTGTGGGAACCCTAAGATATATTCCTCCTGTTTTCTGAAAGCGGTTAATCAAGTTCTCTGTTATTATGCTAGAAAGTGAATTATTGTGGAATGAAATATATCATGTAGTAAATAACTATATGGATATATGCATGTACTTGTGAGATGTCTAAATGGAAGATATAATTTTACTCAAAATCGTTATTTGCATTTGTAGAATTACTCATTTCTTTAAGTTTACTCAAATTCTGAGACTTATGTTGCAAGCGTTCAAAAAACAGTTGTATCATATTGCATGCCATTGAAAATATAAAGTATCTATGTTTCCTATACCAACCTGCAGAGAACTTTGTATTGGAGAGATTTTCAAGTTAGATTTTGTTGTTACGTTTATACTGCTGTATATAAAGAAGTAAATCATCAGATTGTATGTACATGTAAGATAAAAAGTTTTACATTTAGACATTTGGAGGCCATCCTCAGAAATATAACCATAATGGCATACTTGCCGTCTTTCGTTTGATTTTTTTTTAATGAGTTTCCAGATCAATGATTTACAAAACATAATTGCATAGATAAGAATAATGTTGAGGAAACTGTGATCGAAGCCGTGAATTGTACAACATATCTCGCATTGTGATTATAAAAGTGATAATTTGTTGCAGGTTAATAAGAATGGGATGATGGCAAGACTGCTCTTTCCGGAGATGTTCTAAAATTGAAGTTACAGTCGACGAAAGCGAAAACTGTCACACATTGTCAGATATCGTCAAATGTGTGTGAACGAAGTCTTGCAATTATCTTTCATAAACTGATGAGGTAGACACAGATAACTTAGATTGGCTAGGGAATATGGCGAAGCTTTGCAGTCGAATACTGATGTCTTTCAGGTATTCCGTTATCATGACATATCATACACGTTATATGTAAATAATAAGTTATATACGTTTGTCTTTCTTATATGTATGATATTAAAACATAATGAACTTCACTCAGCATCAGGTTCTCAATTTCAAATGTGAACTTTGAAGAGGCAAACTGATTTTTATAATGTATTTATATGCAAACGCGGTTTTTGTGTATAATTTCTTGCAATTCATCAACGTTTGTCGTAGGCTGAGGCGGACAAAGATAGTTTTGACTGCTGTTAATGGATTCGCACCCACAGCGCGCGACCGGCGAGCAGCGAGAGTAGCGATCTTCCATCCGATCGCTGTGTGCGCGCGAGTCCACCGTCCGCCGTATGCGCGTCCATTGTGAGCCGCCTTTACGCAAGGCTATAGTGCAGGGATGAACAACTGTTGTAGGTGGTGGGGGTTATGCTTTGTCTAGTTTCGTTTCTTCACAGTTGAAAGATTGATAAAACGTATGAAAACGCAGCCATCTTTGACCCTGAGATGAAAAGGTTATGCGTGTAACTTGAGTCAACCTGCCTAAATACTTGCTGTTTCTCGTAAAGTACTCGCATTTCGCAAATAAAATTGCTTGAGTGATGATTACCCAATATGTACTACAACTGCACATGTATTTTCTTGATTTCAGAGGCTTATTATTTGCTGTGCATATAGTTTTTATATTTCTCATGTTTTCTCATATTTCTCTTGTTTTAATCCAGACTGGACCTAGGTAGACAAGCGGGGTCAAAGGTCAAGAAAAATGCTAACAATTTCACTATGTTTTTTCATATTTTGACTTTGGCCCAAAGTACATGTATTGTCATGGAAATTGGTGTTTTAATACCAGATAATGCTTATTTGCCAATCATGTGAAACCTTGTAAGCCTTACTGCAGACCTATCGGAAGAATAATGCGTTATGGCGGAGGTGAAATAAAACGAAATTTAATTGGGAAAATGTGTGTGTATAATCTTAAAGAAATTATTATTGTATGTTTGTACAGTAATACCCAAGTGAAATGACGTCTTTCATATTTTTTGAATGGAAGTGAATAAATATTATTTGAAAAAAAAGTGATTGACAAAAAAACCCTGAAATTATTATTTTGATGCCCATCTTTATATCTGCCCCCACCCCCCGTTATCTGCACTCTTTCAGCCTCATGATCTATATATCTGAACGTAAAAGTACCATAACATATTTCAAGCATTGCATGAAATATAGCATAATACAAAATAGATTATCAGCCCTTCACAAATGAGGTTCTTCTATATCAAATCTTCTAATCATCATTCACTGCAAATAATCAGGTGATCCATCTAGCAATTACTTCTACTTTTATACTCGTCACAGCAAGAATTATAGAATGATGAAATCAATTATTGATATGGGGTCAAACGGAGAGAATATATATGCGTTATCAATGCATGTAATCAATGCCCGTAACTTATTACAGAACATTACCCCTCAGTCGCTTACCTTGCCAGCATTTCCCACTCTACAGCACTCCACATCACAGCACACCGTATACAGCCATATTTCGCTCAAACACATACACACAGAATACCTGCCCAAAAACCCCATACAGCAACAAAACAACCATGCAGTATCAATGGTTGCTACAAATCTCGAGTAAAGGATCATCGTGTTATTATCCATTTTGAAAATTGGTTCTATTTCCTGCTGTGCTATGCCAGCGTACCTAGTTTCGTTGCTAATTTCTTTCCTTTTCTCGGCTATCTAACATCTTTTCCTTTATTGCCATTTCCAATCTTCCAATGAGGGCCTGCTCTCCCCCCCCCCCCCCCCCCCCGACTACTACTTGGGTACGATCGATTATCACGTGACGTTCTGGTAATACCCAGAACTAAACAGAGAGGGCGTTTGGACATTCATTCAGGAATAAAAGTTGGTTGTTCCGATCTTAACGATTTTACACTTCCAAACAACTCGATATCCTGGCAAGCCGCATGAACCAGATGAGTTTCCTGGTAGAACCTTTCGACATTTGCAAGCAAATTCTTAATAGTTGGAGATGAATTTTGAGCCCTTCACAGAACTACGTTTTACCTTTTAAACTGCATGGCTATATAAATATGCCATTACTGCATATTGATTCTGTGGGAGGGATTTGGGTCATGTTGGCAAAGGTCAAGTGAAAAAAAAAAAATCACCTTTGCCCACATTTCAAAAACGGCTCGAAAGTATTGTCATAAAAATTCGTGTGTAGGTAATTATGTATTATACCAAATAGTGATTATTTGCCAATCATGGAAAACTGTCGACTGACACTGGCAACTATTGTCAAGAACTATTAAGAGAATAATGCAATATAGCGGAGTCATACAGTCGCCATAACAACATTAGTAGGTTTATTTATCTTATTTTGTATGTCCCCCCCCCCCCCGAACACGCATGAGCTGAGCTGAACAAAAATGTTGGCAAACGCGAAGTGCGTGATGTGCATTGTCTTCATTATGCGTGATATGTTATGGGGTTCCGTGGCAGTATATCGTTTTCGTACAATGGTAATCCAGGCATCTGACCCAGTGAGGTCGCTCTGCACTTTGCTGCGCACCCGTGTCAAAAGAAGTCGAAATGACATGCTTGTAGGCATAAACGGCGTCATCGACGTGTTCCCGTAAGGATTTTTTTTTTTTGATTTACTCTGCTTTCTGTCGCCAGTTAGGGGTTCTATTTCACAAAAATATAGGTTTCGACATATTAAATGGAAGTAAGGTCATTAGAATGAATAAAAGACAACCACTTATTGTGATGTGGATAAGATGCAAATATGATATGACATCTGTTAATAACTGAATCCTTTATTGTATTTCAAAGAAGAGAATGATAAGGGCGTTAAGTTGTCACTAAACCCATAGTTTTCAAGACAAGCCCTTCTCGTTCTCAACAGACGTTTTGTTATTTCCTGACTAGAACAAGATACAATTATTTAAAATGCCATTTTAGGGTATTGTACGTTGCATTCTCAGCTCCCCATATTAAGGCTAGGCAGTCACTGATGTCAAATTCGTAGTACCTTCCTTATGGGGGTATCTCACCGCTGCTTGAAACTAGTTCGCGACTAGTTCGCGACTAGTTCGCGACTCCAGATTTTGCTAGTTGCAGAGACGTCTCCGCGACGTCTCCGAGACGACTCCATCAGTTGCGGAGACGTCGCGGAGACTAATAATCATATCCGCGACTGCTGAGACGTCTCCGCGATGTCTCGGCAATGTCTCAGAGACGTCTCAGAGACGTCGCCGAGACCTGCTGGAGACCAGAAAAACTGGTGAGAGGTCTCTATTTGACGCTGTTTGACATACTTTCGAAACCACGTGACCCATCTGCGTGCTGACATCCTGCCTAGATCAAGTCATGTGATCCTGCAATGGCTCCCTCATATTTGAAATTTTTTGACACCTGCCATAACTCGTCTCAGAGACGTCTCCTTGGTGAGACCGCAAGACATTTTTATGTTGGAGACGTCTCAGCGACTGAGAAGTTGGAGACGTCGCGGAGACGTCTCCGTTGGTAAGATACTAGCTTTACACCTAGCGTATTTTTGTATATCTTTTGTATGTTAATATAACATATTCTGCATTCTTTCCCACCATCAGCTTCCATAACAATGAGAAAACTTCAGCGTGCTGGGGTACCATCGATCAAGGTCCATGTTACTCAAATTGTTACCCTGTCTGAATAAGTGAGGACTCTTTTTGTGCAAGAATGAGTCCGCTGATTGTCAATATCAGTCTACGTGTCACATTCACAATGTGAGCATTAAGTTTATTCAGATCAATCACTGCATTTCAAACACCAGGAAGTCTGATTGACGAACTTTGATTTCAACCATGTGAAATCATTGCATTGCACTGGGCCTGATGTAAGTAATAACCTTTGTATAATATTTGCCTTTGTCTTTATTGATTATCAAAGTAAATTAAAGTAGAATAAAGAAAGTTTCACGAGCTGTCATAGACGATAAAAGCATTCTTAGAACAAAATCCTACTCAATGTCCTAATTCCGATCGTTGATCTAAAACTAGAAAATAATCATGCGCTGCTACATACCAGTAATCACAACTCGTTTTGTGTAAGCTTTAACGATGTGAAGGCCATTTCCTTATATACTTTGTATACAATGTTAGTTTTCCTTAAACATTGATGATAAGGACTACGTCTGTTCAGGCTGTTGACTTATTATGTGATAACTCCTGTACAAGATGTAAGGCTGATAACGTGCGGCTCGGTATGTCGCATTTTGGGTACAATGAGAAAAGCAAGTACTCAATCAGAGCAATGGTGTCGTTCATGTATTTGTTTTGTACATTTCCTGCACAAGCCGTCAACTTATATGATAACAATACAACTCTGAGAAAGGCTTTTTGAAGTATTCTCGGGCGAGCACTCATGGCTCGACACAAGTCTGGCTACTTTAACTGTGTGTATAAACCTGTGTGTTTTTTGATCGTGTCCTATACCTTATATAAGTATCCAAGGTTCTTGTGAATTTTTTTAACGTTTTGTGATCGCTTTCTGTATAGTGCTTTCTGCTTCCAAGGACCCCCCCCCCAAAAAAAAAAAAAAAAAAATCACGACCGTTGGTAGTTACGTTTTCATTATGCCACATTTACATATCTTACATTACTTGCAGTTCGTTGGCTGGATTCAAGTTCATATCATTCATATTGACATTAAACCGCAATACATTATTTCATGTCCGATTTTGATGCCGTGTACCCTTTCAGTTCGTATAGACTGGAAGAATATTGTGGACACGTGATGGGGATGATTGTAGTTTTGTGGCAGAGAAATAAAGATTTGTGAAACCTTTCTCAATAGTCCATAATGTGACCAATATTGTCACTATCGTGTCCTTTTTTATTGTGTTGTATTATTATGGTCGTTTTGATATCTTTTGATATGTTACGGTTATCATGATACATTTACTCAATGTAGGGCCCATATACATTTCTCTAAAATCCCAGAGACAGAAATTATGGCGACACAGAAAAAGAACACTGTTTATATTCTTCTGTCGATTGCACTCATCTGGAACTATGGGAGCATGGCCTCGAATGTTGTAAGTGCACTATCAAATTTATCGTTGTTGATTGATAAGAAATATATATATATATATATATATATATATATACATATATATATATATATATATATATATATATATATATATATAATTATATATATTGTGTATAAGCTAGGCTGGTTCTCCACACGGTCGAGACCCCTTGTGTGTGTGTCTTTCTCCCTCTCTTCATGTGTATAAAAATGTATATTACAATCATATAGTAATAATAATGTCACAATAGAGGAATGCATTAACTGCCAATTGCCTTGATTTTGGTTCAAATTCCTCTATTGAGACATTATCGTTCAATCAATCAATCAATCAATCATAGTTTATTTCCAATCAACGAAAATCAAAACGTAATACAAAGTATCATGAAATGATATTGTCTAAACTTTAGGTTCATGTAATATACGAAATAAATTACATACATCAACATATGTACAATAATCAGAAGGAACGATGCGTATACATGTATACTTCGCGAGCTTTCAGAAAATAACTTCATTTTTTTTTTTTTTTTGGAAAATAGCGATCCACAGTAGTGGATCGATAGGGATGGCAGTACTATTTCTAGTACTGCCAATACGCAGAGCAAATGCAATGTATATACCGTATACATGTCTCTATATATATACAGTTAACAACAAAATTATTCATACCCCTGAGAAATTATTAGTTTTGAGCAGATTTGTTACAAGTGAAGGATGAGTAAAAGTGATTGGGTGTTAAATTTTTACTCTTATTTGTCCTCTATAAATTGACATTAATTCCTGTTTCACCTCATTTGCATAACAATAGAAATGTTGAGATGCAACACCAATCACCATCACTCCATCCTTTACTTATAAGAAATCTGCTCAAAACTAAAAATTTCACAGGGGTATGAATAATTTTGTTGTTAACTGTATATATATATATATATATATATATATATATATATATGTATATATATATATACATATATACATATATATATATATATATATATATATATATCCGTTGGGTATATATCCGTCGGGAATATATGGTTTCTGGAGGATTGAAAAGTGCTCAATGCTGTAAAGCAGAGCATATTAGGCGTACCTGCATGTTTTGGTGCCTTGTCTGCTACCGGCGGTTTCACGCTGTCGCGATCTTCAGGCAGACTGAAGTGGTGTGTTTCTGTGCTCATGTGGAGCGGTGGATCGGTTTGACGCATGGATGGTTTTTCTTTTCCGGTGTATGCATTTGGATATAAGTTCTGATCTTTTATTGAGTGCTTTTTTGTTTCTGATGATGATGGCTTTCTCATCGAGTCAGAGGTTGCACATGCCACTCCTTCTTAGAGTTAAATTTGACTTTTTTTGGATGTCTCATGTCAGTGTGAAGTTTGCGCGTTTGTCTTTCAGGCTCCAGATGTATTTTGAGAGTTGGGTTTCGTTTTTGTATTTCTCGTTCTTGATGGATTTAACATGGTTCCTATATCTGTCCTTGAAGGTACCCCCCGCCAGTCCGTAGTAGCACTTTTCCTCATTGTCATGCTTGACGGTTACTTTATACACAAGAGCCGTTTCCATGCATCTTCCTCTCAACGGGCATTGATCTTTTTGGCGGCAGTTGCATTTGGGTTTGGGATCGGTGTCATGTGACTTGGATTGTCCGATAACTCTTTGGTTGTGGGATTTTATGACTGCATCCATGTTTTTCATGCAGCTGTAGCTCACTTTTACCGTGTTCTTATTGAATATTGGGTTCAGCTTGTGCCTTTTGGGAAAGTGTTTGTTGATGAGCTTCAGAAATCTACCCCCCACATTTGTCTTAGTCGAATACATGAATATATATATATATATATATATATATATATATATATATATATATGTGTGTGTGTGTGTGTGTGTGTGTGTGTGTGCGTGTGTGTGTGCATATATATATGTATATATATATATATATATATATATATATATATATATATATATATATTCCGTGAATATGTGGACGAAGGAATACATGAATTAATGGTCCCCTTTGAAATCACCAGTAGCTATATGAAAATGTAATTCTTCTTATGAAATGGAGAATAGATTAAATTAATGTAGGCCTATTTGCTTTTCTAGACAAATCCACTACAATGATTAGTCTTGAAAGAAGCCTACAACATGTATACGAATACAATGTGTGAAGCTTGAAGATGGACTATATAGCTTACGTAATAAAATAAGATGGCGCCAATGTAATTTTCTCAAACCTTCTTAGCGGGGTTCTTTGATATGTTTTTCTGAATTCATTTCACAGAAATGGGATTGTGAGTTTGACTCTCCAATGATGTACGACGAGAGTTCTGATTGCCCGAACGGTGCCACAGGTCTCATGCTCTGCGAGCCGGGCCAGAAGAAAATCAGTTCATGTATCAATGCGAGTGAACATACAACTATGTGAGAAAACCTAAACTATCACTTGACTCTACATGCCCAGTCCAACCCCCAATATTCGCATATACAAATGTAGTAAGCGGGTTCTTGCCGGGGCAGAGCCTGCACTTTCGTGGAACTTAGGCTGACATACAGGATAACCAAACAACAACAAAAAGGAAACCCCACAATCAGTTAGTAGGCCCTGTATACTTCCTAGATTTTTAATCACGTTTTCGTGTTCTCTGATACAGCCATGGAACAGTGACCATGGTACCAATAAAATGTTTGGAAGTTTCAAATTATCTCGACACCGTTGATTAACATGACTTTCATAAGTGGTTGCGTATTTTTTTTTTTATTTCCTGAAACAAAGTAAAAAGGAATATTGCTGTGGAATCAGGACAGTTTAAAGGTTTTTGTTATGACTCCATTCCATCGTTTCCACTGGGGAGGAAAAAAAAAAACTTTTTTTTAATGATAATGAAATAAATTTACAAAGCGCAAATCTATGTACATATATTCTGCATTGCAAAAGTTTCTGATGTACTTGAAGATAATGAACAGTTCACAAGCGAAAAAAAAGAAAAAAAAGGAAATTGTCTTGAGTTAGGAATTTCCTGACTTCTAATGATAAGTCAGTCCACAGTTTGGGATCTGCGCAGGCAAAAGTAATGCTTCGTCTCCCATTGTTTCTTTTCTCTTTCTTTCTTTCTTTCTTCCTTTCTTTCTAATTTTTTTCCTTTTGGGCGTTTTATTTTGCTTGCTGGGATTTGTAAGAGAAGAGTCTCCTTAGAATTGCGCAGATTATGAGAGTCTTTATGAGTGTGCTTACTTTATCTCCCTTTCTCTTTTCACCTTGTTTCATTTTCTCACCTGTAGATGTGAAGATTGTCCTCATAAATTCTTCCTGGCTAATTTCAATAATTGCACAAATTGTCACGAATGCTCGGAATGTGATGGAACGGATGCCATGACTATAACTTCTTGCGATATTGCGAAAGACACAGTCTGTGAAACAACGACAACTTCGACGACTTCACAAGAATCAACCACAACACCCTCAAGAGTGTCAGTGTCCACCCGGGACAGCCAAACAGACGAAAGTGACGTTGCTATGACAACTTGTGAGAACTGTAAGACAACACAGAGCAGTAACAAGACGACAATTGTAACTGGGTCTGGAAATCGTGCTCCTGAAAACGGTACAATGAGTTTACTCGGTTACATTATAGATTTCGGTGATTGGAAGGGAAAATGCGCTATAGATGAATGGCCATTGATGAATACCAGTTATTTAACACAGGCTTGACATTTTTAGTGATGGAAATAGATGTCGGAACACCATGTTGTTTAAGAAAAGACGTTGTTTTGGTGGCCACCAAAATTTTGAAAGTGGGCAGGCTCCCTGCATTGCTTTTATGTGTTTTCCCGGTCTATAGAACAAAGAGAACTATATCACAAAGTGCTTGATGACCGCGTGCATTTCAGATATGTCTCCAGATCTCCGCGAGTCCTCACGAACAAACGGACAAACGGACAGCCAAATTCAGTCAAACCATTTTATTTCTCACCTAAATTTCACGGCCTATAAAGTTGAAGTACATAGAGATATACCCATGATGCTAAACTTTATGCACTTAGGGAGTCCCAAAGTGTAAATAATGCACGATTGACTAACATTAAGCAACATTGGATTTTTTTTTTAATCCTCACATCTATAGATTTCAAATACACATAGCGGAAGAGGGCGCCCTGAAATAAATAGGTTTTCCGGACAATTTCATGCCTTTGTCATTCCAATTCATAAATGCACATTCAAATTCACGCATCGCACGCAGGCGAAGATATTCGGGCATTCAAATTTAGAATCCGAGCAATCAATCTCATTTAAGGAAGCTCCATTTCGTTTCCTTCAAATTAAATTCACGCATGAGCGTTCATTTCCGAATGCGGGCATTTCACACACGTTATTTCCTACCCGTGCATTCAAATTCACGCGGTAGTCCCAATGAGCTTGTTTGGGGCGTTCAATTTCATTTTCAATTGACCAGTTTCATTCTTCGTGCAATCAATTTGTTAACAAAGTAAATAGAGCAGCTTTTTGAAGAATGGGGTAATGGGGGTGATTCTGGGGCAAACAGTATTAGTATACTGGGCGAAAGTTTCTTACAAAACAAGCAAAGAGGTTTATACA
Source organism: Diadema antillarum (assembly GCF_040938485.1). Taxonomy (NCBI): domain Eukaryota; kingdom Metazoa; phylum Echinodermata; class Echinoidea; order Diadematoida; family Diadematidae; genus Diadema; species Diadema antillarum. The sequence goes on from NW_027270953.1 coordinate 1,867,945, forward strand.
CAACCAAGGCTTATATGCATTAAATTATGATATGTTCATTGCTGTTGTATTATTCTGTTGTATTCGTGGTTTATCATTTCAAGACATTTTGAATTATAAGGCCCATTCAGCAGTGCATCCAAACAACACAATGACAATTTAAACATACTACTTGGTGACACTGCATGCACTAAAAAAGGACAATGCCCCAACACTAACCACATAATGCATCAATTCAAAGACAAACTGAAACAAAAATCCAGATCTCACCTAGTCCCGCAAATGTAAACCAATAAGATATCACAAAACAACAAGCAAGACGTGTGCTTATGTTATCAGTTTCAATGAAGTGGAAATCGCTTTTCTCAAAGATGCCAGTCAACCTCTCTTTAGTTTATGATCGTTTGTATATACTTGAGTATAGTGCTTGATGTGGGTGTATATACGACTGCCATTTTAACATCGTGATGTTCAATTTTAGAATGACATGGTTGGCGTATAGGGCAAAATAAATTATCATCATGAAGACCAATCTATTCAAAGGTGGTGGAAAAGACACGCAAGCGTGGCCCCAAGCTGAATGAATGCAAAAACTATTTTAAATTGAATGCACTTATTTGGAACATGCATGGTTGCCTTCTCATAATAACCGACAATATTTCTTGCTGCCAAGCGCCTGCTTGAAATGAACTTGAAAACTCATTGCTCAGTCAGTCAGTGAAATACATGCTCCTATCTTAGATTTGAATGACTAAATCAACATCAATATTGATTGCTCCGATATTGAATTTGAATGGTCTGATTTTGAATGTGATTGCTGATTCAGTGCTGAGAGCGTGGAATGCGTGAAATTGAATGCTCGAAATAGGAACTTGAATGGCAAAATTATGAAATTGACCAGGAAAACCTTACTTTATCAAAAAAAAAAAAAAACAAACAAACAAACAAACCTTTGCCGTGCATGTAAACTAGTACACGGCACTGCAGCTTATCTAACTCTAGTGGGAATATGCATCTGCTCCACTGGCTTACAGTCTATACCTTCCATTTTATTGTTTGTTTGGGTTTTTTTTCACATTGACAGGTTTGTCGCAAGGTAATAAGAAAACGATAATCATTGTAGTGATCTGTGTCATCGTAATCCCGGGACTGGTCGTGGTCGTGCTGGTGGTATTATGTCTTCTACGGAAGGTCAACTGCCCACTGCGGAACAATAACGTAAGAATTCGAAGAAAAATATTTTACGTAATATAGGTTTTCCCGTATAATTTCATCAGATTTGCGTTCGATTTAACAGGTGCGATCATTCAAATTCGAGCGAATTTAAACGATCTTCGAAATCAACATTCAAAAGTGCTATCTAGCTCATCAAATTTGATTTCATCAGCATTCTTTTTCATGATTTTCTCACATGCCCGTGTAAAAAGCGGGTTCAAATTAAAATTGGGCTAGAAATGCATTAAAATTCGTATCAGCACTGCCATGAGGAACAATAAGAAATTCAAACAGCAAACATTTACAGCATATGGGCAGTGTTTTTCCATTACAGCGTAATATGTTCTTTGTTGCATTTCATCTGTTTAAACAAGCAATGCAAACTTAATGGTTATTGAAATGGGACCTTTGACTTACCCTGAACTTCATAATTCTTCGACAAAGTCATCTGAAACAACTTTCATACGCATACACGCATACGTTATATTCACTTATGCATGACTTATATCTAATAGTGTGAAACTTTTTCATAAATATGATCTGATGAAATTGAGTGGGAAAACCTGTATTAATATGAAAGCATTCAATCTATCTTACCAATGATTGTTCACTCTCCATGCTGCACATTATGTCACTTCATACAGTGGGCCGAATGCATTAAACAAACAATTTATTGCTTGAAGCAAAAGCACAAGCTCGTCTAGCAAAAGGTCTAGCTCAAGCAATTGCTTAAATCGATAAAATACATAACCTTTTGCTTGTGCTTATACCTTTTACTTGTCCCGCACAAGCAATTGCTTGCGTTTTCAACAAAAGGGACGTGACGCCTGTGCGAACACAAGAACAAAGGCGGGTGTGACAG